>NW_026782534.1:687500-1011088 GCF_031769215.1 Ylistrum balloti | reverse complement strand
CATTACAATATTTTGTCTGGCGCTATGTGAAAAAGCTGTTTTCCACAAAAATGGACTTACGAGGTTTTGTCAGCCAGCCGACGATATGTTCTTAAGCCTACCTTGACAGTACACGAGTTAGTGCCGTCTGTCCTCTGAATGACGTCATACACAGCGTCTAGGTGAGCCATCGACTCAGGGTGGCCATGGCTGTAGTACAGAGGTGCCGCTGAATAAAATGGAAAAAGAATACGCAAGAGTCAGTACCGACGTTTGGAGACAATGACAACTGATGCCATATAACTGTTGTCAGTGATGACGGACATGACGTGTTAACTCCTTACAAAGGTCAAAGCTTAGTAAAACGTCTTACAGTAAAAGATGGGATAATAACTTGGATTAGTCAGATTTCTATTGTTGTTGATTCTGTACAACGTATCGTAATTCAGATGGAGGCAGAAAATAAGAATGCAGGTATGGTATACTTTTAGTAATAGTTAAGGCCTTTGAGCTGACTACCTGTGTCTTCGTGAGTACCCGGATGAGGATGTAGCGATATCCAGTGAAGTGTGACGTCGGCTGACTTGAAAGCCGTCATGTTTGGGAGGCTCGTCTGGTTAGTACTGAAGACGATTACTTGTTTTTGAGAAGGAAAATTATCTCCAGGGAAAAGCTGAAAAGGGAAGTTTAAAAATTTCAGTTTTTATTTTAATTCAAAAGTAGAATTGCGAGTAAACTCATCTTGGTATCCAAGGCACCTCGTTGTAGACACTTAGTAAAGAGGTTGTACTAGACTGTGCGCTACCATAGTAACTCGTGCAGCGTTTACCCTATATTGTCTATAGGTATTCATTAACCTCTGGCCTTTCTCTAAATTAGTGCGTAAATGATGCAAGCACAATACATAAGTGCATCACAGTATTGATAAACGGTATCTGGTATTGATTTAACTTTGATATAAAAAATAATAAAAAATAAAAAGAATTATAAGGAAAAACTAACAAACTTTCAATTTAGAAATATGTGACAGACTTTTATGAGAGATCCTAATGAAAATCATTGTTTTATCTCGATTTTTACTTTTTTTATTTTCGTTCTTAATTTATGAAATTTTAAAATTCAGTTGAAGATATAGCAAAAATAATATGAGTAAGGAAAACCTATATATGAAATTTTTGAAATATCTACCCAATATTTCTAAAGAAGTACTTTAACAAACTTTCATCGTCAAAATTCAAGATGACCGCCTGTCAGAAATTTGTTTTTTCTTATCAAAAGGGCACAACCTTTGACTACGGGAAACTTGTTTATGAAATTTGAGAAAGATTCATTCAGTACTTCTCAAGAAATTGATAACAAATTTCCATAGTCAGCCTCTTTGCTCTAATGGGTCCTCTAAAGTAAGAAAAACACAACTTGAGACCAATGGGAACCTTATGCAATTTGAGAAAAATGTTATTCAATATTTCCAAAGACTAGCGATTACAAGAATTCTTTATGAGACGGACACAGTGCGACTTCAACAGCCCACAATTGATGATGATGATGATGATGATGATGATGATGATGATGACAACGACAATAGGCTAAATACGTATACCTTCTTAATGGCAGCTTGGTCTATATTGGAGAAGTCATGATCCCCACCTGCAATGGCGTGAAAATTGATTTTCGTTCCTCTTGCCGACCTAGCCACTCGTATGGACCCTAGCATTTCCTTCAGCCTTTCGGGAAGTAGAATCTCATATTCCCTCTGTCCCTCATTAGCCCTCACGTAGTGTGCTACTGCTTGGTACAGTTTCATAAAACTCTCGTCGTTCTTATAAAACATTCAAAGACGTAAAACTTTTAAAGTCATTCACTCATGTGAAACGATGGAATATATAAGGGGGTGCGACCATGTTAAAATAAAATGTTGGCCATTTTTCGGAGGTTATATTTCAGTATGACCCTGTCGATCAGAGGAAAATCAGAGGACTCCTTCTTACAACTAACCGGGAAACAAATATATTTTCATGATTGTGTTGCAACAGATAGATGTTCCGAATGTTCAGACTGGTGTCAAATTCAATTTGTCTGACTTGTAGTTATCTCAAAAGCTGTCCGCTCTCTATCTTATCAACTATATTATATAATATACCTGTGTTTACCTGTGTCATTGATATCACCAGTGTTGTCTCATGTCATTGATGTAACCTGTGTTGACCCATGTCATTGATATAACCTGTGTTGACCCGTGACATTGATATAACCTGTGTTGACCCGTGTCATTGATATAAACTGTGTTGACCCATGTCATTGATATAAACTGTGTTGACCCATGTCATTGATGTAACCTGTGTTGACCCATGTCATTGATATAACCTGTGTTGACCCGTGACATTGATATAACCTGTGTTGACCCGTGTCATTGATATAACCTGTGTTGACCCGTGTCATTGATATAACCTGTGTTGACCCGTGTCATTGATATAAGCTGTGTTGACCCGTGTCAGTGATATAACCTGTGTTGACCCGTGTCATTGATATAACCTGTGTTGACCCGTGACATTGATATTACCTGTGTTAACTCTTGTCATCGATATTACCTGTATTAACTCGAGACATTGACATTACTTGTGTTAACTCGAGACATTGATATTACTTGTGTTGATCCGTGTCATTGATATTGCCTGTGTTGACCCGTGTCATTTATATAACCTGTGTTAACTCGAGACATTGATATTACCGGTGTTGACCCGTGTCATTTATATAACATGTGTTAACTCGAGACATTGTTATTACCTGTGTTAACTCGAGACATCGATATTACCTGTGTTAACTCGAGACATTGATATTACTTGTGTTGACCAGTGTCATTGATATTGCCTGTGTTGACCCCTTGTCATTTATATAACCTATGTTAACACGAGAAATTGTTATTACCTGTGTTAACTCGAGACATTGATATTACTTGTGTTGACCCGTGACATTGATATTACCTGTGTTGACCCGTGACATTGATATTACCTGTGATAACTCTTGACATCGATATAACCTGTGTTAACTCGAGACATTGATATTACCTGTGTTAACTCTTGACATCGATATAACCTGTGTTGACCCGTGACATTGATATTACCTGTGTTAACTCTTGACATCGATATTACCTGTGTTAACTCGAGACATTGATATTACTTGTGTTGACCAGTGTCATTGATATTGCCTGTGTTGACCCCTTGTCATTTATATAACCTATGTTAACACGAGAAATTGTTATTACCTGTGTTAACTCGAGACATTGATATTACCTGTGTTGACCCGTGTCATTGATATAACCTGTGTTGACCAGTGTCATTTATATAAGCTGTGTTAACTCGAGACATTGATATTACCTGTGTTGACCCGTGACATTGATATTACCTGTGTTAACTCTTGACGTCGATATTACCTGTGTTAACTCGAGACATTGATATTATTTGTGTTGACCCGTGTCATTGATATAACCTGTGTTAACTCGAGACATTGATATTACCTGTGTTAACTCGAGACATTGATATTACTTGTGTTGACCCGTGACATTGATATTACCTGTGTTCACCCGTGTCATTGATATTGCCTGTGTTAACCCGTGTCATTGATATTACCTGTGTTGACCCGTGACACCGATATTACCTGTGTTAACTCGAGACATCGATATTTCTTGTGTTAACTCAAGACATTGATATTACCTGTGTTAACTCGAGACATTGATATTACCTGTGTTAACTCGAGACATTGATATTGCCTGTGTTGAACCGTGTCATTGAATTGTTTACCTATGTTGATATTTACTGGTGTTTAACAGTGTTCATTGTCATTACCTGATGGAGCTGACCAATGTGCATCAATATTACGGACCTCCGTTTTCTGGCTGCTTTGATAAATGTAAAGCTTGGGACCAGCTGAGCGTCCGTGTAGTTGGTGGGTGGGTTGCGCCCTCCCGCAAAGTCCGGTGTATTGGAAATGACGTCCCACGTGCTGCGGTGACTACAGAGACGGTTTTGACGATTAAGAGGCTCGGCGTTGTGTTTGGTTGCATAGTCGGCATCATCGTCACAGAAACCTGTTATCTGTGGAAAATGTCAGATATAGTACCGAATTTACTAGTCGGTATCGTTGTCATAGAAACTTGTTATCTGTGGAAAATGTCAGATATAGTGCCGAACTTACTAGACGGCATCTTCGTCACAGAAACCTGTTATCTGTGGAAAATGTCAGATAAATTACCGAATTTACTAGTCGGTATCGTTGTCATAGAAACCTGTTATCTGTGGAAAATGTCAGATATAGTACCGAATTTACTAGTCGGTATCGTTGTCATAGAAACAAGTGATCTGTGGAAAATGTCAGATAAATAACCGAATTTACTAGTCGGTATCGTTGTCATAGAAACCTGTTATCTGTGGAAAATATCAGATATAGTACCTAATTTACTAGTCGATATCGTTGTCATAGAAACCTGTTATCTGTGGAAAATGTCAGATATAGTACCGAATTTACTAGTCGATATCTTGTCACAGAAACCTGTTATCTGTGGAAAATGTCAGATATATTACCGAATTTACTAGTCGGTATCGTTGTCATAGAAACAAGTGATCTGTGGAAAATGTCAGATATATAACCGAATTTACTAGTCGGTATCGTTGTCATAGAAACAAGTGATCTGTGGAAAATGTCAGATAAATAACCGAATTTACTAGTCGGTATCGTTGTCATAGAAACCTGTTATCTGTGGAAAATGTCAGATATAGTACCGAATTTACTAGTCGGTATCGTTGTCATAGAAACCTGTTATCTGTGGAAAATGTCAGATATAGTACCGAATTTACTAGTCGGTATCGTCAAACCTTTAACTAATATGTTGTTTTTTCATATTTCTGCTGAGCTGTTCGTTGAGATAAGATTGTTGTCGTACAGATCAACATGGATGTTCATCTCTCTCTCATTATCACTCCTTTTACAAGCAGTATTTTCATTTAAGAAAACAACAAAGGAAATAAAGACAACAGTATCTAAATTCAAACTCAATTAAGATCAGTGTTCCGGAAGAGTATGAAGATTTTTCTGAAATTAGTTTTATTTAATGGGATTTTGACAAAAGATTAACCCACTTCCTAGAGATACATCATCTCACTCCGGAGCAAGAAAGGAGCTTTGACATTGCTAAGCGGAGAGTGAACAGAATTATCTCCCTTCTCCCGTAGGTATACATTAACAAAAGTTTTGGTATACTATCTTCACATTGATACTAGGTAAAATAAGACAAGTTTTCATTTCGTAATTATAAAATAAAATTAGACACAAATTACAAGCAGGCCACTTTACTTAGCTGGGGTCCTGTTTAGAGATAATATTTCGAAGTAAAAAATCGAAATTTATAAATTTGTACAACAGATGCACACTTACTTCCAGAAGTCGGAATAAGCAGCAGTGTTTGACGTGAGATTAAGTACTGACCTCTTGGATATACTGGTGGTCCATCAGAGATACGTGTGTCTGAATGCCGGACGGATAGCGTGGGTAGGGATAATATATACAATCTTCTTTGTAAAGGCCTGTACTGGGATCTATCTGGCATTGTAAAAACTTGTGATTTCCAGCATTTACATAAAAACGGCCCTTCAGAAGAATGCTGCACTTGACGGCGTCTATTCGGGCAAAGGCTGTCGAGAAGAAGAAGGTCTGCTCCCCCTCACTAGGGTATTCCTGGAATACGCCCCACCGAAAAGTTGCCCACTGGTGAACGATGAACTTGTCTGCAATGACACGTTCATCAACAATATGGCACATACATATGTAATAAAACCTAACGAAACTTCATTTGCTGAACGTTGTCATTATTGTCATTATGATGTCATAACTTCATGACGTCATGTCTAGTGACGTCATCAAACAAAACTTAAAACTTAGATGCTACATTAATCTTTTAAAATATTTTTTCCATAAATGTTAGCAAGATTGTCTAATTATTGGATAAATAGGATCTTTAATTCGTTTCTATTTCCTATACTGGACACGAACTTTTTTCGCTTGCCTCGTATAACAAAATATCGGAATTTATGAAACGTGTCAAACTTTTTTCGCTTGATATGCCTCGTATACACAAATCTATTTAAGAAAATTCGTGAAGGAAGACAAGGACTTTCAGGCAACATGATAAGTTAGTGTAGAATAGAGGTATAAGCTAAGGTTAAATGCTATCTTACTGAAGCACGGAAAACCCGTCAAAAGAGTTCCGAATCGGTGTGTGAATAGATAATTTTACAATATACTGATGAAGTGTTTGTCAAACATTCATAACGCCATGTAAAGGATACGATACATTCAAAGTTACATACAGTATATAATTAAAAAGTACAAATAGGAATGAGGATTTCTTTTTTTATTCGTGAAACGAGTCACAATTTTCTCATCGGATACATCTCTTTTTGACATAGACTTTATCATCATGTCAAAGAAAATAGGGTTTCAAATACAGTAGGATGAGTAAATCCTGAATTAATCAACACTGTAACAGATCAATGTTCAGTACTCTGACTTTTAAAGAGTTTATCTGGAAACTCCCACTGCGCTGTTGTGTTGGTGTTCTCACATGACACGAGCCGAATGACCTGTAAATTTTCGGAGTTGACATCCTTGGACGTCTGCATGGCACATTTAGAACCAGATCCGTCTGTGTACACGAGTAGCTTCCCTTTCAAGTTCCACTTACCAATCTCATCAGTGCAAGGTGCCACGACTAAGAAGTCTGATTCAACTTTTACACATTGTCTACGCACCATCAAACGACCGTTCTCAAGCAATGCAAAATGCTGAGCTTGATAGTAAAAGAAACAGTCGAACAAAACCAGTAACGAATAGGATTTCAGAATGGCCTTGTCCGCCGGGCCAAAACAAAATCCGGAACCAACATTGCGCATGTGTCCAAAATATTGAGTTCCTTCCGGTGGAACATCTAGCTCCGGGAAAACGTTTCTGAGAAGCCAGTCGAACTTTTTACATTTAAACTTCTGTTTTACTGTATCCATTATATCGAATTTCTCTGATGACTTTGGAGGTTTGGCGTACCCATTATTAAAGTAATAAAAGTACTTTCTATAGTCACCAAGCCACATCTCCGCCGTCCGTCTATTGTTGTAAACAAGATCGGAATACTCCATTTTGAATGGGTGTCCTTTTTTGAAAATATGAGCAACGTGAGAACATGGTGCTATTTTCATACTTCCACCACAAAGCCAAACTCTAATGGATAGTTCTACATCCTCACCGCCCCATGTGCGCATACCCGTATCTAGTCCTCCAACACCAAGAAAGTATTTCCGGTTTACCGCAAACGCACAGCCGACGATAGCAGGAGTGTCAAATGCTTTCGTAGGTTGTTCCCAGATTTCCTTCAGTTGTGTTGGTGGTATCGGGACGAACTCATACGCCATGCTCCATTTAAAGTGTCCCCTGATGTTATTTCGAAAGTACTGCCTGTATTGGAATGTTTGTGGATCAATGATGTCGATAGACGGCTGTACGATTGCTGTGCTGTTTTTGCTTATTTCGTACAATAAGGGTTCAAGCCATCCGACATTGACCTCAGTGTGGGAATCGAGGAAGACAACCACGTCACCTTTTGCTAGCTTAGTTCCCACAACTCTTGTTTTCATGGTACCGAGCCTTTCTTGTGTTCTGTATATTCGCATGAGATCAAACTGTTCTACATATTCATCCAGAGCGGATCCTAAGTAATCCAAATCACTCATATCGTCTATAATAATGATTTCGTGTAATAGTAGTCGAGGCGAATGCGTCAGGACGCTATTTATAAGTCTCTCGAACGTGGACCAAGGCTCGTTATGGAGCGGTATCACAATCGACGCCACCGGAAGTAGCTTCATGTCATATTTTACAGAAGCGCACTCGTTGGGGCGGGTATCCGGCACCTTCCGTCTTACCGAAGTCTCGTGAGTTCTTGTGACGTTGATGTGAAAACGGCTCGGATCTATATCTTTGTATAAAGAAATTCCGGAAGACTTAATTATTTCGGAAAATGGTTTGCGTTGTGTTTTCGCTTTGCTTCCGCTTGGTCCATGTTGCTTTGTTTTATCATCAAACCTTTTTCTGGCGATATTTGTTTCAATTTTCACTTTTCTTAACTTACTCTCATTATCAATATTGACACTTTTGATGTCGTATTGCTGGGAAGAGAGGTCCATAAAGGATTTTTGGACCAACACATTTCCTCCATTAGTCAAATGCGGGAAGTACTTTCGAGTTGTCCACATCACAATCGACGCCCAGCAAAGCATTAGTATCAACACGACAGGTCCCCGCATTATCCTGGAGAAGTATTTAATGGGAGATGATACCAACATGTCTGTTGACCTTCCGACGTTCAGTGATACACACGAGCATGAGTATGGAAGGTCAGAGGGGAAGTCAAGGCAGATGTTTGTAATAGTAAGGTCGTAATGTTTGTAATACTGAAGGTCATAATGTTTGTAATACTGAAGGTCATAATGTTTGTAATACTGAATGTCGTAATGTTTGTGATACCAAAGGTCGTAATGTTTGTGATATTTAGTCTTGATCACAACAACTTTGACGTTAATGAAAACATTGACATTTGAAAAACATATCTGGTATTGATTGGTCCGATAGAGTTTCATTAATGATTGGTGTATCATATCATCACACCGAGCGAGCATGTGATGACATCTGTAGTCTGATCAATCAAACATGTGTTGGAGTTTTGAAATATTTAAACAGTCTCGTGATAATCAGTTGAGATTACAAAAATACTCCGATTTTATTACATGTTTACATGTACAATTTTATATAATTTGTATAGTGATGTGCGACACTTAAATAATCAGCATCGTTATGGTAGAGCCATGTTTACTTAAGTTACACGTAAGGTCGCTCGTGTTGCGCGTTAGTCCGTTACATGCTACCGTACATTCTTTCCTCGCTCACTTTTTTACAGTCAAGACTGTCAAACACGTGCATCTCGGGTTAATCGCGTTCCGGGTAGTACGTGTGTTACGGTACGGTCACGAAGCGAAGTTAAATATTGTTGATTTCTATATGAGTTTTGGAGGACGAATGTTTACAATGACAATTCACATCAGACACCTTTGTAAACACAGTAGTTGTATCGATTTGTGTCTGATTAACTTTATAAGATAAAAAAAAAAGCAACGAAAAAAATACAAGTGTTTTCGACTGGCGAGACGCATGTCATACTCCTTTAATGAGAAAAAATATGTCTAACATCGGAATTCATACGACCAATAAACAGGGTCGACTGAAGTCAATGTCAGCTTCCATGTCACATAATATTCTCCACGACGGGTACAACTTCCATGTCACATAATATTCTCCTCGACGGTTACAACTTCCATGTCACATAATATTCTCCACGACGGTTACAACTTCCATGTCACATAATATTCTCCTCGACGGTTACAACTTCCATGTCACATAATATTCTCCTCGACGGTTACAACTTCCATGTCACATAATATTCTCCACGACGGTTACAAAAACCTGTTCCTCAATTCTGGTAACTGACAAATGATTGTTATATTGATATTACATCTAGACAATCTTTTTATCATGAAAAGGCAAGTAGTAGTCCCAAAATTGATAAGTATACGATATGATATTGCATCAGTGTTACATGATAATAGCATTTCTAAAAAAGGGGTTGAAACACTGCAAAATAGTTTCCAAAAAGATACAGAATAGCTGTAAAATAGCGGAGTGAAATTTGGAATCTGTATTTGGCGACACTAATATTATTTGGTGAGATCATAAATCTGAATCACAATATCACTAAATTAGATATGTAAAAATGATGTGATCTCAAAGATCTTAAGCCATCTCGCAAATAAATTCTATTTAGTAACATCATTAAGTCACGATAAATATGGCTATGTCATATTTGAATCATCGATATCAATGAGTTGATATATTGATATCAGTGAGTTGATATATTGATATCAGTGACTTGATATATTGATATCAGTGAGTTGATATATTGATATCAGTGAATTGATTATTGATATTCATCGATATCAGTGAGTTGATTCATTGATATCAGTGAGTCGATATATTGATATCAGTGAGTCGATATATTGATATCAGTGAGTTGATATATTGAGATATATTGATATCAGTGAGTTGATTCATCGATATCAGTGAGTTGATTTATTGATATCAGTGAGTCGATATATTGATATCAGTGAGTTAATTCATCGATATCAGCGAGTTGATATATTGATATCAGTGAGTTGATTTATCGATGTCAGTCAGTCGATATATTGATATCAGTGAATTGATATATTGATATCAGTGAGTTGATTCATCGATATCAGTGAGTTGATTTATTGATATCAGTGAGTTGATTTATTGATATCAGTGAGTTGATTCATCGATATCAGTGAGTTGATATATTGATATCAGTGAATTGATTCATTGATATCAGTCAGTCGATATATTGATATCAGTGAGTTGATATATTGATATCAGTGAGTTGATATATTGATATCAGTAAGTTGATTTATTGTATGAGTTGATATTTGATATCAGTGAGTTGATTCATCGATATCAGATATATATTGATATGAGTTGATATATATTGATATCAGTGAGTTGATTCATTTGATATCAGTGAGTTGATATATTGATATCA
This sequence comes from Ylistrum balloti, assembly GCF_031769215.1. Classification (NCBI taxonomy): domain Eukaryota; kingdom Metazoa; phylum Mollusca; class Bivalvia; order Pectinida; family Pectinidae; genus Ylistrum; species Ylistrum balloti. The sequence goes on along the minus strand of NW_026782534.1, from coordinate 1,000,404 downwards.
GTGATATATATTGATATCAGTGAGTTGATATATTGATATCAGTGAGTTGATATATTGATATCAGTGAGTCGATATATTGATATCAGTGAGTTGATATATTGATATCAGTGAGTTGATTCATCGATATCAGTGAGTTGATTTATTGATATCAGTGAGTTGATTTATTGATATCAGTGAGTTGATATATTGATATCAGTGAGTTGATATATTGATATCAGTGAGTTGATATATTGATATCAGTGAGTTGATATATTGATATCAGTGAATTGATATATTGATATCAGTGAGTTGATTCATCGATATCAGTGAGTTGATATATTGATATCAGTGAATTGATATATTGATATCAGTGAGTTGATATATTGATATCAGTGAGTTGATATATTGATATCAGTGAGTTGATTTATTGATATCAGTGAGTCGATATATTGATATCAGTGAGTCGATATATTGATATCAGTGAGTTGATTTATTGATATCAGTGAGTCGATATATTGATATCAGTGAGTTGATATATTGATATCAGTGAGTATATTGATATGAGTTGATTTATCATGTCAGTCAGTCGATATATTGATATCAGTGAGTTGATATATTGATATCAGTGAGTTGATATATTGATATCAGTAAGTTGATTTATTGATATCAGTGAGTTGATTCATCGATATCAGTGAGTTGATTCATCGATATCAGTGAGTTGATATATTGATATCAGTGAGTTGATTTATTGATATCAGTGAGTCGATATATTGATATCAGTGAGTCGATATATTGATATCAGTGAGTTATATATTGATATCAGTGATATCATATATTATATCAGTGAGTCGATATATTGATATCAGTGAGTTGATTTATCGATGTCAGTCAGTCGATATATTGATATCAGTGAGTTGATTTATTGATATCAGTGAGTCGATATATTGATATCAGTGAGTTGATTTATTGATATCAGTGAGTCGATATATTGATATCAGTGAGTTGATTTATTGATATCAGCGAGTTGATTTATTGATATCAGTGAGTTGATTCATCGATATCAGTGAGTCGATATATTGATATCAGTGAGTTGATTTATTGATATCAGTGAGTTGATATATTGATATCAGTGAGTTGATATATTGATATCAGTGAGTTGATATATTGATATCAGTGAGTTGATATATTGATATCAGTGAGTTGATATATTGATATCAGTAAGTTGATTTATTGATATCAGCGAGTTGATATATTGATATCAGTGAGTTGATATATTGATATCAGTGAGTTGATATATTGATATCAGTGAGTTGATATATTGATATCAGTGAGTTGATATATTGATATCAGTGAATTGATTCATTGATATCAGTCAGTCGATATATTGATATCAGTGAGTTGATATATTGATATCAGTGAGTTGATTTATTGATATCAGCGAGTTGATTTATTGATATCAGTGAGTTGATATCAGTGAGTTGATATATTGATATCAGTGAATTGATATATTGATATCAGTGAGTTGATATATTGATATCAGTGAGTTGATTCATTGATATAAGTGAGTTGATATATTGATATCAGTGAGTTGATTCATTGATATAAGTGAGTTGATATATTGATATCAGTGAGTTGATATATTGATATCAGTGAGTTGATATATTGATATCAGTGAGTTGATTTATTGATATCAGTGAGTTGATATATTGATATCAGTGAGTTGATATATTGATATCAGTGAGTTGATATATTGATATCAGTGAATTGATATATTGATATCAGTGAGTTGATTCATCGATATCAGTGAGTTGATATATTGATATCAGTGAGTTGATATATTGATATCAGTGAGTTCAGTTGATATATTGATATCAGTGAGTTGATATATTGATATCAGTGAGTTGATATATTGATATCAGTGAGTTGATTCATCGATATCAGTGAGTTGATTTATTGATATCAGTGAGTTGATATATTGATATCAGTGAGTTGATATATTGATATCAGTGAGTTATATTGATATCAGTGATTGATATATCGATATCAGTGAGTTGATATATTGATATCAGTGAATTGATTCATTGATATCAGTGAGTTGATTCATCGATATCAGTGAGTCGATATATTGATATCAGTGAGTCGATATATTGATATCAGTGAGTTGATTTATTGATATCAGTGAGTTGATATATTGATATCAGTGAGTTGATATATTGATATCAGTGAGTTGATATATTGATATCAGTGAGTCGATATATTGATATCAGTGAGTTGATATATTGATATCAGTGAGTTGATTTATTGATATCAGCGAGTTGATTTATTGATATCAGTGAGTTGATTCATCGATATCAGTGAGTCGATATATTGATATCAGTGAGTCGATATATTGATATCAGTGAGTCGATATATTGATATCAGTGAGTTGATTCATCGATATCAGTGAGTTGATTCATCGATATCAGTGAGTCGATATATTGATATCAGTGAGTCGATATATTGATATCAGTGAGTCGATATATTGATATCAGCGAGTTGATTCATTGATATCAGTGAGTTGATATATTGATATCAGTGAGTCGATATATTGATATCAGTGAGTTGATTCATCGATATCAGTGAGTTGATTTATTGATACCAATAAATTCAAAATGTAATTTCACAGTTAGTAGTGAATATTAAAACGTTAGGCATTTCACATGGAAATAATAATTTTTTTATATGTTGCAACAGGACAATTTTTTCCCTTTTGTTTTGTTTTTTGGGTTTTTTTCGTGTTGTTATTTATAAACTAACCTGAACGTGACCAGTATGGAGGGTACCTGTCTTTGAACAGGAAGTCGGTATTTAGTTGTATATGTATCCCTTGACTTCCGCATCCGCCATACGTCCGAGTCTGTGGGATGCTCCGTTTTTTTATGCTTGAACTTGTGATGATAACGTCAGATTTGTAAACGGTCTGATCCACACTCGCACTTTGATAGCTAGGGTCATCTGGCCATGTGCTGGGGACTAGGATTTTTATGTCCTTGAAGTACGCCCTCTGGCGAGTAGCTATGTACAATATCTTCGACGCCCTTGTAAAATATTCCTGGTAAAAAAAACACATTTAAAATATGTTGGAAAGTATCAGAAAATTAAGTGTATAAAAGTGGCAAACGTTTATCAAACTTAAGGGTTTTTTTCTGAAGAGGAACATCAAGTCAGTTACGGAGAAAATCTACAGTTCAGTGGAATCCTATTATATGCAATTTGTCAAATTTTAGCAACGATATAATTATAGGTAAACGAAACATGTCAATGCCAACCTCTAAAATGACGAAGCTTGACATACCACTGGTCAGCCATGGAATTAATGTGTTTTCCATACAACTTAGTATTTAAAATAACAAAAAAAGTAACTCGTTAAAATTCAAACTCCAATTGAATAACACTTGGGCGAGATATAAACAAAAGAAAGATTTACGTGGAGACCACAGAAAAAGTACAATGATAATAAGACAATGTGTTCCGAAAGAGTAAGCGTATTTTGCTTCTTCAACGCCACCCGCCATTTGAATCCTGTCAATCCAAGTAAGTAATATCACGTTCCCCTATGAGACAAAAGAAACAGTAACACCACAACCTACACCACAGTGTAGTGTACTATGGATGTAAAATTATATCCATTTAAAAAATGTGTTAAATGCAACCTTCGAAGTGCAGAAGGCGCCATTTAATTCGGCTTCAATCAAGATTATGATTTTAAACCATGTCCTGGTCAACTTATCTGGATTTATGTATTAAATATTATCAACAAACAACCAAAATCCGGAATGGAGTTATTCCCCCTTACAGCGTAAACTATGATATAATTACATATCTCACAGACTAGTATAACATATGGATAACAACAGACCACACTATCAGTACTGGGCCAGTATCATTAGTCTCGATGTGTGAAAAAAATTAAACAAAAAAACAAACAAACAAACAAAAACAAAAAGAAAGAAAGAAAAGACACTCGTAAGGAGGTTTTAGTTTATTATCATATACATACCTAGTGAAGAAGAAATATACCAATCTATTGTAAGATACATATTCGATGGACATGGACAAAAAGGTAATTTTGAACAGGAGATGGTTTATGCAAGTACAAGTATACCAGTAATCATACGAAGGATACTATCAGCAACACTGACAATATTTCGTAAAATTTTCTTTGGCGAAAAAAACCCAAAAAAACAAAAAAGAGATTTTTAAAGTATCACGGAAATGACGTAGACAAAACATCCAAGACACAATAAAAACTGCAAAGACATTGTCTCTTGTCCAGGAAATGTTATCACAGGTCCAGGTGGACCATTTTAGAGGTGCATCGGCACAGTTTATGCTTCCTACTGACACAGTTACCGTCGACGCGAGTCTTACCTTAGTTTTGTTGATAAATGACTGGCTATGTGGAATGGTTTCGTCAAATGCCAGTAGAATGTCGGTGTAAGCATTGTTCTCCAATTTGATGTCCGATTGTCTCGATGCATGCGTCGTCACGGTGAGATTGGTAACAGTCTAATCTCAACAACTATCACTAGTCACAAAACTTACATCTAATTGTGTCAAATGCAAACAATCACCCGTCACAAAACTTACATCTACATGTAAACAAGAGCATCACCCGTCACAAAACTTACATCTAATCCAACAACTCACAAAACTTACATCTAATCCAACAACTATCACCCGTCACAAAACTTATATCTAATCCAACAACCATCACCCGTCACAAAACTTACATCTAATCCAACAACCATCACCCGTCACAAAACTTATATCTAATCCAACAACTATCACCCGTCACAAAACTTATATCTAAGTAAACAATTATCACCCGTCACAAAACTTACATCTAATCCAACAATTATCACCCGTCACAAACCTTATATCTAAGTAAACAACCATCACCCGTCACAAAACTTACATCTAATCCAACAACCATCACCCGTCACAAAACTTACATCTAATCCAACAACCATCACCCGTCACAAAACTTCTATCTAACTAAACAACCATCACCCGTCACAAAACTTATATCTAATCCAACAACTATCACCCGTCACAAAACTTACATCTAATCCAACAACTATCACCCGTCACAAAACTTACATCTAATCCAACAACTATCACCCGTCACAAAACTTACATCTAATCCAACAACTATCACCCGTCACAAAACTTACATCTAATCCAACAACTATCACCCGTCACAAAACTTACATCTAATCCAACAACCATCACCCGTCACAAAACTTACATCTAATCCAACAACTATCACCCGTCACAAAACTTATATCTAAGTAAACAACTATCACCCGTCACAAAACTTACATCTAATCCAACAACTATCACCCGTCACAAAACTTACATCTAATCCAACAACTATCACCCGTCACAAAACTTACATCTAATCCAACAACTATCACCCGTCACAAAACTTACATCTAATCCAACAACTATCACCCGTCACAAAACTTACATCTAATCCAACAACTATCACCCGTCACAAAACTTACATCTAATCCAACAACTATCACCCGTCACAAAACTTACATCTAATCCAACAACTATCACCCGTCACAAAACTTACATCTAATCCAACAACTATCACCCGTCACAAAACTTACATCTAATCCAACAACTATCACCCGTCACAAAACTTACATCTAATCCAACAATTATCACCCGTCACAAAACTTACATCTAATCCAACAACTATCACCCGTCACAAAACTTACATATAATCCAACAACTATCACCCGTCACAAAACTTACATCTAATCCAACAACTATCACCCGTCACAAAACTTACATCTAATCCAACAACCATCACCCGTCACAAAACTTATATCTAACTAAACAACTATCACCCGTCACAAAACTTACATCTAATCCAACAACTATCACCCGTCACAAAACTTACATCTAATCCAACAACTAATCCAACAACTATCACCCGTCACAAAACTTACATCTAAGTAAACAATTATCACCCGTCACAAAACTTACATCTAATCCAACAACTATCACCCGTCACAAAACTTACATCTAATCCAACAACTATCACCCGTCACAAAACTTACATCTAATCCAACAACCATCACCCGTCACAAAACTTACATCTAATCCAACAACTATCACCCGTCACAAAACTTACATCTAATCCAACAACCAGTCACAAAACTTCATCACCCAACTCACAAAACTTACATCTAATCCAACAACTATCACCCGTCACAAAACTTACATCTAATCCAACAACTATCACCCGTCACAAAACTTACATCTAATCCAACAACTATCACCCGTCACAAAACTTACATCTAATCCAACAACTATCACCCGTCACAAAACTTACATCTAATCCAACAACTATCACCCGTCACAAAACTTACATCTAATCCAACAACTATCACCCGTCACAAAACTTACATCTAATCCAACAACTATCACCCGTCACAAAACTTAAATCTAATCCAACAACAATCACCCGTCACAAAACTTACATCTAATCCAACAACTATCACCCGTCACAAAACTTACATCTAATCCAACAACTATCACCCGTCACAAAACTTACATCTAATCCAACAACTATCACCCGTCACAAAACTTACATCTAATCCAACAACTATCACCCGTCACAAAACTTACATCTAATCCAACAACTATCACCCGTCACAAAACTTACATCTAAGTAAACAACTATCACCCGTCACAAAACTTACATCTAATCCAACAACTATCACCCGTCACAAAACTTACATCTAATCCAACAACTATCACCCGTCACAAAACTTACATCTAATCCAACAACTATCACCCGTCACAAAACTTACATCTAATCCAACAACTATCACCCGTCACAAAACTTACATCTAATCCAACAACTATCACCCGTCACAAAACTTACATCTAATCCAACAACTATCACCCGTCACAAAACTTACATCTAATCCAACAACTATCACCCGTCACAAAACTTACATCTAATCCAACAACTATCACCCGTCACAAAACTTACATCTAATCCAACAACTATCACCCGTCACAAAACTTACATCTAATCCAACAACTATCACCCGTCACAAAACTTACATCTAATCCAACAACTATCACCCGTCACAAAACTTACATCTAATCCAACAACTATCACCCGTCACAAAACTTACATCTAATCCAACAACTATCACCCGTCACAAACCTTACATCTAATCCAACAACTATCACCCGTCACAAAACTTACATCTAATCCAACAACTATCACCCGTCACAAAACTTACATCTAATCCAACAACTATCACCCGTCACAAAACTTACATCTAATCCAACAACTATCACCCGTCACAAAACTTACATCTAATCCAACAACTATCACCCGTCACAAAACTTACATCTAATCCAACAACTATCACCCGTCACAAAACTTACATCTAATCCAACAACTATCACCCGTCACAAAACTTACATCTAATCCAACAACTATCACCCGTCACAAAACTTACATCTAATCCAACAACTATCACCCGTCACAAAACTTACATCTAATCCAACAACTATCACCCGTCACAAAACTTACATCTAATCCAACAACTATCACCCGTCACAAAACTTACATCTAATCCAACAACTATCACCCGTCACAAAACTTACATCTAATCCAACAACTATCACCCGTCACAAAACTTACATCTAATCCAACAACTATCACCCGTCACAAAACTTACATCTAATCCAACAACTATCACCCGTCACAAAACTTACATCTAATCCAACAACTATCACCCGTCACAAAACTTACATCTAATCCAACAACTATCACCCGTCACAAAACTTACATCTAATCCAACAACTATCACCCGTCACAAAACTTACATCTAATCCAACAACTATCACCCGTCACAAAACTTACATCTAATCCAACAACTATCACCCGTCACAAAACTTACATCTAACTATCACCCGTCACAAAACTTACATCTAATCCAACAACTATCACCCGTCACAAAACTTACATCTAATCCAACAACTATCACCCGTCACAAAACTTACATCTAATCCAACAACTATCACCCGTCACAAAACTTAAATCTAACAACTATCACCCGTCACAAAACTTACATCTAATCCAACAACTATCACCCGTCACAAAACTTACATCTAATCCAACAACTATCACCCGTCACAAAACTTACATCTAATCCAACAACTATCACCCGTCACAAAACTTACATCTAATCCAACAACTATCACCCGTCACAAAACTTACATCTAATCCAACAACTATCACCCGTCACAAAACTTACATCTAATCCAACAACTATCACCCGTCACAAAACTTACATCTAATCCAACAACTATCACCCGTCACAAAACTTACATCTAATCCAACAACTATCACCCGTCACAAAACTTACATCTAATCCAACAACTATCACCCGTCACAAAACTTACATCTAATCCAACAACTATCACCCGTCACAAAACTTACATCTAATCCAACAACTATCACCCGTCACAAAACTTACATCTAATCCAACAACTATCACCCGTCACAAAACTTACATCTAATCCAACAACTATCACCCGTCACAAAACTTACATCTAATCCAACAACTATCACCCGTCACAAAACTTACATCTAATCCAACAACTATCACCCGTCACAAAACTTACATCTAATCCAACAACTATCACCCGTCACAAAACTTACATCTAATCCAACAACTATCACCCGTCACAAAACTTACATCTAATCCAACAACTATCACCCGTCACAAAACTTACATCTAATCCAACAACTATCACCCGTCACAAAACTTACATCTAATCCAACAACTATCACCCGTCACAAAACTTACATCTAATCCAACAACTATCACCCGTCACAAAACTTACATCTAATCCAACAACTATCACCCGTCACAAAACTTACATCTAATCCAACAATTATCACCCGTCACAAAACTTATATCTAATCCAACAACTATCACCCGTCACAAACCTTACATCTAATCCAACAACTATCACCCGTCACAAAACTTACATCTAATCCAACAACTATCACCCGTCACAAAACTTACATCTAATCCAACAACTATCACCCGTCACAAAACCTACATCTAATCCAACAACTATCACCTGTCACAAAACTTACATCTAATCCAACAACTATCACCCGTCACAAAACTTATATCTAATCCAACAACTATCACCCGTCACAAAACTTACATCTAATCCAACAACTATCACCCGTCACAAAACTTACATCTAATCCAACAACTATCACCCGTCACAAAACTTACATCTAATCCAACAAATATCACCCGTCACAAAACTTACATCTAATCCAACAACTATCACCCGTCACAAAACTTACATCTAATCCAACAACTATCACCCGTCACAAAACTTACATCTAATCCAACAACTATCACCCGTCACAAAACTTACATCTAATCCAACAACTATCACCCGTCACAAAAGTTACATCTAATCCAACAACTATCACCCGTCACAAAACTTACATCTAATCCAACAACTATCACCCGTCACAAAACTTACATCTAATCCAACAACTATCACCCGTCACAAAACTTACATCTAATCCAACAACTATCACCCGTCACAAAACTTACATCTAATCCAACAACTATCACCCGTCACAAAACTTACATCTAAGTAAACAATTATCACCCGTCACAAAACTTACATCTAATCCAACAACTATCACCCGTCACAAAACTTACATCTAATACAACAACTATCACCCGTCACAAAACTTACATCTAATCCAACAACTATCACCCGTCACAAAACTTACATCTAATCCAACAACTATCACCCGTCACAAAACTTACATCTAATCCAACAACTATCACCCGTCACAAAACTTACATCTAATCCAACAACTATCACCCGTCACAAAACTTACATCTAATCCAACAACTATCAACAAAACTTACATCTAATCCAACAACTATCACCCGTCACAAAACTTACATCTAATCCAACAACTATCACCCGTCACAAAACTTACATCTAATCCAACAACTATCACCCGTCACAAAACTTACATCTAATCCAACAACTATCACCCGTCACAAAACTTATATCTAATCCAACAACTATCACCCGTCACAAAACTTACATCTAATCCAACAACTATCACCCGTCACAAAACTTACATCTAATCCAACAACTATCACCCGTCACAAAACTTACATCTAATCCAACAACTATCACCCGTCACAAAACTTACATCTAATCCAACAACTATCACCCGTCACAAAACTTATATCTAATCCAACAACTATCACCCGTCACAAAACTTACATCTAATCCAACAACCATCACCCGTTAAAACATACTTGTTTTTTTCTAAAATTAGCATTGTAGCAGAAAGTAAAAAAAATCCAAATAACGTATTAACTTTTGTGACGAATAATTTCAATTAACTTTTGACGTTGTTTTTAACAAAACATGTATTTCAAGTTACATCTGAAATATCACTCGATATTGTGTACCTCTTTCTGTTAGAAACACGAAGAAAATCGTTTTAACGGCATAAAAAAATCTTTTGTAATTTTCCCATTTGACAAATGGAATTTATATGAAAAGGCCTTTTGATTTATTCGTATTATTTTTGTGAAAAAAAAAATCATTGAGCTTCACTTCGGTCATGATCCATTACTCCTGATGAATAAGCGACACTAGCCATTTCGGATATTTATTTATAGTTTTTGTCCATCAATAATTTTCATTGTAATTGATAGAAAGGAAATGGCGTGGAATGATTTAAATCGAATCGTCAGGTTATCATTTCCCTTGAAACGACGAAATGATAAGATGTAAGGAGTGACGCCCCTTAAGTAGAACTCTTCAACCATTTAAAACATGGCGGATGTTTTGAAACAAGTTTAGACAGCACCTGTCTGTATCGTGTATTTTTGTTGAAGCATGGATTAAGTATGAAAATTGGTGTTTCAAATAATTTCTTCAAAGTATGGAAGGCGGAAATGTTCTACGACAAGACATTAATTTTCAGGGATTGTTTAAGAAACTCGGTAAGTGTATATTAACAGCATCTGAACATTATGCAAATAATTTTGATAGGTATTAAGTTGAGTTAATTAATTGAATAATTGTTCTATTGTTATGAATTGAAATCAGTTGCATCACGTTCGTTTGTTTTTTATAATCATACCATGTAAGTTTTATGTTTTACCCAATGGTTACTATATACATTGTGAAATTATATATCTCAGTGTGTAAAATCAACAGATGAGATGGGTCATCAAACTGTATGCAAACTTTTGAACCCAATTGTTTATTTTCAGTTTCCAAAGGTATATGATTAAACCTACATATATTAATGTCATACATTTACACTGTACTTGTGTAAAGGTTTATTTGTCTTTAAAATTACTGCTGTAAAGTTTGTACACTTGACTTTGACTAGTACACTATGCACAGGATTTGTTCAGTGATGTATTTTACCTCTTTTGACAGGAGCCCTTACTTTTTCAGTTAAGAAAAGACAGCTTTATTTCTGTCAATTCTTTCATTTAAATCAGAAAAATAATATCAATAGATTTTGGTGTTATATTTATTCAGCTTCAGTTTCTGCTTTCTCCACCATTTCTTCATATCAGTTGATGTACAGGGACACTTTCATGACTTCATTGTGGAAAAATATGACAACAAATTGGCAAAAATACAACAAAATTTCTCTACGTGAAGGGATCTGTATTCTGCCCCAAATTTACTTAAAAAATAATCACCAGAGTTGAGAAAATAAATTGCTTACCCGATTTATGTGTAATACAAAATTGTATCATTTTCCAAATATTTTTGTTTAGGTCATGATCTAGAAGAAATTCGTGTTCGAGCTCTAGATAATCTGCTCTCCAAACTAGAACACAAACTGGTGTGTGATGCTGATTTAGTGAATGAGAGACATCTCCTTATCAGACTGATAGAATGGTTCAATTTCCCGAGCAGTACCAAACACAAGGATGTTTTATTTCTTTTACAGCGGCTATCACAGGTTTGTAAGAGATCTTAAAGCAACCAGAGAATTTTTTGAAAACAAGTTGCAAATGAACTGTGATAGGGATATCAAAATCCAAATGAAAACTAGTAAGCTTTGAATTAGGAAATGCATACGGTATAAGTTTATGATATTGTAAATAACTTATTAAGCTATCCTGTATCAATTATTACTTATTGTACTTAATGGGTAGGACTGAGAGTATTAAGAATCAATTATCAATTGTTTCACTTGAAACTGTAACCAGTTTTCTGAAAATTCAGATTTTGGCGGATCAAAATGTAGTGCCAGAGCTGGCCCTGAAATTCTCCACTTATTACATTTGTACAGGAAGAGAGTTCAAGTCACTTTACTGGTCTAGACTAGTGGAAATTTCCCCTTAATCAAGCAAACACACCTATACAACTGGCTTTTATATGAATTGTATTAAGTATATAATTGAATAAAAGACATTAAAGCTACATGTTACAATATTTCTTTGTGTAAATTTTTTTCAAGCACTCTGCTGCGGCAGAAATCCTTCAGGATATAGGTGCTATAGAGTTTTTGGGTAAACTGAGGACAGATGTGGCCAGTTCACTACAGCCAGTGATTGATCAAGTGTTGGAGAACACCATGAGATTACCAGAGACAAGGGCAGAGGATCATGTCCCTCAGTGCTTCTACCAAAGACATACAGAGGACACAGGTACACTTATCTGGTATACTATAGTAGATGATGATACATGCTAGATCTAATGCTAATACATAACTCTTTCTTGTAGATACAGTTTATGTATATATTCCAATATAATTTACCAGAATTGGTTTCTAGTATCATTCTTGTTAGCTCAACTGGTCCAAAGGATCAGTTTTGTATAAAGGGTAGGTCTCTGCCTACTGGGATAGGAGGTACACAATCCAATAGGGGAAATAGAGCAAATTCCTTAACCCTTTCGGCGCCGTAGGTGACTTAAGTCAACATGCAGACAGGCCGCCGTGGGCGACTTTGGTCGACAATTTTTGTATCTTTATTATATATATTTTTATAATATTTGGCGCTGAGCTGTACATTGTGAGAGATATTTGGTGCCGAAAGGGTTAAGTTAACATCATCAGTCATTACACTCACAATTTCCAGAATCTGTCCAACAACATATCATGTCTGGTTGGGATTCCATGGGATCACAAACAAGCAGTTCTTCTGTCCAACTTTCACCACTGATCCCCGACGCCCCACATATAGCAAGTGGAAGAGATGTGGGCATGGGCTACTTCCAACAGCAACAGCAGCAGCAACAACCACCTGTATCCTCCCAGCTAGTGCAGCAGAACTCGGAGGCTGTCATTCAAGGTAAAGGTTGATAGAAGAGGAGATAAGAAAAATACTTCAATGATTTTGAAGTGATTTGACCTAACTTGCATATTCTATTCCATCCTTATATATGGGTGACTCAAACCTACACAAGGAATATCAACATTTATTCAATCAAATACAGTAATAGTATGAAAAGTTGAAAGTCAATTTAGTCTTGTGTAGAGGCATTTTGTTAGATTGGTTAGTATTTAAGTTTCCAGTGTATTCTGTTTGGAATTGTCTCCATTGACTGACTTCTTGTTGTTTGCACAAGTAAAACTATTTTTAGCATTGATGTCTTTAAGTATGATTGCATATGTTTATTTATTTTTTTTTTGTTGTGTTGACAGGAAGAAGTGAGAGTTTTCAGTTGTCAGCATTTCCATGGCTAGCACTCACACCAACAGATCGACATGTCATACAATCGACAAATTCGTGAGTTTTTACTGAGAACTCATTCAAAAGAAACCTTTAATTAAGTTGTATCACCAAGCAGGTTTAATGATCATTAAAAATCATTTTCTGATAATAGCTTTCAACTTTTCCTTCACACATCTTATGTCTGATTTTGGAATCAACCTCTGGATTAATTTGTTACAACAAGTGTGCTATCAGTCTACTAACAAACATTATCAAGGTTTGGCTGTCTTATTGTTTTTGTAAGTGTTTATGGCAGACTTAGAATGATATTCAAATTAATGCTGTCTTCACTCCAGATCTCTACAGAGTAGAGAACCACATCTCCTGGTGAGCTCTTGCGAGTTTCTTAGTGATGTCGTATTCCAGGACTTTCCTGCAGAAATCTTTCTTCAGAGGCCAAATATTGTCAAAGTAAGAATTTGTAAGATGAAGACTTATCCAAGGAACAAGATTTATACTTTAATGTAGGTTTACATCTAAGGTTAAAAAGAATGAGGTCCTACCAATAAAACTGTAGGTACAATAAACTTCCTTGATGAAGTATTTGTGAAATGTTAGCAGTATTAGTCATTTTCCAATGACAAAAAAGGTTATAAAGGTAATGGGCCTTATTAACATGTCTGTCATGTTTTTATCATAGCCACTTTTTTTTCACAGAATTTATTATCAATTCTTGGAAGTCCATCCAATTCTAACACCAACCTGACTATGAGTGCTGCACGCACACTGGGTGACTTGGCATTTTCTCTGAGAGCAAGGATGCGATATTATCAAGATCCAACATTGTGTACACCAAAACAAGGTTTTTCTGCCATTACTCTGTAACAAAAAATGAAATCATATATAATACATGCATCATGTAATTTATAGAAAGGTACACTCTTCAGTCACACACCAGCCAAAGCTTTAATCTTAAGAATGACTTTTACTTACATCAATACAGAAATCTTACTTTGATAAACTTAATGGGAATAATTGAACATACAAATTATTTAAACTACTTAAGTTATTTCCAGAACTTACTGTCTATTTTACTTTTTCAGAGTTTACATCCTCTTCTTCCTCCCCATTTTCTGCTTCACCAAGTACAGAGTCGAACCAGTCCACCCCTTCTGAACCTCGACCATCAGCTATTGGGGTTACTGATACACGTCACCGTGGTGATGGTAGAGATGGAGATTCTTCTACTTCTTCCAGCAGGTAAAACTTTAAATCTTTATTCTCTAAAGATTTTTTTTTTGTTGGTTCAAAATTTTACTGCTAAATTACAACTTGCTTACAAAAGTCTTTTTCTTTCCTTTAGTACAGTGGTTATTTATAAAAATCATTAGTTGTGAAATCTGTTTTAAGAAATGAAGTTTTGACTTTGATGTGTAGTAGAATTAGAACAAGATTAAATACATCAGCATGATGATAGTTATATCTTCTGTTAAAATTTCCAAGTGTTGTATTGTTGCCTGTAAGCAATTGTCATAGATAATTGATATACTGCTTCTTACCATGGTAGCTCGCGGGCATCTAGTATTGGCCTTGGCCCTGACATGACCACAACACGAGAGGAGACCGACATTGAAGATGCTCCAGCCTTACAGTTTGTACAGCTCAGCCTACCACAGTTCTGTGCCCTGGTGTTGGAGAAGGCTCTACCATTGTTAAAAACTGGCGTGGAAAGTGTGATAGTTCACCTGTTATACCTGCTGAAGGAGAGTTTCAGCATTCTTGTGGCCGTGGTCAGTCCCTGTGTCTGGACCGACACTAGTCCTGCTGCTAGAGAAATTGTAAGTCACTCTGTGTGTAGAAGGGGAATTGTCTTTACCAGTGATTGAAAAACTTATCATTTCACCAGTGATTGAGAGAAAAAGACTGGGCCATGTATGTATTCTGAGTTATGTGAATATGCTGCCATAGATTATTTTGTTAACTAATAGTCATGACCTGAAATAAAATTTAACTTCTATTGAACCAATAGGTAGAGAAGATAACAGGATGTCTAAGTGTCATCGCCGAGCTAATGAATTATCATCACTATGGCAATAGTGAGCTTGAAAACAACAAATCTGGATTGATTCCTCACAGGCTGGCTTACCTTGGTATCTGTGGCTTTTTGAATCAACTGCTTAAAGATCTCATCCCCTTTCAAAAGGTACTTCTTTTCTTTATACATCTACAAACCAATTTTTCACTTAGTTGAACGATGAGTATTATTTAATCTTATAACATCAAAGCTATTTAATTGCCATATTTGGTAAATCCAGTGTTGTCATATTGTTTATGATCATGCTTTAGCTGAAAGAGGATTGTTTGACAATAATTTGACAAAGCTGTTGAAATAAAAAATCTGCCTTTATTTTACAATCTTTAAACATATTATTTGTGAGAACATTTTCACAGGGCTTGTTTACCAGTCATTTTTGTGAGCATTTTTTTTTGGCTGTTTGACACAAATCATATATATATGTGTGATGTTTCTTCTTATTTTTCTAGGCACGGAGTTTACTGCCTGAGAACTTGGTGAAAGCAATAAACGTAGCAGTATACGATGAGAGTCTGTCCCACAGTTACCCTGATATACAGATCACACTTTTGTCTGTACTACAACTGGTGGACACTAACTTGTACCAGGTGTATGTAGATACTGCCAAGGTCGCCCAGTCCATGCATAAATCCTGTAAATTCCTGATGCTGTGTCAGCAAGAGGTTGGTATACTAACAAAAGGGCCATAACTGTTATAATTATACTGCTACTATGAACAAATCCTGGGGCTATAAGTATACTAGTTCTATCGAATGTGGACCTGTCTATGAAGGCTACTTAAAGATGCAGAGAAATGTTCTCTTTATTGACAGTAGTCTTAATATAGAGGTTTAGTAAGTTTTGGTGGTGAAACATTAGGAACCAAGTCAAATGGCTTTTATAGACAGGGAACTGTGATATTGAGGTAGTCACTAAGGCAAGTTTACCTGGATTTAACCTTACATCTTGATCAGGGGTTGTGATATAATTGTTTGGTCTTTAACAAGGATCATGTATTGAAGATATTCTTTACATTCCTAGATGTTAATGTGTGTGTCAGATCTCTATCATTTATACCTACAGGCCTACAAGGGCAACAAAGAGCTTGCTACACTGGCCGAGGCATCACTGTCGAGTCTCCAGTATCATCTTCATCTTCCTCTTGTCACCGAGTTTGTCAAACTTACATCCTCTGTGTAAGTTTATTACACTTAACAAACATCAATGTTATAGTATAACTTTAGAGTGTGGTTCACTGTTGCTGTGTAACATTTTTAGAAATCAATTGTACAATATTCAAGTTCTAGTGCAGAGCAGTCTGAAAACAGTAAAAACTGTATTTTGATTCTTTCCATGGTAACTGAGAAAATATCAGAAAGAGATGTTGCCAATAGCAAAAGGCACAACTAGGGCAAAAGCCGAATATGTATACAAAGATTTGTTGAGATCAGTGGAATGGTTTTCGAGATGCAGCCTGGAAAAGTTTATAAAAGTGAATTTTGTACTTTTGACTATGTTTCTGAGGTATCAGAGAAATCTCCCTGAAGTTCATTATTGAAATCTCTTCAGTAATAGACAATTGAATTAATATTTTATAGGTGTGCAAGTGTCACAGTAGATCAGGATCTTCAAGGACGCTGTAAACAGGTGTTACTAAAGTACCTAGCTAACCCACTGGTGCAAGTACGACAGCAGGCATACAACACAATGTTACAAATTATCAAGGTATATATTCTCTCTTTACATCCTGGTACAAATTTGACAATAGACAACACAGTAAATATTGTCTGTCTGTCTTCCAGTATAATTTCTCAGAACTATTCAATATTTACATACCTCAATACATGTTGATAAAGCTGACAAACCAATGGAAACATGTTAGGACTCTTCATTTTCCTTGAAATGTCTTGAGAAAAAAAATTCCGTTACTTGGATTAGAATTGTAAAAGTTGTTTTATCTTCTTTGTATGGGCAAACAATTGGGAGAAGAAATGCATCTAGACTTACCCGGCGATAAATGATAACATTTAACTCTTTGTATTCAGGGAGCTGTTTGCGTGAATGAAGCATCAGATCCGAACTCTGAGGCATGCCGACTTGGTCGCTTTCTTTTTGATACAGACATTCTTTACCAGATCACAGTGTTTGGACTGGACGACAAGGATGTCAAGGTAACCATTTGTACTGACTAGTAAAGTGTTCAAATATCGGCAAAATTTTTTGAAACCAACTGATTACAGTACAACTGCATCAAGGGAATGGTGACACCTGACAGTTATCCAGATTTGGATACACTATAGGATGTGACAAAATAAATGAAAGCTTTGGCCCTACTATTGATAGACTATTTTGTGAGCACAAGAAAAATAGCATTACATGCTATACTCCCAAACTGTGGATGTTTATTTGTCTATAGAAATGTTGATTTTGTCTTCTGCGACAGGTTGCCAAGACAGCAGCTGACCTGATGTGCTACCTATTGAACAGTTCTTTAATGATGACCTCTCACCTGTGGAATGAGTTTATGGACAGCCTGCTAAGGCCACTTCCTGTCCTCCAGGTACTTTCATCTGAAATTGTTACCTACTGGCTTTATCACTGATGGTATACCACCTACTCTCTGTTGCACCAGACTATTTTATTGACTTGAAGAGGAGAAATTAATATAGAAATGATACCTTCCATGTGTGTGTCTATGAGTACAATCTATTATATTTCATCTGGTGAAATCACCCAGTGATTGCATTTTCAACCGTGCTTTGAATACACTGGAAATCATATTTTGAATTTACATTAAACCATCTCATGAATCGACTTCAAAGCATTGTGTGAATACATCACACTAATATTAGTTATTGTATTGCAGTCCTACTGTGACCAAGAGACAAGCCTTGGGAAGTGCCTGTTGACTATGTCTGATCCACAGATTACAAAAAGTCATAGTTCCCTCTCCTCTCTTGAGAAACTCAGAGCTACACTCAGGCACATGTTTTCATCAGATGTCAGGTGAGTTATGGAGAACTCAAACAGGTTGATTTAAAGCTCAGTTGAACTTATTTGGGTTACACTGTTTTAAAGACACATTTATTAAGGGGAAAAAGCACATCCTTTCATTATCCAGACTAACAACTGTCAAACAGCACTTCATAATATCCCATCTTCCTGCGCATATTTATTACGTGGTGATTGCCAGAATAAACAGCAGAAATAGAAATACTATGTTTTTGTGTGGATGGTAAAGGAGAAAGAGATTTTCCTATTTAGATAATTCTGTTTTTATATACATGTATATGAGTCTTATTACAGAACTCGAGCAGAGGCACTGAAGCGTGTCGCCTGGTTTCTTTCTAATGAAAAGGACAGTACAAAAAAGCTACCAGTTTTCTCTGAACTGGATGTGACAAACTTAACCAACATATTTGTGATGGAGACACCCAGGTCTGTTGATGATGACCTTGGCCGATCTGTATTCCAGGTAGGTTTTCTGTCTTAGAGGTTAAGTCAAGTTTGAGATACAGCAAAGAAAAATCATAAAAAACGTATGGAAGATACAGAAATTCTACTGAAGCATTTAGAATTTGGATCAGAATCGAAAATTTTCTGAGATTCACAAACCAAAAATTTCACTCAAATATAGAAATGTATAAGTTACCACTCCCACATAACATAAACAATGTTAATGTGCAGATTAATAAAGCTGGTACAATGTAATTGGAAAGAGAAGGGAAAAGAATAGTGTATCAATGGAATGAAATATAAGCAGTTTTAAGAAAGCTTCACTGGAAGTGTGTTTAAACTGTTGTTAACTCTTTGTTGTGTTACAAGAGCAAACAGTATTTATCAGTATACATATATTCTTGAACTGACCAAAATGTCAACAGAACTATTTTAGTTACTTCAAGTTGATAAGTATGAGGAGTAGAATTTTATTTGTAACTAAAGTAATCATATATGTTAATCACATATCAGATTAGAATATTGAAGCTGTTTCAACATCAGTTAAGAATCCCTGATTTCTTAGTACCTTACTTGTGTTCAACAGATTGATGGATTAAGGAAAGTCAATGAAATTTTCAAGTCCATGTCAGTGGATCCAGGGGTGAAGAAATCTGCAGCTGACCAACTTGCCATTATACTTCAAGGTGAGTGAAATGAATATTATATGTTATAATAAACAAAAGGTTCAAAGTATATCTTATGGGTGGTTGAACAATCAGTGGAAAATAATTCTTAACTCCCAAAAAAGTTTCACCAAGGTTGTGTTTGTGAAGCAGTTGAAACAGCTAGGTCTGCTGAACCTATGAGAGAAATGCCAGATTTGGACCGAGGCTGGACTGAGGAATATCTGGCATGTGCAGTTTAAGTTGATCCAGCTGTGCCTTTCTGAGACTAACTTGCTGAATATAGAGGGTTGATGCCCTCATATACTTCTGAAAGTAATTTAATATTCAGTTCAGGTTAATATGGAACATTTTATCTTAGATTCATTGTTCAATATCTGACAGGAAATTCTGAAATGTGTATTTTGAGCATTACACATTTCCATCAGAGGTGTGTTCATTTATCATAGAATATTTAATGTCACTTGAACTGTTTCAACCAGGTTACACATGAGCAGACCAAGTGTATTCCCTGATCAACTTGTACTTATTTTTATGCCAAAATCTTGATGCAGGAGATAGGTGAAAGAGATGACCTAGGTGAAAGAGATGACCTAAATTATTTATCCTTGATTTTTCTATAGATCATAATTTACATTCCGCATTTAAAAGAGACGGAGGATTGGAAAGTGTTCTGGAGCACTTAAAGTTGGCCATTTTACGAGACCAGGGACCTAGTAAGGTATTTATGATTAATTTAATACTTATCAATTGTAATTCAAATTTTGAAAGCGTGTAATAAAATTAGACATACCTGAATTAAATTGAATGTTTATTGTCCACAGATTGATTACTTGCCATACCTGAATGCCTGTGTGACCATACTTAGATACCTTATCCACCATGACTATACACTCCGACACCGACTGGCTACAGACCAGGAGATATATACCTGTTTAATTAGAGGTAAAATACACAGCTTAATCTCAGCACTAAATCTTCAGAGATACAAATATTGAAGAGAATATGACAAGAGAACATTTCCGTACCAGTTTATATATATATTAGATCTTAACTGAAATTTGGAAATAGAATTACTTGTAGTTCAAAATGTAGATGACATGTTGATGAAAACCAATGTTTTATTTTTAGCGGCCTTTATAAATCAGAGGGATGAGAGAACATGCTATGAGGCAGCTCACACTCTCACACTCCTTCTGTTTGACGAGGTCGCCAAGTTTGATATGGGGTAGGTCCATTTTTTTTTATATATTTTTTCATATGATATATTGCAATGTTGGAAATATCATTTTTATTTATTTTG
Source organism: Ylistrum balloti (assembly GCF_031769215.1). NCBI lineage: Eukaryota > Metazoa > Mollusca > Bivalvia > Pectinida > Pectinidae > Ylistrum > Ylistrum balloti. Next base: position 979,146 of record NW_026782534.1, on the reverse strand, counting down.
TATTTTCACCTTTTATTAACAAAATTCAAAATAGGACACACATTGTATTGTTATAGCGAGCTAATGGAATTGTTAAGTTTGTACATAAAATGATGATGTAAATATTATAATAGTATACTGCCATATAAAGTCAGACATTCATGTGTCTGCTGCAGGATTTGTTTTATACAGTCTACATGAAGATAAAATCTCTGCATTAGTACATCTCTTGAATTGTGTTTATGTAGGCATTTGATCGTGTTGTTCTAGCCAAAGTCAATGTGTTTGAAATTTCTTTTAAATAATCAATGATGTCAATAGACAAGTGTTAATAGGTTACCATGTTTTTTAAGTTTTCTATTTATGTGTTTGTTTTATTGAACTCCAGAGAAGAGGACTGATTTATATATATCATACAAGGCATGGATACAATGTATTGATTTATTTCAGAGGAGGGCAAAATCCAGTTGTGACATTTTCAATACCAAAAGTTTTGAAGAAAAGGTAAATTTTGTTTTTAAAATATTTACTTGTTTATGGTCTGATGGCTACGTGTCTGTGTACAATGTAAATTATCTTGATGAAATTACATTACTTTTACAATCTTGGATAATCTGAAGAAGTCTAAATTTACAGCTCTATCTGACATATGTGATACAGATTTAAAATGTTTTTGCTCTAGCTGTCATACACTCATATGTAATTTTCCCTCAAGAAATCCCATACCTGGTATACCAGCAAGGTATTGACCAGCAGTGACCATTGAATTGTCCAAATGTTCTACAGATACCGTTTGCCCTTCCGACCTGTTTGTCATCATGAAGTAAGTCCTCATCAAGGCTCCCTACCTGCAGAGCCAGATCTTCTGGCAAATGGACCCCCAGCAGAGATGTTGAAGGTTGTGTGGAACGTAGCCTGGCATGGAGGAATGGACAAGCTCCTCTCTCACCTAAAACTGCTGAAGACTAAACAGGACAAGTTCACAGAGTATGTAGAAACTTAAAGTAAAAAACAAAATCTGTAACAAACCTACCCGCATGGAATATTCATAATGATATTTTATACACTTGGGTAAAAGGGGGATGGTATATAGTAATCACTTTGTTTGTGTGTGAGTGTATTATCTGTGTGTGTGCATCCTCGATAATCTTGTGTACATGATATATAAGAAACTCCTGAACAGATTTGTTTATATCATAGCATCATATCACCAAGATCTACACCTGATTATGTATTAATGAGCATTAGTCAAGGTTGAAGTTGACTGCTTACTTCCTGATCCAGGGGTTTGGGGGTTTTGGTGGGGGGCATATCTATGCAAGTCCCTCCAGATCCAGGGGTTTGGGGGGTATATTATGTAAGTCTCTCTTGATCTGATCCAGGGATTAGGGGTGGGGTGGGGGGTTATATCTATGCAAGTCCCTCCAGATCCAGGGGTTTGGGGGGTATATTATGTAAGTCTCTCCTGATCTGATCCAGGGATTAGGGATTGGGGGTTGGGTTATATCTATGCAAGTCCCTCCTGATGCAGTGATGGGGGGTATATTTATATAAGCCTAACCTTATCAAGGGATGGGGAGGTATATCTATGTAAGCCTCTCCTAATCCAGGGATGGGGAGGTACATCTATATAGGCCTAACCTCATCAAGGGGTGGGGAGATATATCTATGTAAGCCTCTCCTAATCCAGGGATGGGGAGGTACACCTATATAGGCCTAACCTCATCAAGGGGTGGGGAGGTATATCTATGTAAGCCTCTCCTAATCCAGGGATGGGGAGGTACATCTATATAGGCCTAACCTCATCAAGGGGTGGGGAGGTATATCTATGTAAGCCTCTCCTAATCAAAGGGTTTGCGGGTATATCTATGTGTGCCCTCATGTTCCAGGCCTGGGGGTTGGGTATATCTATGTAAACCCCTACTCACTGTGTATTTTTGATATTTTTATGCTATAAAATGGTCCGTGGGACTTTCATCTTAATGGGACTTTTATTTCCTGGGAGGTTTGCTGTCAGTGAGGACTGCATGGGAGTCAGTTGGTGGCAGTTATTAAAGAATATCACACTTAAATCATGAGGATGTGGTTTGGTTACACTTCCACACACTTAACAAGGAACATGTGAAGACTGCTCTGTAAGGATTAGGTTATACAGAAAAAGTCTTTAGCTGATCTTTCTAAGGTAAATTAATGTTGTTTATTGATTGCATATGCTTTGTTGCATTTCAGATTCTCAGTGAAGCTGCATCTGACCTGTTCTGACCGTGTGATTATTCAAGCCACACATCTGCGCCAAGGTATGCAGGAGGCAGTGTTTGATATCAGTAATGCCACCTCCCATAAAGGAGTCAGCACAGCACTCAACCGACTCCTCACCTACCTCGTCACTGCTCAAGGTCACCCAGGGGTCGATGATGTATTCAACTTGGATTGGTTCACCACCATTGGCAGGTAAGAGACTGGAGATCTTTAAGTGCTAACTCAGCATGTTTACAGGGCTTTTGAATGGACCCTTATAATGGAGTTAAGTGCATGGAAACTAGAAAATATGTTAAGATTACTTCTGTGAATGATTATCTTTCTCTTATGCCACAGGCCTTAGTTTGTACAGTGTTGTCAATGCTTGTTAGAAGTTTTCTTGGAATCGTTAATACGACATACCATTGTTATAGTTGGCGAATCATTCTTGTCCTAATCCAAGGGTGATGTAAAAAAATTGACTCAAAAGTAGGCTTGTATGATATGAATATTTTACCCAAGGATTTAGAATTTGGATCAGAACTTTGGCTTTACCGAGATTCTAAACACTATCAAATGAAAAGTATTGTAGTTGCAGCCAAGTGTGAAAAGGGCTCTCTTAATAATTGTTTTTAATTATGTCCTAATTATGCATGGTAATACTGTGTGGAAGGGTTTGGATAGGAAAGGAGGGAAGTCATTCCATTTCAGCATCAATAAAATCAGTTTCGTAATACTGGACTTGTCATGGTATGGTGTGTCGTCCATCCATCATAAACTTGTATTTGTCCAGAAATCTCCTTTCGCATTTTTCATTGATTTTTGAGCTCCCAGAAAACATTCAGGGAAGAATATAGTTGCTGCTTTGTCCATCTTTTTGTGTCTTGAGCATAACTTTGCTCACATTAAGCAAGTATCATACTATGAGGATATGCAGTGTGATGAATTCATGGCCCACAACCCCTCAATCACAGAGATATTGCCCTTTTGTTAAATTTCCTGTCTGTAGCATAACTTTGCTTGCATTGAAATAAGGATAATGAAACTCGGGCTGCTTTTACATAACCCAGTTAAAATAATTCAGGTGGTCTGGAATTATTCCACTATACACAAACACATGTACCGAATATTGGAACTGATATAATGTAAAGATCAAAATGCACAGTTACGGAATTTCCTGTCAACCATAAAACTATTAAATAAATTAAAGATACCATCAATTTCTCTTGCACTTAATAGTGTAATCCTTCCTGAAATATTTCAGTGCACTAGTCCTACTTTATGCTGAAATTCTCTAAACTATTGATCAGAGCTGTTATCATATATCGACATCGCAATGTATCGTGATTAAAAAAGCAGGACGACGATATCACAGAAAATGATACGATCAGCAATATCACTGCTGGCGAAAAGTAAGAAGGAACAGTTTAATTTTCAGGTGAAAACATACATGATTTCCAGACAAATAAAGCACAAAAAGTTGTTGTCGACAGCTGTTCATTCAAAGTCGGTAAACATAGTGAAACAATGTTAGGAAGGCAGTCAGCTTTTTGAAACAGTAACCAATCAGCTGCGACCTAAACAGTTGAAGACACGCCCACACTACCAGAACTGCCTTCCATACAGCTGATTGACACTGTCAATCAAATCGATGACAGTCACTCAGAACCAGATGAAAAACAGACTTTCTCAACAATGTTTTATTAGTTAACCACGAGAGAAAAAGTTTGACATGGGAGCAAATATTATTCCAGGAAATTGCTTGTTACTTAAAAGAGTGTACTAGAACACCAGCCAACACAAATGTTGACCCATTACAGTGGTGGAAAGACCAGGTCGTTGTGTACCCGAATCTTTTGCACTTTGTCAAACTTTATTTATGTGTTCTGGCAACGAGTGTACCGTCCAAAAGGATTTTTAGTTGTGCTGGAAACACTCTTACAAACAAACATGCAACATTATCAGATGACAATGTGGATAAATTAATTTTTCTCATTAAAAACTTGCAATTACTGAAAATTCTAAAACTGATGAACTCAAATTGAGATTAACTCAGGTGCAATTAAAAGTAACATTTCTGTCACTTATATATGTTCAAATCAAATAAAAATAACATGGAATTTCATTTATTTGCTGATAGAAATAACTAACTTGGAACACAGTATTAACATTCAGATTTTATTTGATAAAATCAACAAAATTAGACGATATTGTGATGCAGTTTTTCCCCCACGATAACAGCTCTACTAATGATATTCAGCAAGTTTGTTTCGAACAGGTACAGCTGGACCCCTAAATTTGTACATCCCAAATATTCCGCAGTCCAGCCTCTGTCCTGATCTGTACCTTGCATATTTCTTTCAAGTTTGACTGGCCCAACTGTTTCTACCGCTTACGAGAAAGTGGCCTTGATCCATTCATTGGTCGCTTTAAGCCAATGTGCAGTGTACCAAATTCAGGGTTGGCAACCCCTTAATTACAGTTATTTCCCTTTGTTAAAATTCTATGTCCAGTAAAGTTGTTTTTAGAGAGCATTTATCAGGTTCACTAATACTTTTGTTTTAAACTTGATAGGCTGAATCACCGTGACACAAAGTTGTGTTTCCGACTGCATTTGGATGAGTTACCAGCCCTTGTTGTTTTCTTAATGTTAATCTTGTCTGGAGACCTCCTCCCTCAATTTCATTTCTCAGTTTACAACCAATCTACTTGAACTTTTATATACTTCGATTTATGATTAAAACATATAGAGCAATTTTCCCTGGTGACTTTTAAATCATTATTACTATTTCCATATTTGTATTCTTTATGATGTCATGAATATTTCATGGGAGTGAAAAGTATGTATATTGTTCTGTCCTGTGGTTAAAACTTGGTAAATGACAACTTTGTCATCAGCTACACCGACTGAAAGATAGCACCAGAAAAATGTCATTTGGCATACATAAAAAAAAATCCAAACAAAGCAGAAACAATCTCGGGTCATGATTTGTCATCTTGTCATTTATAGAATAAGACAATACTTTGTCATCTTGTCATTTATAGAATAAGACAATACTTTGTCATCTTGTCATTTATAGAATAAGACAATACTTTGTCATCTTGTAGTTTATAGAATAAGACAATACTTTGTCATCTTGTCATTTATAGAATAAGACAATACTTTGTCATCTTGTAGTTTATAGAATAAGACAATTCTTTCATGTACCATAGGAATGTGCTTTTTTATGTTTCCAAACAATCAGAAAGAATTTCATTCCTTTTACAATAAAAGTTGAGGTACAATATATTTGCAATAAACATAAAGTGAAAAGTGGATTGAATAAAACCGATATACATGAACGTAAGTTTGAGGTAAGTTTGTTTTTTGGAGTTTGATGGAAAATAACTGTTTATACAATGTTTGACTGGTTAATGTGGTTTTCAAGGCTCTAAATTGAAAACTATTCATTGAATCTCTATGAAACTTTTTTATGTATATATCAGGCTGCAATAATCTAGTTGTACTTTTACTATTTGCAAGATTTCATTTTTTACATTTTCTCTGCTGCCATGGAAACAAAGTAAGAAATATGAAATTAATTGTTTGCAAACTTGAAAACTGTTACTATAAGGTAGATACTATATATGGATATAAATATCTTGTATGGATATTTGTACCAATAACAGGACCCAAACGCTAATACAATGCACTGTTTCCGGTTGATATGAGGCATGCTTAGGTGTAGGGAATTAATGGCCAAATAGAGCAATTTCTTCAAATCCCCTGATTGGAATAATTCAGTTTTCCCCTAATTTAATCTGAAGCATCCTTGGTGAAAAGGGCTCAGTTTTTATAAACTATGCATCTTACTCCAATTAGAGCCTTCTTGGGTAAATGAAGAAAAATCTTTTTTTTTTTTGATGAAGCCAATTCAACAAAATAAATGAACAAAAGTAAACTTTACTTATCCAATAGTTATATTATCCTCTCCTGCCTTTTGAAGAAAAAAAAGAAGGTGTTGAAAAGGTACAATAAGTAGAAACCTGTTCATCATTTTGAATTTGAGAAAAAAAAAAAATATCAGCCCCCAGGGAGGATCGAACTCCCGACCCCTGGTTTACAAGACCAGTGCTCTAACCACTGAGCTATGGAGGCTTACATTTAGCGTAGGTAGAAACTTAGATTAAATAGGCAATGTAAGGTAAACTTTCCAATCAATACGTAAACTCTGTTGGTTATACAGGAGAAACGGTATTTTTTAGCGATAAAACAAGACTGTTATCAAGATGTTTTGTGTACAAATGTTAGCCGACAACCATAATACCCAGTCTGATGACAGTAAACACACGTGGCAGCCTGACGTCATAGCACAACAAATTCTATAAATAGGCGAGGTCAACTTTTCAGACAGTTGGGACGCCGTAATATTAAACGTTAAAACGATAAATTAATAATCCCAGTGTGACTTTCTAAGCCCTATGAAATGACCGACGATTTAACGAAAGTTATTCATTTATCCTGGATATGTTTCTGTTCAACGGTTTTATAGACAAACCACACGTTTATTGTCAGCTCTGATTTCTGAACGATGTGCGCACGACAACGAGTCTCTCCAGAAAACGAAACTAGAATTAAGATGTCGTAGGCGGCTAACAGTCAACACTTTAAAACCAAAACACTCTATTAAAGTTAAGAGCAATGTGCGAAAGTTCAGTTTCAATTGATTTTGTACCCTACTCCAGCTAATTAGTGGAGTTAGTTCATATGTATGGATAAGGGATCTTATTCAGCAATCGATATTGTGATCACTTTTGACAACATTTACAATGCAATGTTCATCCCATGTGCGAAATAAACCTATTAAGCCTATGATAGATTATTTGATATTTGCACTATATTATCATAGGGTTATCTGTCCACTTGTTTAGGAAAGCCCATGTATACAGGATATTTATATTTTTTCACCCATGCACTCATTGATCAAGTCTGAAAGATCAAAAGTCATCGGTGATACGAGACTTCGTTTGTAGGGGTTTTCACTGATCATCACATAGACATCTGTGACAATTTTTTTTTATCATATTCCTGCCGAGTGTCCTAACAGGAATCCAACCCAGATCTCTAGCACAGTAATCAACGAGGCTCCATAAGCTGAGTGACCGGGACTATATTTATAATTATGTACAAGTCATACTGATCTGTCCAATGAGTGACAGAGACTGGATTTATAATTATGTACAAGTCATACTGATCTGTCCAATGAGTGACAGAGACTGGATTTATAATTATGTACAAATCATACTGATCTGGCCAATGAGTGACAGGGACTATATTTATAATTATGTACAAGTCATACTGATCTGTCCAATGAGTGACAGAGACTGGATTTATAATTATTTACAAGTCATACTGATCTGGCCAATGAGTGACAGGGACTATATATATAATTATGTACAAGTCATACTGATCTGTCCAATGAGTGACAGAAACTGGATTTAACACTATTATAATACAAACCACACACATTGCTTCTTTTACACTGCTTCACCATTTTCTGTTAAGGTGTAGATATATTTCTTTAAAGGACATAGGGCACAGTTTTGAACTTTTTCTACAACACAAATTAAATATTTCTTGAAGTTGTTGAAAAAGCAAAGCAGGTACTTTTGGACTTTCTGGTGTACCCTATTACCTATTTTCAGGCTTTCAAAATAGCCACTGCTGCTCTGCCAAAATTTTAATGAGCACAATGACATCACTTGTGACCTGGATGAGAGAATCTTACATTTTTAATGTATCTTTCAACATGGACACATGAGTGAAATTTGCCAACATTCATCTGCGAGAGAATACCCTGTAATATTAGGAAATCAGAGCATGGATCACAAAGTTCATCCATATAATTTGACAACACTAAACCAATTGGTGCAAAGACCAGATTTGTAAGTCCTTTAAGATAAGATTTTCCTTATGAACAACTTAGGGATATCAGCAAACATAGAATTAGAGGATTTGAGTGTAACATTATCACCTTATGGCATAGTGCCATCCATTTCTTCCCCACAGGTGAATTTGATACCTTTGGAATCTGCAGTATTGAAATGTGCAATCAAATCCTTCTCTAACCCTTTCTTGACTATTTCTAATATGTTATCAACATTTGGTTTCCATAGACAAGGATTGTGTTCTACAGGGGCTGTAGGGCCTATATCCTCTTTTTCTAAGTGCTTTATGAATCAGAAGCCCAAAATTGGAGAAACTTGGCTTCCCATGGCCGTGCCAAACTGTGGTAACGAATGTTATCTTACAAAGTGAAGTATGTTGTTGTAAACACAAATTCTTGTAAATTTATGATGTCTTGGATATGGCGATTGGGGCTGTTTTACCACCACCGGTTTTGTTCTAGGCAGCTTAGAATGATAACCAGTGCTTTGTTAGTCGGTACCTTTGTGAGATGAAGCACTACATTGTGTAAAATGAATTCCTATTATTTTGGTTTAGTATCAAGGATATCCTTTCTGCAAAGTCTTTCCAAGTTTTTGACATGACATTTTGATTTTACCACTAGGGGTCCTAGAATGTCTGCTAGTGGTCTGGAGACATTGTAACCAATGGGACCAGTAAAGTCCAAACTGGACCATAATGAGATCCCTTCTATGTGGATCTTGGGTGTGCAGTACATTCTAATTATATGATTGTTTTCTGTAGTAGGATATATTGTGTCATTTAGTCATTTGTCTGATAAAGGTGACCTTGTAGTCATCAAAACATCACACTCAAATCTTCTACTGGTTGTGTAAGAAGAACATTTATTCTGTGAACTAGTATAGAAATCCATTAAATGGTATTGTAAGTCATTATCACAACAGGTATCATAGTGTGTCTAAAACAGGTCCATATAACTCAAAAAGATCATAACTACTTTGTCCACAGACAAATACATTTTTGAAAAATTGAAATTAAAGGGTAAAGTTTTCCTTGAAAATATTTCTTCTTTAGTTGAGGTAAGCTTACTTGTGTATTTCAGGTTTCTGAAGGTGACCCCTTCCTTGACTGCAGATGAATCCTTGTTACAAGAAGTTCTGAAGTTCATTTGCATAGCTCTTAAACTGACCAATGGTGTGCCAGATAACACTCTGCAATGGCTAGGGGAGATGTTGTACCAACCATCAGGTACTCTGATTGGTTTACTACACAGAGCATCAGTGAAGGGTGAAGCAAGGGATGTTCCAGAAAATGTGAATATTAAAAGGTGAGGTGGATTTTTGCTTTTTTAGCAAGGAAAGGATTTGACAATACATTAACAGTAAATTTTTTATAGGAAAGTAAATATATTTTAAGCCATAGACTAATTGCATGTGCATGATTCACAATTTCAACCAAAGCACGATTTTAGAATACCGGGTATCTTCATTGTTGCCAGGTACATATTTTTCCAGTATTTATGACATCTTTAGTAATAAAGCTTGTATTTTACAGGACGCTGGACAAGGAGTTACTGTCTTTTATAGCGACATATAACAGTAAACTACCATACCTGTTGTGTAGAAGGTAGGTCATATTATAATATACTTAACCTCACAGTAAGACTGTTTGAAGTCTGTCTTTTAAGAAATTACGCAAAAAAAAACCAACAAAAAAAAAGGAAAGCCCATTGAACCCACAAATCTGAATATATTTTGTGTATATATGTAGTTTGTCGTCTGTTATCCAGACTGAAAATACAACAGTTGAGAGGGGACCTTTCTCACCAGCTGATCCAGCGACTCAATGTAACGGACGCCCCTCACTTCTACAATCTTGCCTCCCTTGAGGGAACTCTCCAATGTTTGATGCACATTACAGCAAGGTAGGCTGGGTTCATGTAATGATTCATTTCCCATAAATATATATAAGGAACTTTTTACCAATTCAGAATGTCCAAGAATCATATTCTCAAATGTCATGTTTCTTATACGCTAAGGAAATTTTAGGAAACTTGAGACAAAGTCTTGCTTAAAGTATACAAATTGCTGTCTTATTTTTATCCTGTGTAGACATACTGTTTTCAACCTCTTAGCAAATCTTACACAGATAACAGTAAAATAGCATAAGAAGCTTGTGCATGGCAGAAGGCAAATAAAATCTTAAATTATGTGGGGTAAATTGGACATTTCCTTAATGAATAATGATAATGGCTTTGATTATTCCCAAATAATTTGTTTTCATCTCTAAATCTACAAGATAGGAAAAAAGTTTACAAAGGTTTACCAAACCGGAGCCTAGAGTCATGTGTTAATGCAGTCACAGTGTGTTGTCCTTAAACAAAGTATCCATGGAAATTCCACATCCTCTTACCTGTGTTTCAGACCAGGCTGGAGCCATGAGAGTACAGAACTAGACAGTGGGGCACTCTGTTCTCAGGTCCTCCATTGTTTACTGGAGGTAGGTATAACCTCAGTTCTGTTATCAGATCCTCAACTATTTACTTCAATAAGGTATGATCTCAACACTGTTCTCAGGTCCTCTACTGTTTATTGGAGGTCGCCATCACCTCAACACTGTTCTCAGGTCCTCTACTGTTTATTGGAGGTCACTATCACCTCAACACTGTTCTCAGGTCCTCTACTGTTTATTGGAGGTCGCCATCACCTCAACACTGTTCTCAGGTCCTCTACTGTTTATTGGAGGTCGCTATCACCTCAACACTGTTCTCAGGTCCTCTACTGTTTATTGGAGGTCGCTATCACCTCAACACTGTTCTCAGGTCCTCTACTGTTTATTGGAGGTCGCTATCACCTCAACACTGTTCTCAGGTCCTCTACTGTTTATTGGAGGTCGCTATCACCTCAACACTGTTCTCAGGTCCTCTACTGTTTATTGGAGGTCGCTCAACACTGTTCAGGTCCTCAATTGGAGGTCACTGTTCTCAGGTCCTCCTCTACTGTTTATTGGAGGTCGCTATCACCTCAACACTGTTCTCAGGTCCTCTACTGTTTATTGGAGGTCGCCATCACCTCAACACTGTTCTCAGGTCCTCTACTGTTTATTGGAGGTCGCCATCACCTCAACACTGTTCTCAGGTCCTCTACTGTTTATTGGAGGTCGCTATCACCTCAACACTGTTCTCAGGTCCTCTACTGTTTATTGGAGGTCGCTATCACCTCAACACTGTTCTCAGGTCCTCTACTGTTTATTGGAGGTCACTATCACCTCAACACTGTTCTCAGGTCCTCTACTGTTTACTTGAGGTAGGTATAAAAAGTTGTGTCATTCTTGACCAAAGATGGATTTTCACAAGTATTTATCTTTGACCCTTTATTAGGGCCTCACATTTGCATGACCCTTCAGTAATCAGGATTTCTTTTTTTAGAAAGAATTTAGTTGTGGTTTTTTGTAATACATTGTTTTGTAGTGAAAAGAAATAATAAATTTTGTTATATAGTAATCACATGAAGAGATGATAGTTTTTGCTGATTAATAACCTCCAGTCAAATTTAGAATTTCATGTTCAGTGAATGTTCTTGGCAGGTGGTGTCTGCCTTTCACATTGGACGTGGAGGGACATCAATGTCTTACATGGGAAAGGGTGTCACCAAGTCTGCCACACTCTGTCTGCGACACCTTGCACATGAGATGGCCTCATACTCTGATGACAAGGTGAGTTACATCATTCCTCCGTTAGAAAATTATGATAATTGAATGATAATCGAAAGATGTTAATTTGATTCTATTTCTATATCTCACCATTTTATGGGTGGGGAGAGGGGACATATGGTGATGGTTTATACCTAATCTCATCAAATTTACCCCAAAGTATCATAATATCAAGTTCTACTCCTAAACATATCCTTGTATGTATAGGTGTAAGAACACTCTTGTCTTACAGATATTTGGTAGTTTCATTTTATTTTTTAAGTCATATTCAAATACACAAATGTAAATATGATGACTATGTTGATTCTTGCCAAAATGCTGTTTGATAAATTGAGGTAATACAGGAAAGTAATTTCTTTTGAAGAACTGGGCTAGGCAGTGGTCCCACCTTCAGCAGAAATCTGATGTGTCCCACAGTCATGGAATGACAGGAGACTCAGGCCTGATTTGGATGTTAACACTGTGGGCATACAGAGACCCAGAGGTAAGACCTTGTGTTGTTTATTGATGAGTTTTCTGTTACAAACTGACGAATTATTACACATCACTGTTTCTTTACCTACTTTGTATCTATTATAGGTTAGAGCTGCTGGCCTAGGTATAGCTGTAGCATTGACATCTACAGAGCCAGGTCGTATTGTTATGACATCTCACTGTAAACATATCCCAGGAGGCATTTGGGGAGCAGCATTCAGCATTCTGCTGGATCAGGCGGAATGCAGCATGGTTCGCCAGCAGGCAGCATTGCTTTTAGTGAATATGACATCACAGACAATGCCCTGTGGCAGTGTGGAGCTGGAACAGAATGTGTGGCAGGGACCTATTGTTACAGATACAGAGTTTGAGGTAAACATACTTATTTGTATTTTTAAATCTGAAATCTTCTAAGATAAAAATAGACTCTTAAGTGAAACTTTTTAAGACAGCAAAAGTTTACATAACAAAATACCTGGATTCAAATATTTTAATTAAAAACCTGGTAACTTTATGCACTGTCCATCTATCTAGAAAAGTCAGTAATATTTAATCTGTTAACCTATAATAACCCCCTTGTCAGGAACACCTTGATTATTTAGAAATCTCAGCTGTAGATTTGAAGATCACAATGGGTCCAGAAGTATTTTTCATTCCTTGGTTTTTTCACTCTAAGGTGTCTCTGGTTGGCCTGACTGCTCTGTTGGCACTGATTCACCACAGCCAGTTCTACCAGGAGATGCTTGTTCTGTTGTGTAACTTCTATGCCCAGCCCACCATCCAGCCAGTCAGTGTCCTTGAGGTGCCGGTCAGTCATCTGTCCTCAACAGAGTCAGAGTCAACCCTGTCTACTGTAGGTAGGTAAAGTATTAGAGGTCAAGACTCCTTATTATACAGTGTCAGACACAGCACTGTAGACTGTACGTAGGTTCTATATTAGAAGTCAAGGCACCCATCGTACATACCTTCAGAATTAAGGTTATTTTATCCTCCGAGATAGAATTAGGTTTGTTAGACAAGTATGTGCTCATGTGCATGAATTATGTTTTTTCACCTTAAATCGTAGCAGGTAACCATACAACCTTGTTTTACTTTACAGCAGATTTTGGGACAGATGGGCTTCAGAGTACTTCAGGAAGTAACCAGGTAAATATGTTGTTACTTGGGCAGCTGAAACAATCAAATCAAGGAAATTATTGTGTACTTTTCACATTTTGTTCTCATATAAAGGTTTCATGAAGTGACTAAAATCTTGGTCGTAACTATTTATAGGATCCCAATGTGATCAATTTTTATCTCGGGAATAATGTCTGTTGTGTTTACAGCCAAGGTCCAGGGGGAGGGGACATATTCACCACACATCTAACTCCAGCGGCAGCAAGACACGCCATTCTACCACTGGTCAGTACTTGTTAGCTGCATGTAATACAGTTAAAGACATGTTGGTCAGTGGCCTCAGATCCACTTCTCATTTACTTGTTAGGCATGTACAGATCTGGTGATTATCTGGAATTTAACTTAAGTTTCGAATTATTTTTATCTATAATAGATCATTGACTTAATGTTTGTTACTATAATATTGTATGTAGACGTGAATCATTGACACATATTGTGTTGTTTAGACCTGAATCATTTACACATACTGTGTTGTTTAGACCTGAATCATTTACACATACTGTGTTGTTTAGACCTGAATCATTTACACATACTGTGTTGTTTAGACCTGAATCATTTACACATACTGCGTTCTGTAGAATTGTAGACCTAAATGATTAACACAGACTTTGTTGTGTAGACCCTACTGGGAACAGCTCCAGCAGTACTCTGACAGGAGAACAGTTGGAGTACCAGAGTATTGCCACGCCTTCCCTGGTGTCATCTGTGTGTCAGTTCCTTCGTAACCTGGTGATTCTGGCACCACAGGATACATTCACCTGTCTGAAAAAGGATTCCTATGTACAGGTCCTCACCAAGTAAGCTCTCCTATGTACAGTTCCTCACCAAGTAAGCTCTCCTATGTACAGGTCCTCACCAAGTAAGCTCTCCTATGTACAGTTCATCACCAAGTAAGCACTCCTATGTGCAGGTCCTTACAAAGTAAGCTCACCTGTGTACAGATCCCCACTAAGTAAGCTCTCATGTGTGCAGGTCCTTACAAAGTAAGCTCTCCTGTGTACATATCCCCACTAAGTAAGCTCTCCTGTGCTCAAGTTAATTACATTTGATATGTAAATATCAACAGTTACACCTTACTGTGCTTCACATCAGAAGCCCCATGAAGATGATTTTCATTTGTTTTAGGCAACAGATGAACGAATCATGGTAATGATGTAGATATGGCTGTTATTAACACTAGTATGATCATTTGTCATTGTTCTCTCTCTTTCCAGTCTGGTGGACACCAACTTATTAGATGCATACATGACAGAGATGGGGGAAGGGTGTTCTGATCAGTTAGAGTTAGTCTTCTGTGACTTACTACACATGTATGCTTCTATCTTGGATCTGTTACGAGCTTGTGTGGTGTATGACACCCCTATCAGACAGGAAGTGTTAGCTAATGAGGATTTCATCAGGTCAACAGCAGCTCTTCTTACCATCAGATTTCAGGGTGTGTATACAGCTATCCTCTATTGATGTTGAAATGGTTTCAATTAGTCAATGAAATTTCTAATGTTTTAATCCAGATTGGTCCTTAATTTCCATGCTGAAAATATTCTGGATTTTTGTTTTCTCACTATGATACGCTAAATCAATGTTATTTATATTACGTATTTGAAGGAAGGTATTTTTACTATATACATGTATATGTTTTGTTTCCAGGCTCTGCTGATGTAGAGGGAAGTTGTCAAGTACTCTGGAGTTCTGTCCTATCCTTCCTTACTGTCCTTCTTCAGCTACAGGGAGCCTCTGCCCTTCATAGCTTCACTATGGCTGCCCACACTCTCTGGACCTCCACTGCAGGTACTATCTTATTACCAGGAGGAACCTAATGTTTAATATTAAGCTCTCAGGAATGAAATCTTATGATGAAAGACACTTAATGTTTAACTGTTTGTACTGTCGATCACTTGGTGAAATTAAAAGCTTGCATATCTGCAAAATTCTACAATTTTATGCTCAATAACATTTCCGTTCTTTTTGTTTTTATTATAGAAACACTGTGCTCTGTGTTGGAGAAAAGATTGCACCTCAACAAAAAGCTTTTTGACAACTGTTTACGGTTTTTATCCATACTCTTCAGTGAAGAGGGCAAACTTGTTGGGAGACAGCCCCAGTTAGCAGAGGATACCATCACAATTACTGGCCTTCTTAATACTCCTCTAAAATCAGGTTTGTGGTGTTACAAATCTACATAGACTGATACACTTCAAAATAAGTATGTGAATTGGCATTAATTTTTTTCCTGAGAAAAACTGTGTAATAGAGAATGGGAAGCTATCATTGGATTAATTTTTTCCAGAGCTCTTTACTAGATTTATTGTCAGCAGCTGAACTTCAACTTTCGAGGATTACCGGTGGATGGCATTAATTCATACAGATTTAGATTATGAAGTCACAAACTCAGTTCAGAGGAAACCAAAACATCTTATATTTGATTACGGACTATTTTGTAAATCTTCTGATAATATTGTTTCTAAACAGTGGGTGTTGCCTGAAATTTTCATAATTTCATGAAGATGATGATTTTATTTGCAGACACAAAAGAACAAGACCAAGGGGAGGTAACTACAGGGAGCCAACTATGTAAGGTCTTAGTCAATGTGTATGAACACTCATGTCTCAAGTCAACTGACTACAAGGAGGCTGACCGTGTCCATGCTGCCACTGCTTTGCGCACACTGCTGGCTATATCCAGCTCGGCCAAAGCCAAAGCTCTGCAATGTAAGTCTGAAATAATCCTCTCATGATTACCACAAAGTTGAGCTACAAATATTGCCTTTTTCTTTAGGTTAATACAAATATTTGATGCCATTATCATTTATAATACATATTAGTTTCTATAAAATTGTATCAAAGGATGAAACAACAATTATAGTGTGGTATTACTCAGTTGTCACATAGGATCACTTTATTATGTATGTAGTTTCATTAAGTCAGATTGATATTCCTAATGTTGTTTATTCCTGATGATTGTTATCCAGTGGGCCTGGTAGAGAGTGTCATTGATCATGTCAAACAGACTCACAACAAACTGAACATGGAGTCACTCCAGCCCGGTAAACCAAACACCAAGAAGAAAGAAGATCCACTCATGTCTGATCTCGTCCTCACATTTGACCTTCTGCGCAACTTCATCTTCCAAAATCTGGAGGCTAAGGTTGGTGTGTAGTTTACACATTTTGAAAGGCATTATGCCTTAGTTGAAGATTTATAACAAAGAGTTGTTTTTGCCATTTTCTAATCTGCTTGTTTTATCCCCAAGATTTGATATCTGTACAAGTGCTTAAATATAAAACTACTTGTGATACAGAGAATATATTGAAGTTTTAATTGTTTAAAAAATGGTTTATAACACAGCAATAATGTGTGCATTTAATCTTTTCATCTTAAATAAAAATGTATGTCACTGGTGGTGTGACTTTTGAAAAAAGCAGGGTAGCTGTACTCTTGCACCTTCACTGTAATCTTTATTTGTAATACAGTAAAATAGATTGTATGTTTTATTATATAATGCAATAATGAAGTGATCTTATTTTGTCTTATGTAGATGGCCTGTTACTACTCTGGTCTGCATAACATCCTACACCGGCTGTGGGCTTGGTGTCAATTAGATATGGCAGTCATGTCATCTGCTCTCTCCCTTCTCACCACCTACATAGCTCACTGTCCTACAGGTAAGTCAGTTCTCACTTACTCAACAGCTCACTGTCCTACAGGTAAGTCAGTTCTCACTAACTCAAAAGCTCACTGTCGTACACGTAAGTCAGTTATCACCAACTCAATAGCTCAATGTTCTACCTGTAAGTCAATTCTCACCACCTGCATAGCTCACTGTCCTACAGGTAAGTCAATTCTCACTAACTCAATAGCTCAATGTTCTACATGTAAGTCAATTCTCACCACCTACATAGCTCACTGTCCTACATGTAAGTCAATTCTCACCACCTACATAGCTCAGTGTTCTACATGTAAGTCAATTTTCACCACCTACATAGCTCACTGTCCTACAGGTAAATCACTCCTACAGAAGTTACTTCTCACCACATACATAGCTCACCGTCATTGAATATTGTAATGGAATATATTATGTACATTTTAACATAACAGGGCAAGAGGATTCCTGAACTTCTGTTATTGATCAACTTCTATTGCTATAATGAATTTAAGGATGCACAATGATTCTGAAATTTTATGTTACAGCCACAAGTTCCCTGGCATACACTACAACTGCTACCTCAACTGGAGGTCAAAAAACACAGCAACTTAGTAACAACTCCCTTGTTCACTGCCTCATACGCTTGACCGGGAGGGATGGTATAAAGGATTCCGTCCTCCGCACACTTTTCTCCCTCCTTGCCACTCTGACACTATCCTCAGAGGGCAGGAACATTGTGTTTAAGGTATGTATTGTATAATGTGTGTTACAGAAGATTTTGTTTATAGTAATCTCATTAATGTTTCCCCTTCAGTTAAATGATGTTGTATTCAATAATCATTTGTATTTCTAACATGACCCTGTTCAAGCCATGACTTTCAAATCAGCAAAAATGTCTTAATGAAATGCAAGCATTATTCCCCAGTTCTTCATTCTGTGGGATCACTGAAGAGGATGGAGAATAAGTTTTTCTCACAGTTACAAATCAAGTTTCTATAAATATTTTAGAAGTCTATTTCTATTTCTTAATCATTGATAAAAAGTTAATAGTTATTTTGTGTCTTAGCAAAACAATTCTAAATGGGATTACGGTTTTTAATTCACTAACAGAGTAACTTCTTGAGGGAATTCCTGAGTCTAAATCCTAGGAAAAGTAAAAAGACAAAACATACACAGAACATGGAGCTGTTTTGGCTGGAGCTGCTGGTCAATCTCTCTTTCTCTGTGGAAGGTCAACAGATGCTCCTAAAGACAGGAGGTAAGAATGGACAAAGTTGAAGTGTCGAGATAGCTCAGTTGTTAAAAGAGTTGGCCTACATTCAAGGTGCATGGTTCAATACTCCCTACCAGTAGTGGTTAGTGTTTTTCAGAAAACCGAGAAACGGACTGGTTTGTGCTTTTGTGGTTGTGACATTTGGCAAGGTACTTTAACCTTATTGCTCTAGATTGCATGTAATTGGCCTCCCATATATTGTTAAGTGAGGTAGCCACCAGCTAATACAAGGAGACCATGCCTCTAAGTGTCCCTGCCTCTTCACAGATTGATGAACCCAGCAAGCAAACAAATAGTTTTAGCTAAGCTGTCCCGAGTGAGCCAAGTCTTCTCTTCATAAGCTGCATATTGTACCTGGCTGTTGTAAAATGTAATGCTATGTATTATTGTTTTTGTGAATTTTTTAAAGGACACTCTTATATTTTAGACTGTGTGAACCTGCTGTTGGACTTTGTGGAGTATGGACAGGGGAAGGTCCAGGAGTGTGCCACTCTTATCCTCCGTAACATGTGTTGTCATAGCAGTAATAAACCCAAACTTCTCGCCTGTGGTTAGTATATATAAAAGATTAAAGTGCTGTTACTGATGATTACATTATTGTATTAGAAGATAAATTGATAACACTATCATTTGAAAAACTTATTTATCAATTTGTTAACAAATTGGTCCATTTATATGTTGACAAAACTGATAGATTTTTTGTAGACAAGAAAATTGATAGAACCAATGAATTTAGCTGCAGACAGACAAAACTAATGATATATTTATCTGCAGACAAACTGATAATTAATTTATCTGGTGACAGTCTGTTGATACATTGATACTGAGGATGGATATGTCAGTCAGACAAAACTAAAGATAGATAGATCTGTTGACAAACTGACTATAGATTTATCTGTCTGACAAAACAATCCTTGTTATATCTTTCAACAAACTGACAACAGAATTAAACTGATGATTGATTTATCTGTTGACAGACAAACTGCTGCCCCACCTGTTGGAGTGTCTGACCAGTGACAACACCCAAATCCAATGTGTGGCTGCGTCAGCTCTATGGGCACTGGTCTTTAACAACCAAAAGGTAAGAACCATTATGGTTGATGTTGTGTGACCAGGACAGGTAATCTGTGGATTAAGAAACACTGACAAGACCAAATCTTGCTGTTGAATAGCAGGCAGTCTACATAGGAATTTGAAAATGTCTTTTTTGTAGAATTTTTGCTTTGAAAATATTTGTTCTTTGATGTACAAGCAACTCACTGTTTTATCTTCAAGTTGGCTTTATATGATTTGCTAATGATTTTATCAGATTTAAAATTGCCTCCTTATACACTGGTATAAAACAACTTTTTCTTTTATTTAGGCCAAGGTGATGATGAAAAATGCAAATGTGATCCCTAAACTCCAGGAAGTAATGAACAACATCAACAATCACCACAGGCGAGACTTGTCAGACGGATGTCTTGAGAACCTACAGTCAGTGATAGCAGCTGTGGCTGAATAGTTACTACATCAACAACCACTACAGGCAAGACTTGTCAGACGGATGTCTGCTGTGGCAGATATAGACTTGTAGTCTTCTTACTTAGCCTTTGGAAAGTCAACAGTAAGCAGTAGCCATGTGTGACAGCAGTGGACTGGATCAGTCAGTTATAGACTAGTGTTAGGATGTTTATACCAGTGTTGTAGAATATTATCTGTCAACTCATTTAGATGGTGGTTAGTTAAGTGGTATATTTAGGAAAATGCTAAACATGTTTATTATCTTAAATCCTGTTAAAGATTGTTTACTGTGATAGATGAAGGTGTCTTGTAGTGTCTGATATTCTAGATATATTCAGTTTATCAGTGATAAGGACAGTATCCTTATATCTGGTAGAACAATGAAAAATTCACTCTCAGTTTAACATTCCGTCCAGAGAGAGTAATGTAACACAGATACAAGGTATGTTACTGATTGTATGTTAACATTCTGTGTTATTTGCTTGATATGTCTACTCAATGTTATTTATGAAAAATCATGAATTTGTATTGTATTGACAATAAATATATAACAATGATTATATATTGGATTTTCTCTGTAAGATATGCTGTACAATTATACAAATTATCACTAATACAAGTACGTGTACTGATGTACAACCTGTTATAACGTAGTGTGCTTAAGTAAATCCACCTCTGTGTTAGCATTCTGTTGTAGGTCATGTCTTTTTTTATTTATTGGACACGTAGATATACTTTGGTGATGCATATATAAACATCAACCATTCAGCCCCAAACCTTTTAATGACAAGAAAAACATTATTAAATAACATCATTTTAATTCTAATGTTAACCTTAAAAGAACAGTACAGTGAAAACACAGCCTGCTAGCACCATAGATAATAGTGTATGGTACTGACAGCTACCAACACATGATCAACAGCAGTGATAACCATCCATAACAAAATCCACAGCAAATATCTCAGTAAAAAATCCTGTGTTTAAGTGTAGCATTTATACACCCAGTTATAAATGTACTACAATGGAAACATTACGTGCAAACATTCTAATTTAAAACCACTTACAATTTAATGCAGAATGGATGGACAGTGATTAAAGAACGGCACTTATATTGGTGATGTGAAAAATAAAACCATAATTCTGTATAAAAATGCATCTCATTTTCAATCGGCAAGATACAAGAGATAATTTAACCGTATGAAAAAAGTGAGTAGGATACATTCTTTATATACCGCACATCACTACAGGGATGTTATTTTCAAAGCTACATCTGGAATAGCCATACACAGACTACAAACTTCAGATAGCAGCACATGAAATATACAGATGATGGACATTGATTAGGAATTCATGAAGATCTAGAATATTATTCCATGTCCTTTTATTAATAACTCTAACAATGGGTCTCTCAACACTGATGCCTGCTTCTTTGATTATGTACAAGGCACTTCATTACAGAGCAATTGGTTAGAAATATTAGGAAGCGAAAGTAAGGGAACACAAATCTTCTCTTTCAAAGCTTCACAGTTTAACATCTGTCCACTTCTGTCATAAGTCAATCTGATCTCCCTATTACGACTTGGATGAAAATGGGATTTAAAAATAATGTCATACTGAAGTTGTGAGAACTCAGATATATGGCTATAGAAAATTTGACAAGAAATAAAACTGTGAAAGATAAATGATATTGGAGAAATTTTGAAACAATTGTAAAAAGGTGTGACCAGATTGACTAGATACGACAAGCAAATGTCATCTCTGAGGAGGGAGGACATCTGTATATACATGTACAAGAAAACTGTACAAAGACTTGTCAACAAATATAAAATCTCAAATTAAAAACCATGGTACATACCCAATACAAAATACAAAAATGTCACTGGTTATTGTGAAAGTCTGAAATATTTCTGAAGTAGAGCTTCTTTAACAAGAAGTTCCAAACCTTCTCTGAACCAATTTTTTTGTCTTGATTGTTTCCAATAAGTTAGATTCATGGCTTTTTCCAGCAATTAATTATCACTGAACAGAATACAAGACTCTTTCATGTGTTGGGATGTATGATAGGGATATGTCAAGCGGCAGGTTTTATCACATTTTGTGATCCCGAGGGTGGAAATGAATGATCTTACATGGCTTGGCATGTAATGCTAACTTTGTTTCACATGTTTCTTAGAAACAATGTAAAACTTAATTTTTCTTTCCAATAAAGCAGGCAAATTTCAAGCTGAATAGGACGGTTTTTCACTGCCAAGACAATCATGTATAACTTAATTGGTTAATGACATCAAGATAGTGTTATTGCATGTGTATTATGATAAAATGATGTGAGTTAATTACATAAAGAACAAATCAAGCATGTGATAAATCTGGTACAGCTTAATTTATAACTGGATACATCAATAAAAGATTTACTATTAGTACTTCCATGTACATGTATATCTATATTTTTTTAAAAAAATTAATAAAACAACCAGATATATGTGTATAACAATGTCACATATTAGACTTAATTAAGGCAACACACTTATTGAGGATCCAGTTGTAACATAACTTATACCTAGATAGTAGAGTTAATGGCAGGAGAAGTCATGGGAACAGTTGCCAAAGGAAACTTTTGTAGAAGGCTTTTTGCAGAGTGAGGAGTTCAGTATTAGTTGTGGAACGGGCTATTAAGTGGAAGACAAGATTTCATAAAGTAAAACAGGATTAAGAGAGATGTTACCAAAATCTTCAACTGACATGCAGTACCAGCTGCATAATCAGAATACAATCTACCAGATACAAATGAAACTAATGCTGGGATCTGTAACTGATGTACAACAAAAAAGCATATCATGTACAAAGAGTAACAGCCATCTAACAAAACAATATCAACTACAAAAACATGCAACTCAATGGTCCTGGTCTGATTTTGGTCAATCTTTGAAATCTCATACAAAACACCTAAGATTGATAGTAAATATTCTGTCAAAGAAAACTAATACTCATCTTTATATTTTTGTAAAAACAACACACACAAAATCCAGCCCAACTAAGAGTTCAAAGGAATGCAAGCTGGGAACAGTAGAAACTTGTTTCTTACCAGTAGCAGTGTAATGCATACCCGAAATGATAACGACTCCAAATTGGATAAAAGATGAAGGTTTAAAAAGTCATTGTAACAAAATACATTCTAGGTATGTATGTAAACGTGAAGTATTTATTACAACTCTTCTGCAGAGAGAACTTATATCACCAACACATCTCAGACATATCTGTTAATCTGGAAAATAAAATTGTAGCCCTTCAAAATGTGAATCTCAATGAAAGAAATACACCAGTCTACTTTAGGAATGAGATTCAATATTTTGGTGCAAATAAGATAACATTTTCTTGTAAACACACAGTAAAAATAACAAACTAACACTAAAAACTGTCTTCCATAACATAAAGAGAACAGAGCATTATGGTAAAATATTACATTATTTTTGTATTTATAATCTATACTTGGGTTATTATGCCTACAAAATGTTTGTGATATCATAAGAAGTTGGTAGGTGTATTATTGACCAACTTGCCGTATACCTAGTTATTGGGCTCACCAACTACAGGTTTTCCCACCAGGAACTCTGGTAACCTTCCTTCATAAAATCCTCCAGCCTTTCTATCTGGGCAAAGAAGAGTGATTAATCAAAATCTTGAACAGATATGTAACATGTTTCTCAAAGGTCAAGATCACAAATGTGAAGTTTTTTGTTTAACAAGTAGTACATATTCAGTTATTGGTGTGTTTCTGTTAACATTGTTTTTATACCTGGGGATCCATCTATGTTTTTTGCTGCTATTTGTGTTCCTCATTCCACTTAAAAGTGGGATGTATTTCAAATCTTACAGAAAAATGAAGTAATGGAATGATGGTTGATACACTAGTTATTAAAATTCATTCCTCGTCTCTATCCATAACAAACAATAAAAATAAACTTTAAAAGTACCTGAATATCAGGTACACGACTGCATACCTCTTATTCATTGCACTGAAATGAAATTTAAAAACATGCAAATATTGCAGAGCAACTCCAGTTAAACATTTTGCTCTATTCTCAATAATAACACTCCAAATACCATGTGTATTCATCCAGTAACAATCTGATTGTCTCCTGCTCTTTTTATAAAACATAATATATCACAGCTTCATATACTGCTCTATCTAGCTACAAGTGCTACAAAAGTATACACCAGACTGTGATATTGATCTGATCAAAGATTAGAAGAATCCTGCATAGGCCTGTATGGGCTGATCACTTATGTCATATATCTTAAAAAAAAAAAAAATAAATGAAAAAAAAACATTCACAAATTGTTAATTGTGAAACCTATGCTTCATGCCATCTTCCAATATCTCATGAAATGTGTGTCGAATTGAGGATGTTACCAATTTGTGACATGGTAACACAACATTAAATGATGTCACTACCCTAAGGTGAATAGTGTTATAGCGTGTGTTAGCTGTCACTTCAGATTGATCTTTTCCCTACCAAAAACTGGAATGAAGCTGTGAAGCATGGGAGAAATGTGGATAAATTGTTGATGTTATCTATAGTACATACAAGTAATAACTTTCAGGAGTTGCCCTGTGATTTCATTAACTCAGAAATTTGTTAATGATAGTGAATATGAAAAGATGAAAAGATACAATTAAAACTGGTGCACTCTCAAAAATAATGATATATAAAATCAGTTTAAGGTTCTACTTCAGCTTAAACTCAATATTTACTGGAGCCATTTGATCTTTTGATGATTTTTCAATATTTCAAAATGTGATGAAACTGATGTTCATGAAAAAAGATGGCAAACTCTTTATATATATATATATATATATGATGAAACTGATGTTCATGAAAAAAGATGGCAAACTCTTTATATATATATATTTATATATATAAGATGGCAAACTCCTAATACATGAAAAAAGATGGCAAACTCCTAATATAAAACTGTTCTACAAACAGTTTTCATGAAAGATGGTAGTGGCCATTGCTTGCCTACAGTTCTTTATTCATTACATACGTTCCACAGATACAGGGTCCTTGGTGATAGATGGTAGTGGCCATCACTTGGCCACAATTCTTTATTCCTTAGATATGTCTCGTAGACACACATAATCCTTGATAATGGATGGCAGTTATCGTTACTTGGCCACAGTTCTTTATTCCTTAGATATGTCTCGTAGACACACATAATCCTTGATAATGGATGGCAGTTATCGTTACTTGGCCACAGTTCTTTATTCCTTAGATATGTCTCGTAGACACACATAGTCCTTGATGATGGATGGCAGTTATCGTTACTTGGCCACAGTTCTTTATTCCTTAGATAGTCCTTGATGATGGATGGCAGTTATCGTTACTTGGCCACAGTTCTTTATTCCTTAGATATGTCTCGTAGACACACATAGTCCTTGATAATGGACGGCAGTGGCAAACCTTTGGATAAGCATAGTACCTTATTTCCTAGACAACGCCGTAAGCGAATACGACACAAGGATTTGAGAGACTGAGGTTTCTTGTGATACTCTTCAAGCCACTGAGCAGCTTTTGGATTGCAGACATACTTGGGATGAAGCTTAGGTACAGTCAGTACCCCAGGGATGGTCTGTATCCCTGACATGAACAGCATCTCCAGCAGGTATTTGTCGTTGCTGTAGAGGAAGAACAAAGCATTATACCAACTATAGTAATATCACTACCATATTATGAAAACTTATTCATATTCCCAATAAGTTTATGATCTGTTTTATGATTTTATGTCCCAAAACATTCATGTTCTTTTCTTATATTTACAGAATTACTACCAGATGTAATGTTCAAAACAAGAGGCCTAGCAGCCTCAACAGTCAATTGAGGTAAGCAATATTGATTATAAAGGTTAAAATGAAAGTAGCTTTCAAGTGTCATGAAAAATAATTGTGACATTGATGATGGTAAGCCAGGGTCAATATATGCATACTACTAGGGGGGGAAAGACATTATGCTCAAAAATGCAATTTTTCCATAAAAAATTACAGTAAAATTAACCTCCTCCCCAGGAAGAAATTTGAGATCCTTTCATTCATGCATTTCATTCTACCATTCCTGGGTGATGAGAAGATTTCAAATTGAAATTAAACAAATTACGCTCAAAAACCTATTTTGCTTAAATAAACTATAGTAAACTTTACCCCCTCTCCATGGGTTAATGTGGGACCCTGGGGCCTTGGAATTCACAATTTTGGTAAAGCACCTTAAGATGCTTCCATACATAAAGAAGAGTATTAAATTTTACCATATTTTGAAATTTTTGAAATCTGAGGCAATCTAACCACTTTTGGCCCTGCCCCTTAGACCCCTGTGGGGTGGGGACTGTATAATTCCCAATTTCAGTTCATCTCAGGCCATGGAAGGTTTCTGCAAAATTTCTTTGAAATCTGTTCAGGGGCTTTTTCAGAAGAAGTTGAAAATGTTTAATTGTCTACGGACGCACGGCACACCACCAGGTGACCTGAAAAGGTCAACAACAGTTATTTCCTCTCTTATAAGATTTTATTTTCCTAAGGCGGTGTTGGGAGGAAGGATGATATAGTGGATATCTCTTATTGATGGGAGAGAATGGACAGGTATACAATGGTTATTTGTGTACAGTAACTGTTAAATACAGTAAAAGTCAAATAAGAAATACTGTACCTTACTACCATACAGTACAGTAGGTGTAATATACGCACCAGAACATTTCTGTAACTCCAGGGTAGTGTAACAGAACAAGCTTGGCACAGCCTCTAAGTAAAACCTCTACTGTCTCGCGATGTCCCTTCTCAAACACTGCTGCTATTATCTTTAAACTATAAAATCAAACACTCATTATGTAAAACAATATTTTCAATTCAACTAGTTGGACCAGAACAGAATATCATGTTTCTTGATAAACACATCTTCGATTCAGGTGATGAGCTTAAAATCAGATATGATTTTGAATCTTTAAATATTCTATTTCAATGTACCTGTTACTCCCATGAGGTTTACACAAAATGTCCTCTCCTCTACATAAGAAGTACTCCACAACATCTGCATGGTTCATTTCCATGGCCACTTGTAGAGCTGTTTGGCCATGTTGCATTCTCAGTCTCATATCTGCACCACCTGTCATCACAAACAGACAATGTACATCTCTGCCCAGCCATCATTGATGGTGGTTTCATATGTGATGAAAAAAAGCTAAATTAAACATATTTTACAAGTGCTTCAATAATTAATCATTCCTAAAGATAGCTAAAATATTTGTGTTTTCTAAAAATTTTCAAAAATAAATAATAAATTCAGTCTATTATTTCTTAAACTAATTTTAAGATAATTTTCAACCTATTTAAACCAAGATTTTTCAGGAAAAGTTTGATAAGGCAAATTTTTGGTCGCTGAACACTCTTCACCTGCGTTGTCATTGTTTATTTTTTTGTTTCAGAAAAAATGTAATTAATAAAAACAATGTTAAATCATCTGACACTAAAATCATGTACATGGTTAAATACACAATTAAAATGGAAAAATGGTTAGGCTTGATAAAACATGTTATATTTTATACATGGGTGGTCGTGAACAAAACGAGATACCATTGTACTATACAGTGGAGGTCTCCTGAGTCATGTGTGACTGACACCTGCTGGTTATGCAGCCTCAGTCACTGGAAATCAAACAAAACACCACTGCGTCATCACACAGCCTCATCATATGTTATTTATACCTAACCCAAACAAACTAACCTTACATAAACCCTGGCTATCCTTTCATGTAACCCAAAAAAGACTATCCTTACATGTCCCCCTTCTCCCAATAGTTTATCCTTATATTTACCCAAACAGTCTATCCTTACATGTGCCAGCAACAGACTAATCTTACATGTACCACCAACAGTCTAACCTTACATGTACCCAAACTGTCTGTCTAACCTTGCATGTACCACCAACAGTCTAACCTTACATGTACCATCAACTGTCTAACCTTACATGTACCCAAACAGTCTAACCTTACATGTACCACCAACAGTCTAAACTTAAATGTACCACCAACAGTCTAACCTTACATGTACCACCAACTGTCTAACCTTACATGTACCACCAACAGTCTAACCTTACATGTACCACCAACAGTCTAACCTTACATGTACCCAAACTGTCTAACCTTACATGTACCACCAACAGTCTAACCTTACATGTACCACCAACAGTCTAACCTTACATGTACCACCAACAGTCTAACCTTACATGTACCCAAACTGTCTAACCTTAAATGTACCACCAACAGTCTAACCTTACATGTACCACCAACTGTCTAACCTTAAATGTACCACCAACAGTCTAACCTTACATGTACCACCAACAGTCTATCCTTACATGTACCACCGACAGTCTAACCTTACATGTACCACCGACAGTCTAACCTTACATGTACCACCAACAGTCTATCCTTACATGTACCATCAACAGTCTAACCTTAAATGTACCACCGACAGTCTAACCTTACATGTACCACCAACAGTCTAACCTTACATGTACCCAAACAGTCTAACCTTACATGTACCACCAACAGTCTAACCTTACATGTACCCAAACAGTCTAACCTTACATGTACCATCAACAGTCTATCCTTACATGTACCATCAACAGTCTAACCTTAAATGTACCACTGACAGTCTAACCTTACATGTACCACCAACAGTCTATCCTTACATGTACCTCAGCAAGCTAACCTTGTATGCAAGTTTAAGGACTAGGCTTTCAGGGTAATAATCTGGAATTTGTCTGTAATTCTTCTAAAATTAGCATTTTTACCAGAAATGGGTTTATTATTTGATAAATAGGATATCATCAAAGGAAAGATCCTTTCTCAATTATCATCGTTGAATTCTCTCCCATATGTCCATGTTATCTTGGTTTTCTGATAAATACTGTTAGAACTTTTTTTCCAGAAATGAATTATATAGATTAACAATTCAAGCCATGAATTTAACATGTATTACAACCACCTGTATGGAGAGTCTTACCAAGGATGAGGAGGATGACACAGTTCAGGTGACCATACATGGATGCAATATGGAGTGGACTGACCCCATACATATCTGTCTTATTAACGTCACATCCTTCATTCACAAGGAACTCCACAATGTCTGTGTGACCTACAAATATAACAGATCTATTGAGTCCAACCTTAGTCTTGAACTGACTTCCTATAACTATAATTTACTGTAAAATGTTGTGACAACTCTTAAGAAAAGAGCAATAACTGTGTAGTATGACATAATTACAATTTAACATAATGCTTCACAAATGGTTCATCTATTCATGCTAGATGAATACTCTGCCAAAAAAGTCAAGAGAGACTGTTATGAAAAAAAAATATATTAACATTCAACAATCAGTTTTTTTATTTATAATAACAGTGACCTTGACCTTAGAACTTGCAATATAAAAAGCAATATCCCAAGGAAGCACTTTTGGTAAGGAAGCATTGTATGAAGTTTCATTTAGATTGGGAAAAGCAATCTTGAGTTATTCCTCAAAATGGATTTTCCATTATTGCAATATTAATCTCAACCTTTGACTTCTAAGTCTGAAAAGTAATCCCTAGCAAGCACTGTCAGTGAGAAACCATTGTATGAAGATTGAGTTTGATTGGCCAAAGGGAGCCAAAGTTATATCATGGAAACCAATATCTTACTTATAGTAACAGTAATCTGGACCATTGAACTTGGGACCTGAAAAGCACTCCAACTTTCAGTAAGGAAGTACTGTATGAAGTTTGGGTTAGATTAGCCAAAGCAAACTCTAGTTTTCACATGGAAACAGATTTCCTATCTCAGTAACATTAACCTTGACCTTTGACAATGAACAGCAATCTCATGCAAGCATTTTTAATAAGGAATCACTGTATGAAGTTTGAGCTTGATTGGCCCAAAGAAACTCACGTTATCACATGGAAACAAAAAGTGCTGACAGACAGACGGATGGACGGACAGACGGGCGGACACCATGATTTCTAAAGGACACCTGTATTTTAGTAAATATGGACAATTAAACCTTGTCCCTTTTTCTATACATAGCACTGATGCTATTCCTTAAAGCATGAAATCTAGGGCCCCTTTCCTGAACACAGATTTTAGTCATACCTCTAAATGTGGCCTCATACAGAGGGGTGACACCATATTTTATGGTGATGTTCTTCTCACAGCCTGCATTTATTAGCATCTGTAAATCAACCAATATCAAGGTTTACATAAACAATTTAAGGTCACAGCAGAATCATGTCCTTACCAATTCTCATTCATTCTTATTTTTGACAAAATGTGCCTTTTAAATGTGTCTTTATGGTATAAAATGTGAATGTTAATGTCTCATCACAGTTCAAAAGTTCATACCAAATACTGTAGTGCTTGTATGCTTAGTAATTTCTACAAGCAATTTTAATTATAATATTCAGTAAGCTTTTCATGTACACATGAATGGAAGCAATGCTAACATCTTACATGCTAGAAATCTTCTTTGTAAGATTTACATCTATAAGTTATACAGGTAAATATGTCAATAATACCATACATTGTACCTGTACAACTGATAATAGTTTGAGTCTTGCCGCCAGGAAGAGTGGGGCATGGTCCTGGCTACCAAGATTCACATCAGAGCCTGCCTGAATAAGTCGCTGAACCATCAGTGGATTGCGAGCCTTGATGGCTGCGTAAAGTGGTGTGATGTTGATGTTGTCTGTGAGTTGTACATCAGCACCACAGTCCAACAGGAAGTCCACCACATCCATGTTACCATGCTCCACAGCCACCAGGAGAGGTGTTTGTCTAACATGTTGATTAGTCTGGTTGATGTAAGCACCAGACTCCAGGAGAAGGCTACAGACATCTACATGACCTGCTCGAGCAGCACATATCAGGGGAGTGTCCCCATTATCATTTAGTGTCTCTAACACAGAAACATAGTTCAGGCGATCACTTAGTCTTTGCTTCCCCTTGTTGTTCTCTTCCTAAAAATAAAACCAATCTACAGTCGGGTGACACATCAAATAAAGAAATCTAAATTTGCAAACAATTTGAATTGGGTGAATGAGGTGGAGGAATAGTCACTTGATTCTGCAATTATCAAGTTATTTTATTTTCCAAACTTTCTACTTTGAAAGGAAAATGGCGATTTATTTGAGCAAGTTTGGTGACATTTACATCCATCATATGTGTTAAAACTGTAGTTATCATAGATTTTTAAGAAAACATACAAGGAAAATAACATGGTACACTGGATAGTGGATACCCACTACCAATGGAGGCAAACTTTTGTTCCAGATGAGCTTGTAACTTAACGTACATGCAGGCTAACTTTATAATGGTGTAACATTGCAATAATTGTGTACCATTGCCATCAATTTTAAACATAAGGTGACTTAATAATTTGAAACATATACATTGTATAAATTTCCTCTAATAACCTATTTTTAGAACACAAAACATCCAGGATATTCTCATAAACACATAGAAGTGTTGGCATGGAATATTGCCAGGACTATTTTAGATTTCAAGATGTTAAGAGAGGGTACAATAATGCAGGAGAAATGATCATCAAATACACCTTCAAACAACCTGCACATGCATCCAGTGGGAATGTTACAAGACTTCAAGCAAAGCTGAGTCACTCTTGCAACTCTTACAAGAAAACTTACTTCATCCAAAAGAAGCTGCAGCTATTGCCTACAGCAACTTGGAAAAACATATTTCACGAAATTCCTCATATCTTTATCTTATGAATAAACAGTTATGAAATCTGATTTTCATAAATGCAATATTTCAATCAGAAATGGTTTTTATTACTGTTGTATGATTATACACATAGCAGTCAACCCTGATATATGTAATGACAGGGTGCTGAGTAGGAAGATTACTGTAATATGATTATATATATATATATATAGCAGTCAGCCCTGTATATATGTAATGACAGGGTGTTGAATAGGAAGATTACTGTAATATGATTATATATATATATATATATAGCAGTCAGCCCTGTATATATGTAATGACAGGGTGTTGAATAGGAAGATTACTGTAATATGATTATATATATATATATATATAGCAGTCAGCCCTGTATATATGTAATGACAGGGTGTTGAATAGGAAGATTACTGTAATATGATTATATATATATATATATATAGCAGTCAACCCTGATATATGTAATGACAGGGTGCTGAGTAGGAAGATTACTGTAATATGATTATATATATATATATAGCAGTCAGCCCTGTATATATGTAATGACAGGGTGTTGAATAGGAAGATTACTGTAGTATGACTATATATATAACAGTCAACTCTGATATATGTAATGACAGGGTGTTGAGTAGGAAGATTACTGTAGTATGATTAAGCCCCATATAAATTCCGATCATACCATGTTTACAAACCCATATTATATATACACATGCACACTATCTGTAGTTTGATCAACACTATGTAGTCAATTTATGGCTGGAAAATAACCTAAAAAATGGTTGTTTCAATCATTTAACTTGATGTTTGTGTGAAAAAATAGCTAATGTAACTAAACAAGCCTTTTATTGACATCAGGTTGTCAATTAGCATCTACTGATACACAATTAAATATATCTTTCATCTTGAGATTTAATTGGAGTTCTGAAAGAAGATTTAAAGATAAAATCCTTCTGGGTTTTTTTATTTTGGCAATGACAGTGGTTCATTTCATTCCTGTAAATATTACAGATCTTAAGAAAATATTCAACAAAAATGACAAGGTACACTGTCTATAAATAATTACTGATGTTTAAAATTTGTAGTGATTTCCAAAGTAGATTAGATAAATAAGTCACAAATTAGCTAAAAAATAATAACATTCATCATTTACTACAAAGGCGAATGATATTGAATATTTTAACAGTTTATAAAAAAACACAAATTTATTGCTTCAGTTATCTGTAACAATATACCCCCCGGTACGTTTGCTGGTTGCATGTTTTCGGCATAATATAAGAGATCAGAACTGCAATTACATATGTGCTTGTATACTTCTATAGCAAACTATATATATCTTGCCTTGAGAATATGTGAATAGCTATTTTCAGATACAGTTATTTTAAGCTGAAGATGTTAAAAATAACAACACTTATGCTGAACTACAAGTAATTTAACAGAATTCCTGCAGTTTAATTTTTATATAGAACAATTCCACACATGGTTAATAAATGTTGAATTTTATCATTAATATCTCATGTTTGAATTTAAGAATGCTGGGCTTAATTACATGTTCATTTTATGTATCTAGTCAATTTTGATGGATTTTATTCTAGTGAGTCGAGGGCACCATTTCTTAACTTATGATGAATTAAATTACAATTGAGGGTTCTCAAACTTTGCGTCCCACAGAAAAAACATGAGCCCAGGACTTAAATATCGGAGTTGCAAAAAGAAGTATGTATCATGGACTCAAAATTTCATTTTTCCATCATCTTTACAATTTGAAAAGAAATTTGTATGCTAAAATCGGAATATTTATATATGTACAAACTTAAAAAAATTAAATTTTACATGTGTGTATACAACTGTGTTCAAAGATTATTTTTACCAAAGGATTTGACATGTTACTTTACTCATAGAATATTATGTCCCATCAGAAATTAAACAAGGTAACTTACATCATTTTTAAGCTGGTTCACAATCACTTCTACAATATCCTCTTGTCCACATTCACAGGCAAGTGTAAGTGGTGACCATCCTTCTATTTTGTAAGACAAATCCACACCTCTCTCCAGCAGAGTCTGGACTTCCTGGAGATCTCCACGTTCTATAGCCAGGTAGAAGTCCTGCTCTGGAGTATTTGGTGTAATAACTTTCTTTTTCTGACGTTTTGTAGTCTCCACTAACACACATTCCATCCTACATCAGCAGATAGGGTTCATCAGTCCTGTCACAGACAGCAAACAGTATATCACAAAACCAATAGACTACATATTCAAATCCTGTTCAAAATCTTTCTGAAAATTCATACTACCATGTACACTAATTTTCTACATAAATTCACACTATGTCTACAGTATCTAATGTTTCAAAACAACCAAAATAACTAGAATAAACATTCAACTTCAAAATTTCTAAATGTCTACTAAGAAAAACACAAAACAGAAAACACGATAAAGCTGAAGATTACATGAGTTGCTAGATAAAAGCTTAAATATAAGAGTATAGTGTCACAGTCTAGAATGCCCAACCTAATCAGTGATAATCTCTCTACTGCATCATTTTATCCCTGTACCTGTATACTTTCTTCATGCCAATGTGATAATGATATATGTATGGTAAAAATGTCTTATGCTCCCATAACTTATCACTGCCACATGGCCCTCTAATGCTACATCTGTATCACCTGTCTGTGTGTACACACATCACACAGCTTAACAACAACCACTTCTGGTTTAGTGTAGAACCTGGTAGATAGTCTGCACATCAATCAGTCTATCTCTACATGGGTGCTTTAACATACCATCACATCAGGTAAGGTATTAACAGCAGGTGAGTCATTGTGGAGATTCTTTCATTATCTCATTATCAGCATCAGTATCAAAGACACTTGTACAAAAAAACATTAGTGTACATCACACAGAATCCCTCTCTTTACTTAACAATCTGATAATGAAAATGAGGACTGACAACTTGACTCTCAGTACAGATGACACAGATAACCAATATTTGACTACATATGGATGTGTACCAGGTACATTATGTCCTTGAAAATGATAAAGCATATTGATCCAAACAGTGAACATGTCCAAGCTTAAACATGTTGTATTTTTAACAGGCTTGGCAGGTGCTTTTAGTGATACATTTTAATTCATACTTGCATGTACTATATGAAATTATTTGGATTATCTCAACCTATTTTCAGACAGATAATTTAGTAAATTAGTTTTAATATATCAATTCTAAATATCTTGATTAAAATATTATACAGAATAATATTTTAAAACTGATCAGGTAACAAGTGATCTGCTTTTTCTGACTAGGTACTAATTGATTACATTTTTTGACCAGGTAACAAGTGATAATCTACATTTCATAACCAAAGTTTTATTCGGACACATTTTACAAGGCATCACAGGTGATACGAATCTTCATGCGAAGACAACAAAAAAAGGACAAGCATATGGAATGACACTGCTAGAGACAAGAGTGCTGAAAAATTGCATGGCATTTCTAAAAATAGTAATGATGACATTGACCAGGAAATTTAAACTTGTCCGAGGTACATGTGTAATCGCTATATTTTGTAGAATTCTTTGTGGTGAATTCAGAGTACCATTTCCGAAATCCTAATGAAGTTACAAAGAAATTTAGTGGGTTCTCAGAATTTGAGTGTATCCCACAGGAAAAGCATGAGTCCACTGGACTCAAATATTTGAGTCCAAAAAACCACTGATATTTGTCTTTCATAAGTGTACCGACAAGGATAAGTATTACATTATGTGCAGGCACATCATTAAGTCCCCTCCCAACATTTGTTGAGAGGATATAATGACATCTATGTTCAGTGACGCTGATAAAAAAAAAATAAAATCATGAGAAATAAACATTGAAAAAAGTCACAACAAAAAATAATATTCCTGAAAAAAAGTAATAAAAAACAAGAGGCCCAACAGGTCTGCAGTGCTCACCTGGTATATATATAAGCCAAATATCATGCCTCACGGCCTTAAGTTCATGAGAATAAGTCATTTAAATGTTTTAAAATAATATAATTCAAGGTCATTTCTTTTCACAAACTTAGTTGGGCTTTAGAAACCAACCAGCTAAATATTAAAACATTTGGTTCATTGATTATTGAGAGGAACTTGTTTAAAGGAAAAGGTTGACGCCAGACATGGGACTGACAATGAACACCGTACTATGGCATAAAAGAACTAACCACACGCCCATGGGCCTTAACAGTCATCAGACTACAAAAACTTTCAGCAGGGAAAAGGGTTATTTTTTCTACTTTGCATGAAATCTTACTGATCATGTTTTAAAATAGCCTCCCTGGCTCCAGTATCAAAATTTTGACAAGGTCAGAAAATAACAACACTTTGTTGGCTACTTTCCTTAACATTCCCACCAATTTTTAACTCAATGGCACCAGTGGAACTGAAAAAGAAGTTTAAAATATGTTTTTCAAGATGGAGGCCATCTTGGATTTCAGACATTCCTGAAAAATAACAACATATGGTCAGGACCATCTCTGGATCATTTCATGCAAGTTTGAAATCCCACTGGTGAAATTTGAGAAGAAGTTTGAAATGTGAAAAGTTTATGCATGGCGCATGATGACGAACTAAGCACAATGACTATAAAATTAAAAAAGAAACTAAAAACTGCATGTAGAAACTATTGCTTCAAAAGTTTGATATTTGATATGTAATCACTTAAAACAAAACCCAACAGAGAATCTCCAGGAAGAAAAGGTTCTGGATATATTTTGCAGTTGTAAATCTGCCAGGTCAATAACACAGCCAAGCTAAGGGTGAAGGTAATTAAAACTGATTAGGAGACAATATCTACAGAGAGCATCATGAGATCCTGGCTGCATTTTTTATGTAATGTGACATCAATGCCTTCAAGTAATACATGTATGATACAGCTTCCTATACAGTGTAGGCCTTAGTTATGTCACAAAGGACCTTGATCTGATGATGTTTACATGTGCAGTAACTTATCAGATCAACTATCATACCTGCTAATGTAAAACATGTGCATAGCCTTGCATTTCTCTATAAACATTAACACTTTCTAATAAGTGGTAAGAACCTGATCACATATTTGTATACCATTAATTAGGTATATCTTTTTTTCCAATCAAATGACAACTGTTGGTTGAACAATATGTTTTCTTTGTACTTGATAGTGTTGGCATTTAGGAAAATAATGTTATAGTTAAATTTATATTGTTTCTTTAAAATTCATTATGTACTTGCAAAATTCTTAAAAATAAAGAAAAAAATACATGAAAGCTGTCTTTCTTTTTTCAAATTCATCTCCCTTTGTGATCTCCTCAATACTTTTGATAATTCGAATACATTTACAAATCCATTTGACAAATAAAAGCTGAATCAAATCAATGAAAAGGCTTTGGTGCATTAAAACGCCCAGTCCTTCATAGGAACATGCATAGATTTACATATATACAGTCATTAGCTGAAAGTTTTATCATAGTCGGTTGTCCAAGATTTCGACGTCATCTAGATCAATAATTTAAAAAAAAGCAACGCAGATCCCCCCTTAACCCAACCCATCCTAAGACCCAAGATTATGATAAAGATAATTGTTAAATATGTTAATATGTAATATTTAACTAAATACTAAACGAGACGTTAACTTTCTCTTTCCTTTATAATGTACCACAACTCGAGCATCTGAGCTCGCAAAGACCTTTCAAAAGTGTACTCTTAATTGATAATATCCTCATGTTAATACAGGTAAATCGAAACTCCATACCACAACAGTGTTTCTTGTTCGACTCAACTGTCAGACTTCAAACTGTCGCTGCCATTCATGAATGGAAACATTGTGATGTCAAAACAGGAATACGGCTTATTTGCCCGAATGGAATTAAAACCCTATTAATAAATTCAACAATGAAGATTAGACAAGTTTATATCAGCTATCAACGTAAACCGTGCATACATGGCACAAATACACAACAAATGACATCATACCTTCTGAATCATCTATCTGCCACAACACTGCCTACATCACGCATGCGCAATGGATCAATATCCGGGCATATTTCGGACCAAGATGGCGCCCGTAGGCGAGAGAAACGAGAATATGGGTGCGATAGCGGGCGATGATGACGATAATGAAGCTCAGAATCTTTGGTAATGCCGACAGCAAACATTTAAGAAATCTTTTGCTACTATTGCATATAATTATAAGATCTTTGATGCTTTGAAGTCATAATACCAAGGTTTGTAGACGGGCTAAATTCATCATAATTTATCCGTCAACCCATTTTTTTGCAGTCTCTCAGTCTCAAAGATGCAGAAAAGAGCATCGTTCTATCAAAGAAATAATGAAAGTGGATGAGTGACATTCTTAAACGACAAGTTAAATATATAGCTCTAAAATCTATCGTTGAGGCGATGTACTTCTTGTTATATCAATGACGGCCGGTGTGTGACGAATCTGTTTGCTTTTTGACTGATGAAAACCAGTCCATAACATCAGCTAAACGCCTGTCACATGACAAGTGACAGATGATGGTAAATAATCATTCTTATTCAAAACACTGCAGAAACAATGGTTATGTTTCTAAATCCGTCAGTCATTAATTAGAAGATGCTTTATGTAAATTTGTTTTGCACTTTGAATAATGTGATTCTGGTATGAGGTTCATTTTATATCCAGATCTCCGGTTGCTGTTTGCTAATTGCTTCAGCCTTTATTTACTCTTTATGTACATTCATATATCAAAGTGAAAATAAACATTATATATCTCACAATGATGTCAAAAAGGTCTCGCAAAACAACAATGCCATTCCATTTGCCAAAGGGTTTAGTTGTGAATTCTAGTCAAAGGAATTACAGAATTTTTTACAATCACAACAACATCACAGTGAAGAGACAGGAGCATTTCGATTAAGTGAACTGATCAGGTGTTGTGTACTAGTTACTTTGTTAGTCTGTGCTGTCTGCTTTTTTCACAACTGTGGGAATGGGGCTCATGTCTTTGAATTTAAGTTGTGCCCAACAAAAGATCAAATTGGGAAATAAACAATAAAAGCCAATTGTATTCAGATTAATTCATAATTCATGGGTTGATGTTTCTCTTATGTAGCTTTAATGCAAATACTGAAGCAAGTTCATTTTCATCTGAACCTAGGGCTGACTGTCAACAGATATTACATTAGCCAGAACCATCCATATTTTTTTTTTAAACAGTGTTTTGCCATTGGGATTTGGGTACATATTCAGCCCCAAAAATTGTACAGAAACAAAATTGATTAGGTAATAACTCTTATCGGCTCTGAAGTCAGGTGACTGTTTGGTTCACATAGTTGACTAAATCTCACAACAAATGGAAAAATTAAAAAGAAAAAAAAACAAACCAATGAGTGTTGGCTGTTAACATTGCACTGTTCATTGCTAGTTCTCTGATAACATCAATGCTGAACAAATCATCTCTGAATAGTTTATAATATACCAGAATGCATCTGTAAAATACAACACTGCAACTGGTTTAAAAAAGAAAAGGAAAAATTATTGTAACTGCAAACCTTCATAGTTGAAATATATTTTTGTTTTACAACATTTAGTAAATTGGGAAACAAGATATTTCACTTTATACTTATCAC
Organism: Ylistrum balloti; assembly: GCF_031769215.1. Lineage (NCBI taxonomy): Eukaryota > Metazoa > Mollusca > Bivalvia > Pectinida > Pectinidae > Ylistrum > Ylistrum balloti. The sequence continues at coordinate 939,844 of NW_026782534.1, read as the reverse complement.
TCTTGTTGGCCCTGATGTACCCTGGGAAAACCCACAAGGTCAGGCAGGTTATGCCCTACTTTTTCATGTCCGTTTGAAGAATCAAATCTCAGACAGCTAGGTGAAAGGCCAGCGTTTTACCACTGTGCCACCCAAACCACCTATCTATTATTTTTTCAACTTGTATACCTTTCTTTGTGTACTCATTTATATTCTATAACCTTTTTGCTAATGATTTGGTGAAATAAATGCAAATTATATGACTCTATCTTGTAAGCCACAAAAGTGACTTTTGGTAAAGCATTTCCATTTCTGTAAGTTGACAGTTGGTATCAGACTACAACATGCGCTATCAAGGTGTACAGTTTTATGTATAAGGATTAGTAGATGTATCTTGTAGTCAGAAAGGAAATCTTGTTGATATTAGTGAGACCTATATTTGCTGTATATGTAGTAAATATTGAATCTACTAGACCAAGCATCAGGGTAGCATCAGAGTAGGAGTATATAACTTTACACCAAAGGTTACATGGATGACCTCTACCTCATCAACCACTACTTGTGCTGCAATTAGACAAAATTTCAAAGTAAATAAACAAAATAATGATTTACTATTTAAAATATAAAGCATAGGTGCACAAACTATTGGTTTTAAATTCCATAATGGATTTGTACCAACTGTCATAATTTTTTTATATCATAATTGATGTGGATTCTCTGTGTTTGATGAAACAGGTTTTACCTTTAACAGTATATGTTACATGGTATAACAATTGCTCATAATCCAAAACTATTTGTTTTGATATTTCTTTAACTTGTGGTTGTCCCATTCTGATGTTATTTGACACATTTAGCAAAACTGTATTGATTCCTATTTTCAATTTATTCCCTACTGTTAAAATTTGCAATAACAGAATATATAACAAATATTGTATACTGACACTGGTGTCTGTTCACTCAACAACCATGTTCATGATAAAATATTAGAAGATCTGATAAATGTTAGAAATCTAGGCAGAATTAATTGGTGTAAAAGCAGTTGAGCATCTGAGATTCTTTGGAGTTCTCAAAAATTTGGTTCAAAACTTATATTCTTGTCAATTACATTTGTTCACTCTCTTTGGTTCTGGTGTACTTTCTTATGAATTAACTAATAAACATTCCAGTATGGGCAAGAGCTCTATCAAAGTAAATGAAGGTTATTGTTGGTCTGCTTTCCATTTTGTTGATTTAAAAAAATTGGACTGTCTTATTGGTAAAAAAGGAAAGTTTTAATATGTCAATGGCCTGAAATATAAGTATACAAGAGTTTTAGTGTAAGTTACTGGTTTCAATTTGTGTTTGATGTAAACTCAGATTGATATGATGTTGCTTAATTTACGTGTTCTATATTGAAACATGTTCCATTATTCAGGGCCACCATCTTGGGAGAAGTCCAGTCAAGTTCTGCATCAAACCTTCCTTCAACAAAATCAGTATTATTACTTGGTATGTTTCTTGAAGAAAATTTGTTGTGCATGAATTAATCTGATATTGAAATTGATACTTTAGCAAATCAAGATATTTCAAACTTACCTTAGATAAATTTGTTGTTCTATGGTCACTGGGAGTCGGTCACATGTGATAATGTGTGCTCATTTAGTCAGTTTTAGATTTTAATGATGTTTGTTATTTTCGTATGTAATGATATTTTAATACGATGGTTTCTTGTATTCTAATTTTCAAATAATAGGATAAATCTGTCATCTTTTAGTAAATTCCATAGATGTGAGGTTGAAATGTATAGATTCCAAATGGTATACAAATTTGTGACTTATATCTTTATACTTGTACAACATTTTCCAGGAGACAATGAAAGTGGAAAAACAACTCTAGTAGCAAAATTACAAGGTGTAGAAGAACCAAAGAAGGGCACAGGTTTAGAGTACTACTTCATAGATATAAAAGATGAATACAGAGATGGTAGGTGATACATTAAAACATCTGAAATATAATTGTGAAAATCTAATGGTGATGTTTGTTTGGTTTTCAATTGGAAAATAATTTTTTGTTTAAAGATATCACTTATAAAATTTTTAAAGTTTTGTAAATGTCTTGAAAACAACTTAGGAAGAATGAATATGGATGTTATTTTTTTTCATTTTTGTTTTTGTCTTTCAGAAAAAGCTCGATTAGGAGTATGGGTGTTAGATGGTGACCCCAGTCACAATGGTTTACTCAAATACTGTATAACAAAGGACAATTTTGAACATAATCTAGTCTTATTAGTGGCATCCATGTCTAATCCATGGTCAATTATGGAGTCTCTTGAGAAATGGACATCTGTTCTCCGAGAACACATTGACAGGCTCAAACTACAGCATGAGGATCGCAGAGAATATGAGGAAAGTTGTAAGTACTTCCATCAGATTACTAACCATATCTGAACAGAAGTAAAGCATTTTTTTTTTTTTTTTTTAATGTCGGGTCATTTAGAGTTTATCTTGTTTAAGTCCATTTTAAAATTTTATTCCTTGTAAAATGTGAACTTTTTGTACATTATTATAAAAGCAAACAAGTTTTGATAGAATATTTCCATTGATTTTCAAGAAATATAATGTTATGATTTGTGAGGATGTAACTGCTGGTGTATGTACAACAGGTGTTGGGTACATGCACAGACTGTAACACAACAGCTAATGTACTAAAAATCTGGTGTCTATTCACCTCAGGCTAATGAAAATGCATGAAGAAAGGATTGAGTATTGATTTCTTTAAAGGCAGATAGTAGGCTTCTTGTAATACAGACTTTGTTTTGTACATACTGTTGTTGAATTAAGGCCTACCTGTGTAGGTAGAATGATGTAAGACTACTTTCCAAGGAGTAAATATAAAGTGCTACAACAGTTTTCTTGATACTGTTTTGTGTTGTCTAAATTCATAAATATGATAAATACAGAAATATTGAAAGGAGCAAAATGATGTAAGATTCGTTATAATTTTGGAGTAGATTTATTTCATAGAAATGTGTATAATTAATGAATACAAGTAAAGTACCATTTACCTGTTATGATTAGTTTTTGTACTGTTGTCTTGATTTGCAAAAGGGCATTATCTGCCTTCTTGTATCCTAATTGTACTTATGTTATGGTGTTTAGTTGTACAGTTTGATATTACATTACAGTGGTGAGGTTCTTCCAGGAGTACACCGAGCCAGAGGAGGGTCAGACTTCACAGTCTGTTGTCGCTCCTCGGCGAGATGTGAACCCCCTCCATCCCTCTGCCTCTCATACAGAGGAAGACAGAGTGTTACTACCCCTCGGAGAAAATACTCTGTCACAGAACCTAGGTATTCCAATTGTAGTGGTCATTACCAAGGTGAGAACTCAAATGCACAATATTTATGCTAATATCCCAGAGATCCTTTCTCTAATTCAGCTTATGGTCTATGAGATTTTACACAAATAATGTACCACTCTATAACATATATCAATGTGAGTTGTTAAGAAACTTTGTTTTGTTTTTTTTAAGTTGGATAAACCACAAGGATAAAAGACTGAAGATATATGTGTGTAATCATATGGTATTTACAAGCAATGATGAGATGATCAGATACAATTGATTATTGAAACATTTTACCTCGTCTGATGCGATGATTGATTGTGATGTGTTGTGGCAAAAATAAAATTCATATCATGTATAAAAAATATGCCAATTACCAATAATATTAATTTTATGTTATTTCTATAGGTAAGTGAGGTATTTTATGTAAAATTTTTCAAAATTACAAACATATATACATATATATTACTGCCACAGAGAATGTGTTCACTGTATGTAAATTTTTATTACATAGATAGCCGTTTAGGTAATCATTTAACTCCATTTAAAAGGTTATCTAATTTCAACCTCACTAGTATCCACCCAGACATAATACCTTAGGATTTAACCACAAAAGAAAAAGAATTGAGATGTTCTAGTAACATTACATAAAGATTCTTGCTAATTAGAGTTTGGGGGGAAACATGTATCAAGTATGGTTAGCATAGTGATGACAAGTAAATTAAGAAAACAAAAGTTGTACATTGAAGTAACATGTATAAGTAAGGTTAGTCTGATGTTGACATACTACCAACAGAAAACTGTAATTTCTGAATTTTAGACTGATGCAATATCAACACTAGAGAAAGAGCATGACTACAGAGAGGAGCATTTTGACTTCATCCAGCAACACATAAGGAAATTCTGCTTACAAAGTATCCTTTTGTATGCTATATATGTCTGTTGCATTACTACTGCATCATTTTGTCGAGTAACGTTGCTAAATTTAGTATGGAAGCACCTCCTTGGACGACAGTTTCATCAACTGAATTCAGGCCTCATATCCTACTACATGGATTTATAGGCCATTTTCTCCTTTTTGATGACCAGAGTTTGTCTTGAATTTGAAGGAGTAAGAATTGGCTGAAAACTTTGCCTAGTTTAAAGTTTATCTTTAAAGAAAGAAGTAATCTGCTTATGAAATGGAAATGGTTACTAGAAAATTGTTTAAACAACCAAAACTTTATTTAAGGCATGTTCCAGAAGATGTTTTAATAATGAAGGTCTTCTTACATATCAACCGCATACTAGACATACACTTTCAAATTGAGTGCTATATTTCCTTAACCATGTTTCAGTTGGTGCTGCCTTAGTGTACACGTCGGTGAAGGAAGATAAAAACTGTGATTTGTTGTATAGGTATTTAGAACATAGAATATATGGATTCCCCTTCTCACAACAGGCATATGTTGTAGAAAAAGACAGTGTATTTGTGTAAGTATCATCTAACTATTCTTTTTCTTTATTCTGTGTCATAAAGCAGTTATTTCTCAGAATGTTGAGAGCTTATCCAGCATTGTTATAACCTTCTGATAATATTGTATATGAAAAATTGCAAAGCACGTCTGTCTTCAATTTTAGTCCAGTTGCTATTTATAGCATGGCACAGGCCTCCTGTTCAATATGGTAGTTACAACAAGAAAACCCCATCTAAAAGTGACCCTGACTGTTAACAGATTGATAAACCCATCCAACAACCAAACATTTATAATCTAGAATTTACCAAACCCAGCAAGCATTAAAACATATGAAATATAGAACTTGTCACTCAAAAGTGGTTAATTGATTTTGTACATATCAACTATTAAACCTTAGAATTTCAAAGACAACCATGCTTGATCAGTGATCCAAGTGATAAAACCAAATAATAACCATAAAATGAATTACTGGTAGCAGACCTTATCAAAACATTACTGTTATATTTGGATAGTCCTACTGGCTGGGATAATGAGAAGAAGATCAAGATTTTATATGAAAACCTGAGCAGTATGAAGGCTGAGGATTGTTATGAAGATGTTATAGTGAAACCAATGACAAGAAAGGTGTGTACTACATCTAGATACAATTCAAAGTTAAGTTCCACATACATTCAAGCTACATAGCTACATTTGTGTATGTTGCTAGTTAAAATGATGAAATTGTCTCTTGGTAGAGATAAGCTTCAGTGTTTCATGTTCAGTGGGATATAAGATTGATATTAGCCTTGTACAAATGAATATTTTATAGGTGAACAGTTGTACCATGTAAAGCTTACATTCAGACAATTGCAATGTTTCAGCCTGTGCAACGGGATGCTGAGGTAATAGCTGAAGATGAACAAGTTTTCTTGGTGAAACAGCAAATGCAGTTGAGCAAACAGCCAGCACCTGGTGCTGCTGGAGTAAGTTATATACTGTTATGTGTGCTTCACATTAATAAGACGGAAGGTACATTGACCATAAATTCATTGACTCAGTACTGTCTATAAAGTCACTGTCAAGTCTCAGTTATGACGACCCCTCTCATGTCATATTTCTTGTGTTAAAAATCACACTTCTTTATAGGTGATAGCATCTGAAAGTAAACTAAAGGATTTATATCTTGGTGTGTAGCCTGATGGACTTTGTGAAAATCTTCAGTTTATAACTAGACTTTTCTTCGTAAAAACACTCATGGATGATAAGGATTTAAGTGTTTTATACAAGTATCAAAACTAAGAGACTGAACTGTCGGATCAAGATTTAGGAAATTATTTTTTCCTAATTACTCTGCACAGCTGGTGAGCTCTTGTTCATTTGAAGTTATGTTCCGCTCCATAATATATACCCAGGTAGATGCTGCTCTTATTGCATACAGGTTGTTCAGGTATTTGATGTGTAATCTTACATATGTACAATCTAAAGGATCAGAACATCTGCTGTATGGTATGGGACCTATAATCAATACATGAAATATATCTGAATAGAAAATCTAAATAAAAAAAAACCTTATGAAAACTTCATATATGCTTTAATAACTGAATTTACTAATCATATTTATCATGTAATATTTCATCAACTTTGTGTTATAAGGAGTCACCTCTACGACCACCAGCAGCTGCGACCAACAAGCAAAGTACATCACCCCGACCAACAACCCCTCAGGCCAGTAGTTCTCCTAAAAAGGCATGTATTTGCAGTGTTGTGGTGACATTTTTCTTTAGTTTCTTGTCATTTGATTTGGATTGCTTAATATTTTGTTTCAAAATTATTATTTTGTCAGGAAATGTGCTTGAATTGAATGAGTGTTCTTGCATGTTCACAACTAGTCACATATAACCAAAAGCAATGGAGTTGCTTTTTATACATGTTAATGAGAAATTAGTGTGTTTACTTTAAGTTTAACTGTTGAGATTGTTTATCGTTTTTTTATATTAAAATTTGTGCTCTTTTGTTTGTTTTAATTTAGAGGGTGGTAAGTTGATTTTAGTCTCTGGTGAACTGATATAAGCACTTCTATACCAAATCATTGTCATTTATTGTCAACTTCATTACATTTCTGCCTAGGCTTGCTTCTGAATCTGTAACCACAATATTCAATTGGAGTCTACAACATCAAAATTCTCAGTAAAATTATCTTCATCTATTGATAAATTAAGAGTGCATGGTGAAAATTTCACTGAAATATATCACAAGGAAAAAGATAAAAAAAAAATGTGTTCACTGAAAACATGTAAGCAGTGTCTTAATTTTGTAGTTGATGTCAGTTTGGTTTTAGTGTTTTTAGCTGTACTTCCAGCTGTTTGTTTGAAGCAGTCTATTTTTTGCATGTTACATCTTACGATTTCTGAATGTTTGCTTGAAAGTTTGATATTTTCTCAAATTTCCTACTGATCTACTGAGGTATTGTTGATACCACTGTTACAGATTCGGGTTTTAGTGTAGGACATCGTGTGTAGTCACTCTAGAATATCATTATGCTGTGTATCAACCACACATAACAATGTAAAACTCACGGTTTTTTATGTCATTTACAATGATTTGTATAGAAATGTTATCTGATTAGCAGTAAAACACTTGAAATTGCTACTTTTTAATGAGTGGTCTGGGGACTATAACTTTTGCATGGAAATTCAATCTGAACGTTAATGATTAAAATACAACAAGGAACAGATTTAATCTGAACATTGCTAATTAAAATAAGTTTTCTTGGGTCTGAATACCAACAAGGAACTGATTGTTGCTTGTTCGTGTAGTAGTAAAAAAGTAATAAACTATCAACTGTATTCTTTAATACATGTTGTATAGCAGATATTTGAATAGCCTATAACATGAAAGAGGACAGCCTTTACATGTCAGGGCATGAAGCACCAAGCCTCTGGTTGCATGAGACGTAGGTTTTGGACAAGGAAGTTGATAAGATCGTCTAAAAAGTGATGTTAGCGGGGTGAAAGTATTTGTATTTTATTTATTATTGGCACCTATATACTAGCAGAATAATAACAACTATCTATAAACAGATATCTATTACTAATACACACTAACAATCATCTGTATATTTAATCCTAGACACCAATTAATAACAGGTTGTTCAGAAACATTAACTACAAAACAAGATATATCTGGATGGGATAATGTTGTATCATCAAAGTGGTCAACACACTAGTCGTCAACATGTTAGTGATACAATACATGTAATATTGCTGCTAAATTACTGTGTGTTTTTAAGATTGTTACGCTAGTTTTATAGATGTTTACAAGCCCGTATTTGACTTTGTATCGCTATTTATGCTATACCTGGATACCCTATGATTGTTTGTGGTATTGCCTTATTATCTGTAAAAAATATCTGTCATTCTTACTTTCAAATATTTAACTTGGTACAAATCGATATCTTAAACTAGTGAACAAATATCTGAGGCTCTGTGATATTCCTGGCATATTCATTTGCATTCAGTATGCAACATAGATCAAAACTTAGAAGGCATATCAAAGGTAGTTTATAATGTTTATGATTTCATGTAATGTTTGTATGGCTGTTTCAATACAGTTTATAATAGTGAAATACAAAAGGAAATGGGAAGAAAAACACCTGTTTCGGATTGATACTGTGAGACAACACAGTTTATTCTATATATTAAGCATATAAAATATACATAGTTTTAAACAAAAATGTAAAATCTTTCTTAAGAAATGAAGAAAAAAACAAAGCAACATGCAGTCAGCTAAGTTTGTAAATTGACATCAGGTATTCTGGTCTGCAAAGATTTAAATAGAACAGAAAAAGAAAATGAGAGAGAAAAATCTAGACTCACTTTAATGTGCTCGAAAGGACACAATTATTTCTGATATCTACATGTATGAAATGCTCAAAATGAATTTAAAGTTTGAGGTGTGTTTGTTTTGATGTAGCAAAGTGCCTTGAGGGTTCATAATTTTGTTTAAAACATTTTCCCTCAGAAAGTGTTCCATTCAGGGTTATGTCCTCTTCGATAGTAAGTATTTATTGTACGTATAAACACCAGGCTTCTGCACATATGATATTACAAGGAGCAGTTATCATCCTTCACATTAAAACCCAAAACTCTCTTTTCTCATTGTAGCTGGATGGCAAGAATCCTCAGAACACCAGTGAAGGGATGTTGGCAAACTTCTTCAACAGTCTACTGAACAAGAACACACGCACACCTGTCCCTACAAAAGCAGGTAATTATGTAAGATACTCCTCTATAGGGACACATTAGGATCACTCAGCAGAGAATGGAAGTAGGACGCCAACAGACAAACTCATAGGGAAATCTATTTGTGATGTGTTAGAATTTGTTTTGTTTTTTTCCCCTTTTGATTGTATGTGACTTTGTGCCCTTGGTCCATGTAAACACTGCATGTTAACTAACGTGTAGATAGACAGGTGATGTGATTACTCTTGCCCTGTATTATGTCTCGTTATTTAATTGTTTTTTTTTTTTTTTTTTTCCAAAGAAAACTTTCAATATTCCTTATACGTTGTAGATGTGCATAATCTGCATCGGGTTGTGTTTTCTCCCTTCTGGAAAGTTATGCCCCTTTAGGAATACAATGATATACCAGCTACTTCACTTTACAACTGTGTGGATTTCAATGAAACTTGCTGACAATAATCCTTATATATTGCAAATGTGCGTAATCTATGTCAGGTTGATTTATCTCCCCTCTTAGAAAAATTTATGTGTCTTTGGGGACTCAATAATGTACTAGCTACTTCTAAAAGTACTGAATGGATTTTATGTATCTCATGTCACCAAAATTAAATACCATTTTATTATTTTGTGAATAACTGTTGGCAGTGGGTTAGGTGCAAATTGGCCTCGGGATGACAGTCTCCATTTCAAAGTGATAAAATCAATCAACTTGACAGGAAACAGAAGTGAAGTAGCACAGCATTAATTTTTTTGAGGAAAAAAGTCAAATTGTTCCAGAAAACATTTTTTTTTTGTGTACTGTACAACAACACGCCTTTTATGTCACAACTGTTTTCTTATACTCTGCCTGATTTGCTTGGAGGTGTTTGTAGTCGAAACTTCTGGTAGGTTTTGGGAACAACTGGTGTTGAATGTTTAGATATTGTTCAAATCAGATTTCTATATTATCATATACTAATTCAAAGTATTGGCGGCCTACAACATTTTCATATGTTTTTTATTTGAAGTGACATAGAGTTTGAAAATTACATTAAGAAAGTTAATTCTTTCACAATTGCTTGAATAATTAGGTTATCAAAGTTGTGATTAGACAATATAAAGAAAAGGAAAGAAAAAAAATTACTTCTAAAACATTAGAGGGAAGTGACATTGATAAAGAAGATGGAGACTGTCTTTATTTCCTTTATAAGAAGATAGTAATCTGTATATTGTTATTATGATGGAGAACAGACAATGGTAAGTGTGCTGGCATTAGCTATGGTGGGCGGGAATCAGGTTTAGGACTTTAACAGCTTCTATCGGCATTCTGTACATACAAAGCTGAATAAGGATATATAAAAAAAAAATGAATCTTTGAACATATTTCTGAAAGAAGAATTGACATAAAGATTGTTCTGATAAATTACAGGTAAGTAAGTATAAAATAGGCTGTCTTCTAAGAGTTTGTTTGCAATAGGTATTTAGTATAGAAAAAAGTTCATAGAAAATGGTATTCTACCTTTGATCTTTGATAAAGGCCATAATGTAGAGCTGGTGTTGGAATTGATTAAGGACAATCATGCTTTTGGGGAAAACTTAAAGTAGTGATATTTAGAGCATGATGGCCTCAAGATCTTCACCAGCATGGTGATTTGTACTTAAATGTAGGTAGCCCACCAACACCCAGTCGATTTGCTATCAAGACTAAATTGCATGCCAACATGGAGCAGGGAAGTTTGAATTCTTTGTTAAACCAAACAAGAGGTAAACCGTTGAAGGCCCACCCAGGTCTGTAGTACGCTAGGTTGTGTGCACTAGATGTGTCTAACACCATCTGACCACATAACTAGCTGTTTTTGGGGCCTTCTGTCACTCCCATTGTACAGCCAATGACCGGTCAGATATTCGCCCAAGTACACACACATCAAGTAGCATATGAACACAAATTTATTATTACGGATGTTTTAGATGTTTCTAAATTTGAATGTTTTTAGGCCATTAATAGTGAAACAATGCTGTCACGGTTATGTTATTGTAATTTGTTGAGAGGTGTAAATGACAAGTTGTTTCATGGGATTTACTACTGATATGAAGCTGCCATTATATATATCATTTTGTTCTATAAGACAAACAATTGAAAGCTGTACCTGACAACAGGTGTGGAATGAAACTTTGTCATATGATTTTGTATTCTCAGACTTCAATCTTTCAAATGCTTATTCCAACCAGATTTGAATTTGAAGATGGTGTTTGTGTACTAGGGTTAAGTGGCTGTTACAGGAGAGCTATTATATCAGTCTTGCTGTGGCAGTCAAGCTAGACTAGGCTGTGAAACATTTCCGTCATTAGTTTCTGTCCAACAATTCATGTGATCTCTTTTAACTAGCATTGTGGCTTCGCTAATAATGCATATCGGGTAATGTGGAATGTTTGTGATATAACTTCATTGCCATGTTCAGTGCTCTAATTCAGATTCTTTGAATTATTGCTTTACTGATACAAATTTACTTTAACAACAGCACCAAGTCAGGCAAATACCTTGTAGGAAGTTATCTATTGATGGCAGTCTGTCAGTGTAACTTATGACAGACAACAAACTGATAATAGCACCAAGTCAGAAAATCTGTGGATAGTAGTATATCAGTGTATGTAATACTTTGACAATGACAAAGTAAAACTTATGAAAATATTGAGATTAATGTTACAGCAACTCTCGTTTTAATAGATAAAATCCAAATCATGTTATTTAATTAATGCATGAAGTCATATTTCCTCTTAGAGAAACAGTAGTTTCCTGGTGCTAGAAGAAAGAGAGTTTAATGTTTTTGACCCATCAGGCATCTGTTTCTTTAAAAATCCTATGTGATCCATCAGGCATCTTTCTTTAAAAGTATTATGTGATCATTCTAGCAGTATGATCAGTCCATGGTCATGATCACTGTTACGAAAAAGAGGAAATACTGTTTACATATATACATACAGGTGTATATATACTGCTTTAGATTTAGAGATGTTTCAGTTCAACATTTAATGAGTTTGATTGGCCATAGATCAAGGTTGCTATTACTAAAGGTAGAATTCCAATGTAAATGTTGATTTGATGCTGTATGACTTGAATTGACTACTTCTGATGAAACTTCATTAGTAAAATATCATGAATATATTGAAATATGGCATAGTTAGACAAATGTCAAGGTCTCTTAAACCCTGTAACTGGACTGTCACAGGACCACAGATAAGCAGAGAGGAGGGTATTGATACACCTTGCTTGGGAGTTGTGTAGGGTGTGTGTGATCTGTTTTAGACATTTAAACAAGTTAAGGTTGTTTTTTTTTTTGTACTGTTGAGCATTTGTAATAAAACATGATGAAAGACTTGCATCAACATATTTAATAAATGAATTTTATGACTTTAGAGATTAAGAAAAAAAACCCAGCTTTGTTTTGTTTGCAATGTGGTCAAAGTATAATACCAATTATTTTTGTAGAAAAACGAGGAAGAATCACAAAAGGTGTCAGGCCGTAGCAAGTAGTACTACAGCTTCCTTAGCATTCTCCTATCTCTGTCAAATGCTTTTATTAGTTTCTTTTTCAATATTTTCATGCATCAAATCCTGGAATTTCATTTTTTGGAAATGATTAGATTTTAGTTGCTGTAAACTTGTAGTATGTACACCTCTATAAATCACCTGGCATGATAATGTGAAATTAGTTTTCTCATGTTTAGGAGTCTGTCTTTTTTAAATAGACAAGCATGTTGTGCACTGGCAATGGCGACATCTTTCGTGATAACCACTGTTCGATGCTTTTCTCGGAATGATTTTTACTGAAAATTTTATCAAGTACTAAACTGAATTCAAATAGCTTCTATTGCATGAGTTAAAAAAACTTTATTGCAATGATAAATGTTACGATCCAGACCTAAGGTTTGTCAGAAACCTACTAAAACCTTAGACAGATTTCAGCTATATGTTTAAATGTTACTGTAATTTCAGTTCTAAAAGGTGCTTTTTGTTTTGTTTGTATCATCTTGAGAAGAGTATTCAGGCAGTGTGTATAATTTCAATCATCCCATCATAATGATCTCATTATCGTTTTTATGGTTTTTGTAACTAAGTTTTTGGAAAGGTGTCAGATTGTCTCTAAATTTTCTTGATTTGCTGAAGCTGTTGATGTGTTGTGTGGTGAAGAATCTGAACTACAATTCTTACTGTGATAAGTTCATTGTAATATTTTGTTATGTCACTGTATGGTATGTTTTATAAGTTTTTATTGTTTTACTTCACTGTCTATTTAGTGTTTATATATATTTATTATGCAAATCTTCCTATTCAGTTTCGTTTTCATTGTTTAAATGCTATTAGAAAATCAATTGTTCTGAATATCAATGTTACATGCCTCAAAGAAACCTCTAATATTAATGAAACTTTGTAGTTTTGTAGAGAAAAATATAAGATATATGAAGTAATGTAAAAGAAAGTTTGTAATGATGACAATGTTTGACCATTACTCTGTGATGTAAGTGATATAACACATTCCCAATGTTAATGTCAAACAGACAAGGCTGCTGTAACACGGGATGCCACAGCTGAGCTGGAGAGACTGACACGATCAAAGAAAACACCTGAGGTGAAACCAAATGGACCTGACAGTGCTGCGTCCTGATCTTGTAGAGAGATGCGAGGACAACTGACCATACACCAAAGTAGTACAGATCCACACCAAGCCCTCTACAGCCAGACAATATTTCGACAATATCAAGATTTTGCCACTGCCTCTTAAATCATCTTTGGCGACTTTCTTGAATTTATCTGCAGCCTTTTCATCAGTGTTGTGTTCAAAATGACTTTTTATAAAGTCAAGCAGACTTATCAGTTATTCAATGAATGGGTTGTAAGTTAGTCTGGCCCAATTATTTTGACAGGTCTAAAGACAAAGCTGTATTATGCTGGTGTGTGTATCTGTGTATCCAGCCAGGTGTCTGAGATCTGTGGTGCGCTCAAAGTACACAGATGTACAAGTTCATTAATTATACATACCTACTTGACCCTTAAACTATTCTACAATATCTCAAAATAGAAACAGGAAAGTCCTATCATAGCGTTACTATGGTGAATTAAACTTGCATCCTGGTAAGTTAGTATAACACCTGTTTAATTATACAGGGTACAGTAATAATGTACTGTTTAAAGAGTCCCAGTGTTTGGAGACGTCCTATATTATTATAGGCTAGGATACCTGTATTAGTAGATATTGCAGAATTTGTTAATAAATCTGCCATCTTTTCGTAGGGGTCCTATATATTGGGATATATCTGGCTGATCACTTGGGATATAGGAAAAATTACTCCCTGTTCAGTGATTCTGAAATTAAGAAGAAAGACTGGTATACTTTCTTTTCAGAAGTTAGGAAAATAAACCTGTACAGTGTTGTAAAATTTTTAATGTTTATTGAAGTATGCATGTGCTCTATATGTCCCCAGAAATAGATGATTATATGTTGAAAAGAATTATCACTGAAAGCTACTATAACGCCAACTGTTATGCACATGTGATACACAAACCTGTACATGATGTTTTATTTATTTATGTGTGTATAGATGAGATATGACATGTTACCCCCTTGTTTTAAACAAGCCCTGCACTCAGTATTTGTGAATCAGAAAATACTTGGAAACATGGTTCTTTTTTTAGACATGGTTCTCCCTGTATTTATGGAGAGAGAAGTAGTGTCCCTTGAAAATATTGTAAAACATCTTGATTTTTTGACAATGTCATGGATAAAAGAGAACCCCCTCTCCACCCCTCCTCTGCACCCCACCCCCTTCCCCTTCCCTGAACTCATCCACCCCAAATGTCAAATATAAAATAAACTCCCTTTTCCCCTTTTTGCAAATCTGTATATTTGTATAGTGTGCACATGTACTACAGTTTGTGTGAGTACAATGTTTAAAATCTTAAACACATACTTGTGTGTCACGAAAGCTAAAAGAACAACATCGAAAAAAATGTTTCCAACTATTTTCTGGTTTACAAGACAATATGCTTATTTTGGCTGAGCTTTCATGACTTCATCATTTGCTGTATATGTTTGAATTCCCCATCTATGTCACTTGTTCTCCTATAAGTGACTGGTACATGTGTATTGATGAAATAATTGTATATCCTATAAAGCAATGATATCAGTGTAATTATATGGTAGACTATCAGTTGTTTCCTGACTTATAAGAGTATTAGGAGGTAATTACAGCATGTAAGTATATTATATACTGTATGAAATACCAGGAGCACAATGTAAATTTTAAGATGTGTTATGAGGTATACACCGTGTTATCAGGTATACATTCTGAAATATCATGTTCACTGTTTTATCAGGTATACACTCCGAAATATCAGACATACACCCTGAAATACCTGGTATACTCTGTTACCAGGTTTACTCTGTGTTACCAGGTATACACTCTGAAATATCAGTCATACACCCTGAAATACCTGGTATACTCTGTTACCAGGTTTACTCTGTGTTGCCAGGTATACACTCTGAAATATCAGACATACACCCTGAAATACCTGGTATACTCTGTGCTATCAGGTTTACTCTGTGTTACCAGGTATACACTCTGAAATATCAGACATACACCCTGAAATACCTGGTATACTCTGTTACCAGGTTTACTCTGTGTTGCCAGGTATACACTCTGAAATATCAGTCATACACCCTGAAATACCTGGTATACTCTGTGCTATCAGGTTTACCTGGTTTACTCTGTGCTACCAGGTTTACTCTGTGTTGCCAGGTATACACTCTGAAATATCAGTCATACACCCTGAAATACCTGGTATACTCTGTTACCAGGTTTACTCTGTGTTACCAGGTATACACTCTGAAATATCAGACATACACCCTGAAATACCTGGTATACTCTGTTACCAGGTTTACACTGTGTTACCAGGTATACACTCTGAAATATCAGTCTTATACCTTAAATTACTAGGAATACAATACAAAATAACTGTTTCACATAAAATATACCATGTTATAACATAAAGCCTAGGAATCACAGAGCCTATCTTTGTTAACTCCAGTGTTAACGTCGTCTTTATTTCAAAGGTAAAAAATCTCTAAAATATCTGAAAGAAATCTTCAAAATACACCTCATGTCGTTGAACAGGGAAAGATTTACAGAACACTTAGAGCATATGTGAAGTTATGCAAGTTGTGAAGTTTTGTGATACCAGGGTTTGATATTGATGAAGTAGAATGCCACACAGTCCTACTGATGTACAGTTTAATTAGCTAGACAAGAGTCAACAAAATAATCTGTGATAACACAGTTATTGACAGGCCATTGACATCTTCAAAGGGAAGAGCATATTTATGAAGATAAGAAGTTGATGCAAAAAGTTGTACATTTTTTATTGCGATGTCTGTTCCAAGATGTATATATTTCTTATGATTTTATTCCACAATTTAAATACTTCGGTATCTAATTGCTTTTGTGATCACAAGTTCAGTTTACCCTGTTATCAATCATGTAAAGTGAATTTCATCTTTATATTTGGTCATGAAATGTTCTGTGCAGGTTTCATCTGTTCTTTTAGATAAATACAAACTGTATTCAAAGTCTCAAATGGTAGAACCAGTTCATGTTAAAGTTGGTAAATGTTGACCAAATTCATGGAACAAATCCATATTGAAAGTCAGTTGACCAGTCCAAAAAGTTGGTAAATATTCCCATCTCTGTGTATGCATCATTATCCAATTGTTGTTTTTTAAGGGTGCGGGGAGTTCTTTGTAGTTGTTGAATGAGGGATGACATTTAAGACCATTTTAACATAGCTTGCCGTGTTATGCTGATAACACATGGGATAAACATGAGGCTTGTATAACCTGATATGTGCAATATAGAGAGGATATGGTGCGTTAATAATGTATGTTTCTGCATATACCTGCATATTTAATACTGATTTTTTCCTGTTTGAGTTTTAAACACAGTTTAATTGAAAAAAAAATGGATAAAATTAAATGGATACTTGGAATGAATTGTAATTGGAGCCGAATCAGTTATGAAAAGTATGTTTTGCATAATAAAAAAATATATAAAAGCTGTTATGTATAACTATTTGCCTTCGTTATATGACTAGAATATTTACAAGGTTTTTATGGTGCATTGTGAACATACTGTATAGGATTATCTCCCTTCATCCCACTGCCTGTAGCTTAGCCTGACTTCCATGGTATGGAGAGAAGAAAGTATACAAAACCAAGACCAGATCATTTTCAGCATTTATTACTTTTGTGTACTGGATAGGTATTATGTATTATATGCTATATTTTTGTTTGGATTATAGTAAACCATTTTCAACTGCTGTTCAGACATGCACCACCAAAAGGACATAAGTTTGTCATCATACTATGTTTGTAATGCATTAAATAAGCCGCATGTTGTCCAACTTGCCTGTAGAATTTTAGAATTTAATTTTTGTATGCAGGAATTAGAAAAAGGTACAGAAAACTAGTCATTTATTGAGTTACAGTATGTAGGCTTTTGTCACTTTTGCACATTTGTTAAATTTTATATATTTTTTTCAAAATGCTTATTGACACTATCTCACTAGGTCTTATTGATGTTGTGTAGATGAGCTTTCTCTGAGTTCCCACTTCACAGACAGTACATTTTTCTGTGTATGTAGAACATTTGAATTGTGAAACATTTTCTAATAGTCCAAGTATTGTAATTTATCATTGAATAAGTAGTATCTAACAGCAGTTAATTCTTTGTAGAATTCATTTGTCACTTCAAACAAAATTCAACATATAAAAGTTGTCTTCATAATCAACAAATCAAATTTATCTCAATGAGGTAAAGTTGAAATATACATGTAGACCAAGGAAATCATTCACCAACATATCAAACTTTAGACTCATTCATGTAGTAAAATTTTGATTTGGTGGTAGTTCATGTTTTCATTTACTATGTTGTGATTTGCGAGGCAGGCAATGATAAAAAATGCATACAATGTCAACCTATTGTGTAGTTAGTGCTGGTGCATTAGTCATAGATACAGAGTTATCCCCCTTCTCTATTTGTTGTACAAACTAGTTCACAGTAACACAGAAACCTTGTTCATTACTGTGCCATATTTTCAGACGGATCGGACATCACTTCATCACTACAATAAGTAGGGGAACTAACTGGTAATCTCATTCAGCTTCTTGTAGTATTTTGTATCATTTTCTGAATAAGTAAACCTCATTCAGAATCAGCAATAAGCTTTTGTTTACATTGGATGTTTCCTTATTGAGTCATGTGTGTGCTATGGTACTGGAAGGAGAGAACTATTTTACCAAGATATGAGAGTCGATGAGTCAATGTGTCTATGATGCTGTGATTGCAGCCAATGAAAGTGTCCTTTTGTTTTGGCCAAAACATGTGTAAGCGTTATGACCTACGTAGTATATTTATCGATTTAGTTTCATTTCAAGTTTGTTCCTTGCCCTACTATTGTTAACTTCTTAACTGTGCTAAACCATTAATACTTTGTGCTACAGCAAATTCAAAATCAAATTAGTGTGTTTAATTCTCATCTGTGAAATCCATTTATTGTTTTGACTATTAGTATAGATTAAAATGAGAGAACTCTGATTATTTTGTATTAGTGCCAATGTTAATATCCACAACAGAACTAATGCTTAAGTTTCTCTTACTGGGCTATCTACATAAAAATCAACATGTACAGGCTTCATTACACACTGCTAGTTAACAAAATATATGACAATGCTGCCATGAAGTTTTGTTATGGAGGTGGTTATTGACATGGAACATGATGCATTCCATATAAAATATGATTTATAATTGGAAATGAACCCCGAGTGTATACAGTTTTACAATATATTATACGTGTACTTATATATTTGCGGTACCAGGAATACCCTTTTTACAGATCCATTTTGATTTTGGTTTGGTTATCAGCAGAAGAAAATCTATTTACTTTGGGAATGTTTTTTCTTTAGGATAGATTTTTTTACAAATATTGTTTCTTTAATATGTACATGTACTTGTATGTATTTACAGCAACAAAAAATATAAACAATGCACAGAACATACTGCTGTTATAAAGAGTTCTAGGTCCACTTTTGTTCTTTTTCAAACTGGTTTGTCAAATTTTGAATGAACCGAAACAGACCTAGATATTAATGCAGGCCTCGAAAGGCTGTCAAAGCTTGTCAAAGCTAAATGAGATCAAAAGGTCCATTCTTATTAACGAACAACACTGGTCCAACAGGTCAAACAGCTCATGTAACAACACTCTAGGTTACATTACATTTATTGAAGCCATTTTGTACTGTTGGACCGATTCCTGTAATTACACAACTTTAGTAGCTCGATCAATTTGTAAGGGGAGACAACTTAGCAAGGAGAGGATTAACTACCTCACTATCCTCCATACATGAATACTTTTCCATAGCAATCATGGTATGTTTTAAAGTAAGGAAATTTTATCTTTATTTCATCAAATCAATTGTTGGATATAATTGTAAATACCAGGAAGACAATATGTGGTATTTACAGATGTTGGAGAAAAGATATGATAAACATTGTTATTATTTTGTTAGAAAGTGAAAAAAAAAATCTCATTTCTGCCAGTGAATACTCTTGTGTTCTATAGAAATCATGACTGCTTAGCAAACATATTCTCACTTGTTCATGTCTGTGCTGTCATGTAGACATTTTTTGAGTCCTGCTATTTACACAAGTACTTATTTATATAGCAGTAAAGCATGGGTCATGGAAAAAATGTACATCTTTAACTTTGAATAAATGTTACAGATGGTTTCTTTGGCATTTCGTTGTCATTTAATCTGTGATGTATGCTTCCACAGAATTAGGTATCCATACCACTGTATACCAGGATATTTTTGACCCAGGTTATTTTCACCCTTGAACCATTATAAACAAATTTGTCTCATGTTCATTTCGTCCTCTGAGGATTATATCTAAGAGTTACAGAAGTGTAAAAAAAATTTTGCCCCGTCTTAAATTTCCTTCCCTGTTCATGGATGAAAAACTGGTATCCATAGTGATTATTTTGAATTTCGACATCAGTTTTAAACTTAGTATCCAAGGTGTTTTTAATGAAATATTAACCAGTTCTCAGTGTCACAAGAAATTAATTTGGGATTCTTTTCCTGTATCTTTAAGTAAAATAAGATTAGGACTCCATATTTGGGAAACTTCATCTGAAATAAACAAACTTTTGTATTCTCCTTGAAAGTATAGCATGACATTTTCCTAAATGACCTTGCAATAGTGATATTTCTGGTTTGTTGATGGAAGATAAGTTTATCCAACAAAAGGAATTCTTTCATCCTCTTTATTAAAGGACTTCTGTCTGAGTGAGGCCACATCCTTTTTAGAAAAGGAATTCTCTCTAGATGAGGCCTCATCCTCTTTGTAAAAGAACTTCTGTCTTAGTGAGGCCACATCCTTTTTAGAAAAGGAATTCTTTCAGGGTGAGGCCACATCCTCTTTAGAAAAGGATTTCTGTCCAATTTTCATCCAGACAGAACATCATTCCTTAGGAAGATGTGGCTTCATACAGATAGAACTCCTTTCCTAAAGAGGATGAAGCCTCTTCAGAGAGAATTCTTTTTCTAAAAAAGATGAGACCTTATCCAGACAGAACTCCTGTTCTAAATAGGATGTTGGCATCATCTGGACACCTTTTTTTTCTAAAATGGAGAAATGTCAGTAAATATTAACCCTTTATTACAGATAAGTGTCCTATAGATAGGAGATGAATATTTTGACAAAGGATGTATTGTAAAGAAAAACATGTTACATTTCTACATGAAGTGGAACCCTTCAGGTAGAACTTTTGTATATGTACATGAATCCAATACCTTAAAAAAAAAAGATCTTTTCCTTGTGCAAAGCTACAGTAAAAACAATTTCTGATAGCAGCACTCTATGTTGATGATGCTTGTAATAAATGGTTCTCATCAAAACAAAGTCGACATTGACAGGTAATCTGAGAAACATGACTTATCAAACTAATGTTTGTAGTGATGTTAAAACAGATGGAGATCCATCAGTTATGTGCGTGTTATCAGTAGAGATGTCCCTCCACAGGTAGCGTGTTATCTGAGCCTCCTAATGCACTGGTACATCACCTATCACTCTCACTGGTACCAGTGGTACATTAGCAGTGAGTGCATCACTTCTTATCCAGGCAAAACACTGACTGGCTGATTTTACTGAAGCTCCACATATTTTTGTCTTGATAGTAAACCAAAACAAGAACATTTTATCATCTAATAGATGATACAATTCAGGATTTAGGTAAAAGACCATCCAGAAAAAGGACAGGTATCACAAACAACCATTAGTTAAAACAAACAAATTAGTACCATCAATGTACACCCCCGTGGACAGTTAAGGACCATCAACGTACACCCCCATGGACAGTTAAGGACCATTAACGTACACCCCCGTGGACAGTTAAGGACCATCAATGTACACCCCCGTGGACAGTTAAGGACCATCACTGTACACCCCCGTGGACAGTTAAGGACCATCAATGTACACCCCCGTGGACAGTTAAGGACCATCACTGTACACCCCCGTGGACAGTTAAGGACCATCAATGTACACCCCCGTGGACAGTTAAGGACCATCACTGTACACCCCCGTGGACAGTTAAGGACCATCAATGTACACCACAGTGGACAGTTAAGGATCATCAACGTACACCCCCGTGGACAGTTAAGGACCATCACTGTACACCCCCGTGGACAGTTAAGGACCATCAATGTACACCACAGTGGACAGTTAAGGATCATCAACGTACACCCCCGTGGACAGTTAAGGACCATCACTGTACACCCCCGTGGACAGTTAAGGACCATCAATGTACACCCCCGTGGACAGTTAAGGACCATCACTGTACACCCCGTTGACAGTTGACCATCAATGTACAGCTCAGTGGACAGTTAAGGACCATCACTGTATACCTCAGTGGACAGTTAAGGACCATCAACGTACACCTCTGTTGACAGTTAAGGACCATCAATGTACACCCCGTGGACAGTTAAGGACCATCACTGTATACCTCAGTGGACAGTTAAGGACCATCAACGTATACCCCTGTTGACAGTTAAGGAACATCAATGTACAGCTCAGTGGACAGTTAAGGACCATCACTGTACACCACGTGGACAGTTGACCGTCAATGTACAGCTCAGTGGACAGTTAAGGACCATCACTATATACCTCAGTGGACAGTTAAGGACCATCAACGTACACCCCTGTTGATAGTTAAGGACCATCAATGTACACCCCGTGGACAGTTAAGGACCATCACTGTACAACCCCGTGGACAGTTAAGGACCATCAATGTACAGCTCAGTGGACAGTTAAGGACCATCACTGTACACCCCGTGGACAGTTGACCATCAATGTACAGCTCAGTGGACAGTTAAGGACCATCACTATATACCTCAGTGGACAGTTAAGGACCATCAACGTACACCCCTGTTGATAGTTAAGGACCATCAATGTACACCCCGTGGACAGTTAAGGACCATCACTGTACAACCCCGTGGACAGTTAAGGACCATCAATGTACAGCTCAGTGGACAGTTAAGGACCATCACTGTACACCCCGTGGACAGTTGACCATCAATGTACAGCTCAGTGGACAGTTAAGGACCATCACTGTATACCTCAGTGGACAGTTAAGGACCATCAATGTACACCCCTGTTGACAGTTAAGGACCATCAATGTACACCCCGTGGACAGTTAAGGACCATCACTGTACAACCCCGTTGACAGTTAAGGACCATCAATGTACAGCTCAGTGGACAGTTAAGGACCATCACTGTATACCTTAGTGGGCAGTTAAGGACCATCACTGTACAACCCCGTGGACAGTTAAGGACCATCAATGTACAGCTCAGTGGACAGTTAAGGACCATCACTGTATATCTTAGTGGGCAGTTAAGGACCATCAATATACACCCCCGTGGACAGTTAAGGACCATCAATATACACCTACATTGACAGTTAAGAACCATCAATGTACAGCATAGTGGACAGTTAAGGACCATCAATGTATACCTCAGTATACAATTAAGGACCATCAATGTACAGCTCAGTGGACACTAAAGGGCAATAACAGTAGAACTCATTAGACAGTTAAGCACCATTAATGTATTGTTCAGTAGGCAGTTAAGGACCATCAATGTATAGCTCAGTAGACAGTCATGGACCATCACAGTATGGTTCAGTAGGCAGTTAAGTACCATGAATGTATAGCCTAGTAGACAGGCAGGGGACCCTCAATGTATAGCTTAGTAGACAGACAGGGACCCGCAATGCATAGCCTAGTAGACAGGTAGGGACCCTCAATGTATAGCCTTGAAGACATGTAGGGACCCTCAATGTATAGCCTAGTAGACAGGTAGGGACCCTCAATGTATAGTCTAGTAGACAGGCAGGGGACCCTCAATGTATAGCCTATTAGACAGGTAGGGGACCATCAATGTATAGCCTAGTAGACAGGTAGGGGACCCTCAATGTATAGCCTAGTAGACAGGTAGGGGACCCTCAATGTATAGCCTAGTAGACAGGTAGGGGACCCTCAATGTATAGCCTAGTAGACAGGTAGGGACCCTCAATGTATAGCCTAGTAGACAGGTAGGGGACCTTCAATGTATAGCCTAGTAGACAGGTAGGGGACCCTCAATGTATAGCCTAGTAGACAGGTAGGGGACCCTCAATGTATAGCCTAGTAGACAGGTAGGGGACCCTCAATGTATAGCCTAGTAGACAGGTAGGGGACCCTCAATGTATAGCCTAGTAGACAGGTAGGGACCCTCAATGTATAGCCTAGTAGACAGGTAGGGGACCCTCAATGTATAGCCTAGTAGACAGGCAGGGGACCTTCAATGTATAGCCTAGTAGACAGGTAGGGACACTCAATGTATAGCCTAGTAGACAGGTAGGAACCCTCAATGTATAGTCTGGTGGACAGGCAGGGGACCCTCAATTTATAACCTATTAGACAGGTATGGGACCATCAATGTATAGCCTAGTAGACAGGTTGGAACCCTCAATGTATAGCCTAGTAGACAGGTAGGGGACCCACAATGTATAGCCTAGTAGACAGGCAGGGGACCCTCAATGTATAGCCTAGTAGACAGGTAGGGGACCCTCAATGTATAGCTATACAGTGATGGTTCTTAACTCTCTACTGTTTGACACAGTAATGGTCCAGACCATTAATCTACAACCATGCTTGCATTTAAGGTCATTTAATGTGCCAGCAGGTTAAGAACCAACAATTTATGGGTCATTTGACAGTTAAGGACCATTAGTGAACAGCTCAGTGGACACTAAAGGGCAATAACAGTAGAACTCATTAGACAGTTAAGCACCATTAATGTATTGTTCAGTAGGCAGTTAAGGACCATCAATGTATAGCTCAGTAGACAGTCATGGACCATCACAGTATGGTTCAGTAGGCAGTTAAGTACCATGAATGTATAGCCTAGTAGACAGGCAGGGGACCCTCAATGTATAGCTTAGTAGACAGACAGGGACCCGCAATGCATAGCCTATTAGACAGGTAGGGGACCATCAATGTATAGCCTAGTAGACAGGTAGGGGACCTTCAATGTATAGCCTAGTAGACAGGTAGAGACCCTCAATGTATAGCCTAGTAGACAGGTAGGAACCCTCAATGTATAGCCTATTAGACAGGTATGGGACCATCAATGTATAGCCTAGTAGACAGGTAGGAACCCTCAATGTATAGCCTAGTAGACAGGTAGGGGACCCACAATGTATAGCCTAGTAGACAGGCAGGGGACCTTCAATGTATAGCCTAGTAGACAGGTAGGGGACCCTCAATGTATAGCTATACAGTGGTGGTTCTTAACTCTCTACTGTTTGACACAGTAATGGTCCAGACCATTAATCTACAACCATGCTTGCATTTAAGGTCATTTAATGTGCCAGCAGGTTAAGAACCAACAATTTATGGGTCATTTGACAGTTAAGGACCATTAGTGAACAGCTCAGTGGACACTAAAGGGCAATAACAGTAGAACTCATTAGACAGTTAAGCACCATTAATGTATTGTTCAGTAGGCAGTTAAGGACCATCAATGTATAGCTCAGTAGACAGTCATGGACCATCACAGTATGGTTCAGTAGGCAGTTAAGTACCATGAATGTATAGCCTAGTAGACAGGCAGGGGACCCTCAATGTATAGCTTAGTAGACAGACAGGGACCCGCAATGCATAGCCTAGTAGACAGGTAGGGACCCTCAATGTATAGCCTTGAAGACATGTAGGGACCCTCAATGTATAGCCTAGTAGACAGGTAGGGACCCTCAATGTATAGTCTAGTAGACAGGCAGGGGACCCTCAATGTATAGCCTAGTAGACAGGTAGGGACCCTCAATGTATAGCCTAGTAGACAGGTAGGAACCCTCAATGTATAGTCTGGTAGACAGGCAGGGGACCCTCAATGTATAGCCTATTAGACAGGTAGGGGACCATCAATGTATAGCCTAGTAGACAGGTAGGAACCCTCAATGTATAGCCTAGTAGACAGGTAGGGGACCCACAATGTATAGCCTAGTAGACAGGCAGGGAACCCTCAATGTATAGCCTAGTAGACAGGTAGGGGACCCTCAATGTATAGCTATACAGTGATGGTTCTTAACTCTCTACTGTTTGACACAGTAATGGTCCAGACCATTAATCCACAACCATGCTTGCATTTAAGGTCATTTAATGTGCCAGCAGGTTAAGAACCAACAATTTATGAGTCATTTGACAGTTAAGGACCATTAGTGAACAGCTCAGTGGACACTAAAGGGCAATAACAGTAGAACTCATTAGACAGTTAAGCACCATTAATGTATTGTTCAGTAGGCAGTTAAGGACCATCAATGTATAGCTCAGTAGACAGTCATGGACCATCACAGTATGGTTCAGTAGGCAGTTAAGTACCATGAATGTATAGCCTAGTAGACAGGCAGGGGACCCTCAATGTATAGCTTAGTAGACAGACAGGGACCCGCAATGTATAGCTTAGTAGACAGGTAGGGACCATCAATGTATAGCCTTGAAGACATGTAGGGACCCTCAATGTATAGCCTAGTAGACAGGCAGCGGACCCTCAATGTATAGCTTAGTAGACAGACAGGGACCCGCAATACATAGCCTATTAGACAGTATAGCCTGTATAGCCTAGAGACAGGTAGTATAGCCTAGTACCCATCAATGTATAGCCTAGTAGACAGGTAGGGACCCTCAATGTATAGCCTAGTAGACAGGTAGGGGACCCTCAATGTATAGCCTAGTAGACAGGTAGGGACCCTCAATGTATAGCCTAGTAGACAGGTAGGGGACCGTCAATGTATAGCCTAGTAGACAGGTAGGGGACCCTCAATGTATAGCCTACAGGTAGACAGGTAGGGGACCCTGTATAGCCTAAGACAGGTGTATGTATAGCCTAGTAGACAGGTAGGGGACCCTCAATGTATAGCCTAGTAGACAGGTAGGGACCCTCAATGTATTGCCTAGTAGACAGGTAGGGGACCCTCAATGTATAGCCTAGTAGACAGGTAGGGGACCCTCAATGTATAGCCTAGTAGACAGGTAGGGGACCCTCAATGTATAGCCTAGTAGACAGGTAGGGGACCCTCAATGTATAGCCTAGTAGACAGGTAGGGGACCCTCAATGTATAGCCTAGTAGACAGGTAGGGACCCTCAATGTATAGCCTAGTAGACAGGTAGGGGACCCTCAATGTATAGCCTAGTAGACAGGTAGGGACCCTCAATGTATAGCCTAGTAGACAGGTAGGGGACCCATCAATGTATAGCCTAGTAGACAGGTAGGGACCCTCAATGTATAGCCTAGTAGACAGGTAGGGGACCCTCAATGTATAGCCTATTAGACAGGTAGGGGACCCTCAATGTATAGCCTAGTAGACAGGTAGGGACCCTCAATGTATAGCCTAGTAGACAGGTAGGGGACCCTCAATGTATAGCCTAGTAGACAGGTAGGGACCCTCAATGTATAGCCTAGTAGACAGGTAGGGGACCCTCAATGTATAGCCTAGTAGACAGGTAGGGGACCCTCAATGTATAGCCAAGTAGACAGGTAGGGGACCCTCAATGTATAGCCTAGTAGACAGTTAGGGTAGACAGGTAGGGGACCCTCAATGTATAGCCTAGTAGACAGGTAGGGACCCTCAATGTATAGCCTAGTAGACAGGTATGGGACCCTCAATGTATAGCCTAGTAGACAGGTAGGGACCCTCAATGTATAGCCTAGTAGACAGGTAGGAACCCTCAATGTATAGCCTAGTAGACAGGTAGGGGACCCTCAATGTATAGCCGAGTAGACAGGCAGGGGACCCTCAATGTATAGCCCAGTAGACAGGTAGGGACCATCCAGTGATGGTTCTTAACTCTCTACTGTTTGATACAGTAATGGTCCTGACCATTAATCTACAACCATGCTTGCATTTAAGGTCATTTAATGTGCCAGCAGGTTAAGAACCAACAATTTATGAGTCATTTGACAGTTAAGGACCATTAGTGAACGAATAGGAAAAGAGTTAAGGATCATCAGTGAAAGAGTTTTTAGACAGGATCATCAATGTTAACAGTTAAGGATCACCATGTACAGCTTGGCAGTATCTTACCATCAGTAAAGATTAACAATGGAAATGCTTGACATAATCTGATTTTATTGGAAATTTTGTATATAAACACTATAAATGCTATTACTTAAAATTGTAAACTGACACTTCTCAGATTATTGTTATTTATATATAAAATCTATCTACATGTATCACACTGATTAGTGTATATCTTTGTACCATTCCAGCTTGGAAACAGCTGTATGGAGAAGCCATCAATGCCTGTAATGTATCAATATAATGATGTTGATGAATCATCTTTTGTATCTTTCTATCAGTGCCCCCTGGTGGTGTAAGTGGGGGTTCCCTTTCTATTAGTGCCCTCTGGTGGTATAAGTAGGGATTCCCTTTTCTATCAGTCCCCCCAGGTGGTGTTAGTGTGGATACCATTTCTATCAGTATGCCTCCCCCCAATTATTATATAACCCTGATAATGTACTTGATACCCCAACCCTGTAATACAAGGTGCAGCTTACTTAGCCAGCCAAAGTCTCTGTATTACAGTGATCAACTCCAATATAATACCAAGTTCTATCTTTTGAAAAAAAAAGGTGCATATAAAAGATAATGTATATAAGTATATAATATGTATATGTTACTGTTTTGTTGAGATTATTGTATCAAACAGAAGTCAGAATGTAAAGTATTTGTTCTACAACATTGATGATGTCCACCTCTTACTGACCCTTCACTGACCATTGGTAAAATATGTACACAGACTGAGTGCTCTACATAATTAAGTGGAAAGATAGAGTTGTCCACTAAAGCAACACAGAATGTTTACTTCTTTCTTCTGTTGTTTGGTTTAGTCATTGAAAACATTTTAGCTTTCATCAGTTCTGAAGTTGTGCTGATGTAAATCAAAGATATGTAGTGGAGTCAAGAAAACCATTAACCTACTTTTAACTTTATTATTTCCAAATCTGTCTAAGTTGATGAAACTTCTCATTGTGTGTATGATAGGCTTCGCTTAGTCGGTTCTATACATAACATTGCTGACTTCCACAAGTACAGGTGTACCTCTGTAGTATAATAAAGTGTTATCTTGCCACCATTTTATTGATGTTCAATACTTGATAAACAGGGAGATCGTGGCGGCAGCCTGTCACTCTGACCTGTCACCCGAGTGAGTAAAGACATTAACATAAACAGACCTGTCTATATATATTCTATTTATTATCATTTCTTATCTGGCCTCACCTCCATGGCCGTATTCTAAATGAAGTCTGGGATTCTGTTTCTGTTGTTTGTGGACCTCAAATGTCATGTCTTCTGTATAAACACATCTAGACCTCATGTGACCTTTAGAACTATCTTAACATGTTGAGACCTCTAATGACATGTCCTCTGTATAAACATGTCTGTTGAAATAATTCGTCCAACATGTTTGGGTCATAAGAGTGAGCCTTTGTCCCAACATGTATGGATCTCAAGGAGAAAGTCCTTAGTCCAAACTTGGCCAGACCTTCATGTATTTGGATCTCAAGGAGTGAGAAGTGGCGAGTCATTTGTCCCCATGTGGCCAGACCTCATGTGAATGTGTTACCTTTCTCCACATAGCTGTACTGTTGTCCTACAGTGTACTTTCCAGGAGCTTGACATTGTGTCCACACACAGCCTTCTTCCCTAATCCACCATCTACCTTCGGCTTTACATGCACCAGATGCATGGTCCCACTGTTAGCCTAATTCATTCACCTGTCTATTTTCCTCCCTGCTGTTTTCCATATCAATTTAATAGCTTCTGTTTCCTTACTGACCTTCTGACCCTATCAATAAAAAAAAATTATATCTTATAGCAGCCACTACATACTTTACTACCTCCCACAGCTTCCTACCTCCCAACAGATGTATCCCCTACAATATCCTCTCTACAGACATACCCCCTACAATATCCTCTCTACAGACATACACCCTACAATATCCTCTCTACAGACATACCCCCTACAATATCCTCTCTACAGACATACCCCCTACAATATCCTCTCTACAGACATACCCCCTACAATATCCTCTCTACAGACATACCCCCTACAATATCCTCTCTACAGACATACCCCCTACAATATCCTCTCTACAGACATACCCCTCAATATCCTCTCTACAGACATACCCCCTACAATATCCTCTCTACCCCTACTCTCTCTACAGACATACCCCCTACAATATCCTCTCTACAGACAAACCCCCTACAATATCCTCACTACAGACATACCCCCTACAATATCCTCTCTACAGACATACCCCCTACAATATCCTCTCTACAGACATACCCCCTACAATATCCTCTCTACAGACATACCCCCTACAATATCCTCTCTACAGACATACCCCCTACAATATCCTCTCTACAGACATACCCTCTCTACTACAATATCCTCTCTACAGACATACCCCCTACAATATCCTCTCTACAGACATACCCCCTACAATATCCTCTCTACAGACATACCCCTACAATATCCTCACTACCTCTTCTATCCTCTCTACAGACATACCCCCTACAATATCCTCTCTACAGACATACCCCCTACAATATCCTCTCTACAGACATACCCCCTACAATATCCTCACTACCTCTTCTATCCTCTCTACAGACATACCCCCTACAATATCCTCTCTACAGACATACCCCCTACAATATCCCCCTCAACGCTCTACCTCTCTACAGACATATCCTCTCTATACCCCCTACAATATCCTCTCTACAGACATACCCCCTACAATATCCTCTCTACAGACATACCCCCTACAATATCCTCTCTACAGACATACCCCCTACAATATCCTCTCTACTCTCTAGACATACTCCCTACAATATCCTCTCTACAGACATACCCCCTACAATATCCTCTCTACAGACATACCCCCTACAATATCCTCTCTACAGACAGACCCCATCCTCTCTACAGACATAACCCCTACAATATCCCTCTCTACAGACATACCCCCTACAATATCCTCTCTACAGACATACCCCCTACAATATCCTCTCTACAGACATACCCCCTACAATATCCTCTCTACAGACATACCCCCTACAATATCCTCTCTACAGACATACCCCCTACAATATCCTCTCTACAGACATACCCCCTACAATATCCTCTCTACAGACATACCCCCTACAATATCCTCTCTACAGACATACCCCCTACAATATCCTCTCTACAGACATACCCCCTACAATATCCTCTCTACCACTTCTATCCTCTCTACAGACATACCCCCTACAATATCCTCTCTACAGACATACCCTAGTAATTCCCCGTAAAATATCCTCTCTACAGACATACCCCCTACAATATCCTCTCTACAGACATACCCCCTACAATATCCTCTCTACAGACATACCCCCTACAATATCCTCTCTACAGACATACCCCCTACAATATCCTCTCTACAGACATACCCCCTACAATATCCTCTCTACAGACATACCCCCTACAATATCCTCTCTACAGACATACCCCCTACAATATCCTCTCTACAGACATACCCCCTACAATATCCTCACTACCTCTTCTATCCTCTCTACAGACATACCCCCTACAATATCCTCTCTACAGACATACCCCCTACAATATCCTCTCTACAGACATACCCCCTACAATATCCTCTCTACAGACATACCCCCTACAATATCCTCTCTACAGACATACCCCCTACAATATCCTCTCTACAGACATACCCCCTACAATATCCTCTCTACAGACATACCCCCTACAATATCCTCTCTACAGACATACCCCCTACAATATCCTCTCTACAGACATACCCCCTACAATATCCTACAATATCCTCTCTACAGACATACCCCCTACAATATCCTCTCTACAGACATACCCCCTACAATATCCTCTCTACAGACATACCCCCTACAATATCCTCTCTACAGACATACCCCCTACAATACCCTCTCTACAGACATACCCCCTACAATATCCTCTCTACAGACATACCCCCTACAATATCCTCTCTACAGACATACCCCCTACAATATCCTCACTACCACTTCTACCCTCTCTACAGACATACCCCCTACAATATCCTCTCTACAGACATACCCCCTACAATATCCTCTCTACAGACATACCCCCTACAATATCCTCTCTACAGACATACCCCCTACAATATCCTCTCTACAGACATACCCCCTACAATATCCTCACTACCACTTCTACCCTCTCTACAGACATACTCCCTACAATATCCTCACTACCACTTCTATCCTCTCTACAGACATACCCCCTACAATATCCTCAATATCCTCTCTGCAGACATACCCCCTACAATATCCTCACTACCTCTTCTATCCTCTCTACAGACATACCCCCTACAATATCCTCTCTACAGACATACCCCCTACAATATCCTCTCTACCACTTCTACCCTCTCTACAGACATACACCCTACAATATCCTCTCTACAGACATACCCCCTACAATATCCTCTCTACAGACATACCCCCTACAATATCCTCTCTACAGACATACCCCCTACAATATCCTCTCTACAGACATACCCCCTACAATATCCTCTCTACCACTTCTACCCTCTCTACAGACATACCCCCTACAATATCCTCTCTACCACTTCTACCCTCTCTACAGACATACCCCCTACAATATCCTCTCTACCACTTCTACCCTCTCTACAGACATACCCCCTACAATATCCTCTCTACAGACATACTCCCTACAATATCCTCACTACCACTTCAAACTTCCTTACAGACATACCTCCTCCCCTGTCTTCACTACCATTTCACCCTTCCGTACCAACATACCCTTTCACAACCAACCCACACCTTCACTACTGCTTTACACTGTTTATGTAATTATACTTTATCTACTTCCCTCATGCCCTCACCACTGTCTATACCCTTCATATAATTTTACTTCATCCCAGTCCCTCATACCCTCACCACTGTCTACACCCTTCATATAATTATACTTCATTTCCTTCCCTCATGCCCTCACCACTGTCTATACCCTTCATATAATTATACTTCATTTCCTTCCCTCATGCCCTCACCACTATCTACACCCTTCATATAATTATACTTCATTTCCTTCCCTCATGCCCTCACTACTGTCTACACCCTTCATATAATTATACTTCACCCCGTCCCTCATGCCCTCACCACTGTCTACACCCTTCATATAATCATACTTCATCTCCTTCCCTCCTACCCTCAACAATGTCTATACCCTTCATATAATTATACTTAATCTCTGTCCCTAATACCCTCACTACTGTCTACACCCTCCATATAATTATACTTCACCACTGTTCTTCACCCTTCCTATAAACATACCCCTCCCCTCCTTATGCCAGTAAATCAATATAATTAAAGTCTG
The DNA here is from genome assembly GCF_031769215.1 of Ylistrum balloti. NCBI lineage: Eukaryota > Metazoa > Mollusca > Bivalvia > Pectinida > Pectinidae > Ylistrum > Ylistrum balloti. Next base: position 906,801 of record NW_026782534.1, on the reverse strand, counting down.
GTCTTTCTATTTACTTGTGCCTTGTTACATTACAGATGTAGATATAAATGTCTAAGTCCAGTGGTTACATTATCGAGGTATGGAGTAGTAGGTGAAGTAAGAGATTTTATTTAGATTGTCAATATATCCTAGTTGGAAGGGAGGGTTCAGTCATGGAATGTTTTGTCCAGTTGGAAATGCGACCGGAAATTATGCAAATCATCATTGTTGACAATGTGAAAAGTTTCTGTTATTACTGCTGAATAGTGGTATCTTTGAATTACAAACACAAACCCTCTAGATTACTTAGATAAAGCTATCTTATATATCTACCATACTGGCAAATGTCATAGCGGCTTTCAAGCGAAACATGTTTTCTTTCACTAAAAAGACCTGTGAAATCTTTTTCATAAAGTCTGTGCTCCGAGGTTATTACTTGACAGAAGTACCTAGGATACGTTACAGTGAAGATGTAAAGTTATCAATATATCAGAGACATAAATATAGGTCTACATGTAGCAAAATTAGTCTACAGGATAACCATGGTAACTAATAATGATTCCTTGGCATAACTTCTTTATCTGTTAGAGGCTCATGACAACTTCTCATGAACTTTTAGGTAATCCTGAATATAACTCACAAAAGTGTTAGAGACTCCTGATATAAAAACATGAAGCAGGCCCATCATGTGTGTGCTATCCAATACAGCACAGGGGAAGGTCCATGAACTCTTTCCTGAGACATACAAACAGCCCAGAGTGGAGGTCAAATTGCCTTAGATATTCAAATATCAGTTTACGTTGAACTTGAAAAGCCATGACATTGGATTGTAATCCCACTACAGTTCGCCCAAAATATCTGACACTTGTAACTCCACCCAATACCCTAACCCTATCAAAGCAACATAACCTAACACCACTCCATAGCCTTACCCTACCCCATACCCTATAACCCTACCCACACCACATACCCTAAGCCTATCCCCATGCCACACCCTCAAACTACAATATTCTCTTATAACCCTACTCCCACCACATACCTTAACCCTACCCCCACCCAGAGCCTAACCCTACCCCATACCCTATTATCCTACCCCCACCCCACACCCTCATCTTCTGCTATATCCTGTAACCCTACCCCAACCATGTTGATACTAGCAGGAGACAAGTGTCAGTGTAAATGTGATCAGTAAGCTATACAGGCTGATGTTTATGCTACGGATAGAAAATCTGTTTCCCATAAGATCTACTTATTGTACAGGTCAGACAGGTCACATGTTCCACAATACAATGACTAGTGTCAGTGATGAATCTCTAGGTAGAAGGAAATTGTTAGATGAGGAGAGGTCACTATCAACCTTTCAGGAACCCTGTCATTACAGACCAGTCAGACTGCTGACTAATCAGATGTTTGTTTATACATCATTGGAGGAGAGTTCCTGTTTTCACCTCAAACCTGTCACAGTGTATTGGGGTTCTGCAACCCTGAGGAGAGCTCTAGCTCTTACACCCTAGCTTCGCTCAGGTCAAGGTCAAATATTATCTGTTTCTATCAAACCTATCATGGAGTATTGGGACAGTAATGAGGAGAGCTCCTGTTCTAACACCCGAAGTTCACACAGGTCAAGGTCAAATGTTATATGTTCCCATCCAACCTATCATGGAGTATTGGGACAGCTTTGAGGAGAGCTCCAATTCTAACACCTCAAATTCTATCAGTTTAAGGTTAACCATTATTTGTTTCTATCAAACCCATCTCCAGTATTGGGATGGTGTTAACCATTAATTCACTACACAGTCCACTGTTCTCCCTTTGTTGTCAATGAACTCTCCTCACATTGCCACTGAGTCATCCACATGATGCCTGAGTCGCCCCATGTTGTCTCAGTACTTACCCTTCAACATCCCCATGATGCCCGAGTCGCCCCATGCTATACCAGTACTGACCCTTCACCATCCACATGATACCGGAGTTGCCCCATGTTGTCTAGTACTGACCCTTCAACATCCACATGATGCCTGAGTCGCCCCATGCTGTAACAGCACTGACCCTTCAACATCCACATGATGCCCGAGTCGCCCCATGCTGTAACAGTACTGACCCTTCAACATCCATATGATGCCTGAGTCACCCCATGCTATAACAGTACTGACCCTTCAACATCCATATGATGCCCGAGTCACCCCATGCTGTCACAGTACTGACTTTCACCATCCACATGATGCCCGAGTAGCCCCATGTTATAACAGCACTGACCCTTTACCATCCACATGATGCCCGAGTCGCCCCATGTTATAACAGTACTGACCCTTCAACATCCACATGATGCCCGAGTCGCCCCATGCTGTAACAGTACTGACCCTTCAACATCCATATGATGCCTGAGTCACCCCATGCTGTCACAGTACTGACTTTCACCATCCACATGATGCCCGAGTAGCCCCATGTTATAACAGCACTGACCCTTTACCATCCACATGATGCCCGAGTTGCCCCATGTTGTCACAGTACTGACCCTTCAACATCCACATGATGTCTGAGTTGCCCCATGTTGTCATAACAGCACTGACCCTTTCCACATGATGTCATCCACATGATGCCCTTCAACATCCACATGATGTCTGAGTTGCCCCATGTTGTCACAGTACTGACCCTTCAACATCCACATGATGTCTGAGTTGCCCCATGTTGTCATAGTACTGACCCTTCAACATCCACATGATGTCTGAGATGCCCCATGCTGTATCAGGTCTGACCCTTCAACATCCCTTGTATATGACATCTTTCCTATACTACTGATAACCAACAGTCTTCTATTTGTCTGGTATAATATATTGTGAAACTTTTGTCATAATGAAGTACTTGAGTTGGTCGACCATTGGGACTGTGAACTTCCTGTTCCTGTGTTGTTTGTGGTAATCTACCACTTAGCAATACACTCCCCACTTGTTTCTGACTCAACATTCTCACACATTTCTACAAGTCATTCTGCTTTCCTGCTACATATGTTCATTTATTTGTCATTTCCGACCCTGAAATGTCTCTAATGACAAGAACCTGATATGAACTGATGTTATGTTACAACTGAAGTGAAATCAGTAGAAATGATCTCTGTACAATAGAAATGGAAAGCAAGCTAGTATATCTCAGCATGCTTTTGTTACAAATAATCCAAAGTTTTCAGATTAAATTGTAATTTTATTCATTTTCTCCAGACAAAAATCTACATGTATTCACAATTGTCATCTGGATACAATAATTACCAGAAAGTATTACATAATGTATGGTAGATGTAATCAAATCAGGTAATATAATATTGCATTAACACTTATCGCTAACCATCACCTTTTCATCCATTAGTATATGCTTGTACCTTCATTTACAACATGGTTATACAAGCATTATTATCACTAGCAGCAGAGATGGCTTAATATGGTTTCAACTGAAATTGTGAATTCAACTCCAGGCAAAAAGTTAGGGTAAAAAAAACCTCACACAGTACATGTTCTTTTTTTGACATCAAAACTCAAAGATATTTACCATAACTATCATTATTCCACTATACGATAATTACATCAATTTGTCCTTAGATTTTTTATCAGTAATGACAGCCAGTTAGTATTGCCATATAAGAATACCCATAAAACAGTGATAATCACTGACACATTGCAGCTACTAATGGGGGCAGCATCAAAGTTCTGGCAAAAAATTACAAAACAAAGAAATGACATCATCAATCAATCAGAGTTTGTCATTAATCTATAAGTTGTTGAAACCTGATCTCCCCTCAGAGTCTTTGGTTAGACTGATCCTTGTCTGATCTGGACCCATCCAATATTGATCTGAGGAGAGCAGAGGCTGAAGAGATGTACTTGTCCTTAACAGACATAAAATGCGCCAGACCTGCATTTTCAGTGTCAGTGACATCATTGACATAGCTATAAACATCATTACACTGACACACTCTTAATAACCTTTATTCTTACTGCAAGATGAAATATCAGAAGCATTTAACATCTACACTTACAATGTTTATTTGTTGATAATTTGTCCATAGCATGTGCTTTTTATATTAAAGCATTACATTTTCTAAAGCATCTAATTCAAAAACATATTTAAGTAGCAATTTGTAATTTGCATCTAATTTGAGTACTTGTTTCAGCCCACACCTAAGACTTAATCTAACAGTCCACCATTAATGTTAAACTCTGTAAAGTATCTATTTCAAAATACTAATTTCGGCAGTAAGTTGTCCATAGCATGTAACTTAAATACTTATTTCAGCAGTAAGTTGTCCACAGTACCAACTTATATACTTATTTCTGTGGTATGTTGTCCATAGCATCTAATTTTAATACTTATTTCAGCAGAAAGTTGCCACAGCATCTAATTTATAGATTTTTTTCAGTGGCAAGTTTTACTTTGCGTGTAAGTTTTGAACAGCAGTTAATTTTCCATAGGATTAACATTGAGTAAGTTCAGAGCTTAGGCCAACTTATTTCTACTACAACACAGTTAATTATCATCTGATTAAAATGCAATTTCAAACTCATATTTCATTAGGTTTCATGAATATGTTTTGAAATAATTTCAGAGACAGATCTACACATGTGTACACAGTCATGCTCATTTTGAGATTGTGGTAGATTGTGTTTATCCTCAGTCTGCTCAGTTTTCCTACAACTATAACAATATCACATCTTTCATCATTAATATCATACATCAGAGAACCTAGGTTTGGTCTGCCAGGATTGTAGCAGGCTGGAGACACAAACCTCCCAAGTAGACAGCAGTATCCCTAATACATGTTGGTTATACTGGTACATAAGGATGTTGTGACAGGAAATATCATAGAATAAAAAAAAGTGTCACCAATTATAATTACACAGCTACAAAACATGGTAATAAACAACATCATTTACGACTTGTATGTTTAAAAAATTCAGGCAATAATATTGGTCCAGCATGATTGGGGTCAAGACTTATGTGTCGGGGTGATTATAGGAACAAAGTTGGTCCAGCATGATTTGGGGTCAGACTTGTGTGTTGGGGTGATTATAGGAACAAAGTTGGTCCAGCATGATTTGGGGTCAGACTTGTGTGTTGGGGTGATTATAGGAACAAAGTTGGTCCAGCATGATCTGGGGTCAGACTTGTGTGTCGGGGTGATTATAGGGAACAAAGTTGGTCCAGCATGATTTGGGGTCAGACTTGTGTGTCGGGGTGATTATAGGGAACAAAGTTGGTCCAGCATGATTTGGGGTCAGACTTGTGTGTCGGGGTGATTATAGGGAACAAAGTTGGTCCAGCATGATTTGGGGTCAGACTTGTGTGTCGGGGTGATTATAGGAACAAAGTTGGTCCAGCATGATTTGGGGTCAGACTTATGTGTCGGGCTGATTATAGGAACAAAGTTGGTCCAGCATGATTTGGGGGCAGACTTGTGTGTTGGGGTGATTATAGGAACAAAGTTGGTCCAGCATGATTTGGGGTCAGACTTGTGTGTTGGGGTGATTATAGGAACAAATTGGTCCAGCATGATTTGGGGTCAGACTTGTGTGTTGGGGTGATTATAGGAACAAAGTTGGTCCAGCATGATCTGGGGTCAGACTTGTGTGTTGGGGTGATTATAGGAACAAAGTTGGTCCAGCATGATTTGGGGTCAGACTTGTGTGTCGGGGTGATTATAGGAACAAACGTGTTGGAGGACGGGGGACGTACTTATGCCAGATTTAACATAACTTTTAAAAGTTTTCTTTTCATCATGTTGACATGAAACAATATCATTTAAGGATTGGAATATATCTCTATATTAATGTTATAACCTATAGATAACTATACAAGACATGGAATATATTACAGGCAACTGTTCTGCAGCTTAATATCAGTGATCCTGAAATAAAATTACAAATTTATCTAAATGACATAAATGATGTACAGAAATTTGAGCTCTGAAAATCCTCAGCACCATACAAGTCCTTATTGATACAATGTAAAGGTCATACAGAACAGGAAAGGTCGATCATTGTGTTTACCCTGAAAATAGGCCTGTGGGGCCAATACCTAACTCAAAGTAGAGAATTGGGCTGATTGTAAGTTTCTTATCAAACTGTAACAGACATGGGTGGGCTTATTAACAGACATGGGCTTATTGCTGGACAAGTATGGTATTACTGATGATCATGAAACAAAAAACATCAGAAAATCGCTTTAAAAATGGACTTTGATTGGACACACCAGGTCCATCTCTTTAACAGCAACAAATTGAAAGTTAACACTTGCATACTTCAAAGGATATTTTTCAAATTTTAGAACTAAAGAGTGTAAATTCAATTTCAGAAAACTTTACTTCAATCTATTTATAAACCCCACACATTAATTAAAATCTAATTAACCAAGTGGTTTTTCAAGAAGATATGTGATGAATACTTCACTTTAAAGTTGATCCTCATATGTAAAATTAGCTGCAGTATATAGACATTAGGCAGCTGGTGTTGTTAATATCCACACCTACACTGAAAGGCACTCGGAGTCCTGATCGATTACACAAAGGCACAATTAGCCTGTATGAAATATATCTCCTTTACGTAAATTTGTATGATATGATTAAGACACCCCTATCAAGAGCTACAACATTTTTTCTTGTGATGATTCGTTTCCTCCGGTGTTTCCCCTGGTCTGATCACATGTAACTCCTTTCGTAATGTCATGCGGCCCATGGCTTCCTCATGCAGCACACGAGCCATGTCTTTGAACATGTCATAAACTCCTTCATTTTCCTTACAGGATATGGAATATACACCCGACAGCACATCACCACATTCACGAATAAAGTTTTCAATGTCGGCCTCCGTGACTTTGTCCTCTCCATCGCAGTCTGCCATATTTCCACACAAGAATATTTTGGCTCCCTCTGCATTCATGACAATGTCTAAGATGTACTGTGACAGGATGGTAAAGGTGTCTCTATTGAGCACACTATAACACAACAGGGCAGCATTTGCCCCACGGTAATAACTGGAACCAATGAAACTCATTCTCTCCATACCACCAGTATCCCACAATGACATCTGTACAAACACAAAATTAAACAGAGATGAAAGATTTCATTGTAATCTTATAACATTGTGAAAACAGAATTCATGGCAGATGTTTCAACCTAACACAATTCTGATAAATTGATTAAAAAAACATCAATGAAAACATGTTCGTAAAATCATAATGTTTGGGTATAAAAAGGGCAATCACTCTGTCAAAACAGACATGGGATTGTTTTGATATATGTAAACAAACAATTGCCTAATTATTGATGTTAGTTAAGTGGAAATTGTTCAGGTAGTCAGACGGAAACAGGGGACTAAATTTCCAGGTAGCTAGCTTCAGTGGTGAGGGTCAAGGTTCTAAGGCTGATCTGAACATAATAATTTCACAGTATTACAGTATACAAGATTTATATGTAACACTGTAGAAGCAGAGTCCATACAGGTGATACTTTTATTACTGCTATACATCACAGTGTTATGAAGAAGCTAGATGAAACTTGATGAACCCTTAGACAAGATATAAATCAGTACTGAGGGTTATATTGCTGAGACCAGGCCTGGAAGTAATTATCTCATTGATATGCTAACCAGCTGACAGGGTGGGAATCTTTAAACCTGACAGCTCAAATGATGAGACAAGAATCCTTAAAGCTGACAGACCAGCTGCTGTAACAGACTTTCTATGAGATCTGTGTGAGTTATAATCTGTAATTAATTACTTACTTAATGCTGTATAATTATATCCCAATGGGAGGAACAAGTATCTTTAATCAGGTCAGATTTTTTACCTGATATTACTATCTAGTTTTATTAGAAGTGATTATTTGTGTTTATCTTGTCATGATGGATTATTTCCAGTTTAGTCAAGTATACAAACATCTGATACATTGTACAGTACAAAGGAGGAAGGAAATTCACCCTGTATAAAGCTCCTGCAGGCTGCAATCTTATACTCAAAACTTGTTTACAAGAGATCCTAGAGGGATCTTGGTGCCCACCATTGTTTGATCTTTATTTATTCTTAAAAACTGGATCTTTTCCTTTCTTTTATCTTTGTTTTTTCTCTCAATGACAAGAAATTTGAACATTTCTTTGCAAAAATAGCAATAATTATCTTAAACAGCCAAATCCAAGATGGTGGCCTGAAGCCACATTTTTCTGAAAAGCCCCCAAATCAAAAGGCACAATTAAGAACACAGGGAAATCTATGTATGAAATTTGAGAAAGATCTATGCAGTAGTTCTCAAGTAATAGCCATATCAAAATCTGTTTACAGATGGACGGACGGACAACGGACAGACCACAAATGTAGGCCAATTATTTTAGAATACATTATACGTTTCCTGTCTCAATTACTGGTGTATTTATACAGAAAGGAGTGATATTTCATCACGAGTATCATCATATCAATAAACAGCAATAAAACATGAACACATCTACATGAAAATATGCATGAAGATTACTTTTAGAGATAAGTCTCCACAGGTATGAACTGAACAATGTTATTAGCTATAAAATGTAGAAACACCTATCAAAGGAGTTATTATGTAATAGTTCCTTTGTTGTGAGGTGTGTGTATATTGTCAACATTAACATGAAAGCTTTAATAACCTGTTACGGTTACCTACTTATATAAGCGAAGTAATGCTTACATAAACTATATTTTCCTGCCCAATTTTACAGCATTTATGTCTGCATTTTAACATGAAATATACACACACACAATACCATTCATAAAACGATAATTCTAATTTTATTGTCTCTTTCTAAAAATAAAACACATTTTGAGTTATGGCAATAACAGCTAATATTAAATTGTGAATTATTGAAAAAAAAATCGCTGATGCTTGTATTTACTACTTTACACAAAGTCATTTTTAATACAAACATACAAAAGTATGAACACTCAACAACAGACTGTACTGATCAATTAAATAGGTCATTGTGATCAAGGTTTCACAGTCACATTCACAAAATCAACATCTAGACGTCTGCAACACCTACACACCACAGTATCACAGCGTTATTATTTAATATGTAACGCTCGAAAAGACTCATCACCTCCTCTTTACCTTATCTGTATCAAGCACAACATATTCATGTTTCTGAAAAGGTTTCTTTTTAAGGGCATATCAGAAAGATCTAAAAGTACATTGAAAATGAATTTATATAAGTTATAGATAACTGAAAGTGTTTGGGAATGTTCGACAGTTTCCTTTCCTTGGAGTTGAGGGAGGGTTTACAATAAGATGTCTTACCCGATTCTCCAACGAACATGACAAAATAACAGCTGTTATCAGGATGGTTTATTTGGGTAGTACTGTTAAGTGTCCAGTAATTAATGTCTACTTACTTTCACATCCATTCCATTGATATTGAATAACTGGCTACTCTGATCCAGCCCAACAGTGGACTTCTTTCCTGTTTCTGTTGTGAATGTGTCATTCATGAACCTCCGGAATATAGAACTCTTTCCTACTCCGTATTCCCCACACAGAATCACTTTGTAGTTTGGTGGTCCGGAGGCCATCACTGGTCTGTAATACAAAGTAGTATGCTAAATGAAAATCGTCACTAGTCTGTCATACTAAGTAGTGTGTTAAACAAACAACAGGTTGAGAAACAATAAACTAATATACAGGTAGCCTTGACTCGCTGGAGTTTACAGATAGATAGGTAGTAGGGTGTCGTGTTACAGATTGGAAAGTCGCTAATTTGAGCCACAGTGAGGGCAGAGTGTGCCTTACATTTCTCCTTTCTATTACATATTTCAGGGGTTAGAGGAGGAAATATTGAAAAGTACAGGTCACCTTATCCTTGGCTAGTTGGAATTTCTCTTCAGATAAATGGTGTGTCAGCTGTAGACTTCAGAGCCCCAGCTGGGCTGAATATTAGACCTTTCTATTACACAGCTAGTTAACAAATGAATGCATGTTATTATTATAGATGTGTAGAAATATCAAAGTCAATGTGTTTGGATGTATCCTACAGTTTTGTTATTGGACTGGAAGACAGACATATTTCACACACCAGGACACATCAACTGTTCAAATCATCTTAAGGTATTAACACCGAACCAATGAACATCAGTACCTAGCATTTCCTGAGATTAACTGTACAGCAATTCTAAACCATCGGTCAGACAATGATTTAATATTGCAATAAAAAATAAAGACCATGAAGTAAATTTTAAATGTCAATGCAGATAAGATACATTAATTATCATAAACAAAGAGAAAGTGATGTAAAACACAGAGAGAAAGTGGTGTAAAACACAAAGAGAAAGTGGTGTAAAACACAGAGAAAGTGATGTAAAACACAAAGAGAAAGTGATGTAAAACACAGAGAGAAAGTGGTGTAAAACACAGAGAAAGTGATGTAAAACACAGAGAAAGTGATGTAAATACAATATAACAATGGTGAGAGAGGAGATACCTACTCCATTGTCTAATTAACCGTCTATAACAACACTTGTTTTCCTGTCAGCTGCCAGGAATACATCCTCACATAGCAACAATGTGTCAGTGTGTGTATACTTTATATCTTCTACTGTAAACAGCCTGACACTTCCTTCTCAACCACTTCCTGCACACCCAACAGGTTGTGGGGATCAAAGTCACATACATACAAATGTACACAGCTTAGAGATCAGAGCTGACAACTAGACAGCTTAGAGCTAAGTGTTGACAACTATACAGCTTAGAGCTCAGTGTTGACAACTATACTGCTCAGAGCTCAGAGATGATACCTGTACAGCTTTAAGCTCAGTGTTGACAATTATACAGCTTAGAGCTCAGTGTTGACAATTATACAGCTTAGAGCTCAGAGTTGACAATTATACAGCTTAGAGCTCAGAGTTGACAATTATACAGCTTAGAGCTCAGAGTTGACAATTATACAGCTTAGAGCTCAGAGTTGACAACTATACAGCTTAGAGTTCACCATCGATACTCAAGATGTTACATTCAAAATCACTTTCTGCACCCTGGAACATATCATGGCAAAAAGGAAGGTTCCATGTGCTATACCTTATGGACTTCACAGCTTGGATCTAAAGAGATGACAACTAGACAATGCTAAGACATGACAACTTCACAGCTTAGATCACAAGACATGACAACTTCACAGCTTGGATGTCAAGAGATGACAACTACACAATGCTAAGACATGACAACTTCACAGCTTGTATCTCAAGAGATGACAACTACACAATGCTAAGACATGACAACTTCACAGCTTGGATCTCAAGAGATGACAACTATACAACTTTAAGCTCACAGACAACTAATATACAGCTTCGAGTTCTCTATAGCTGAAAAAGAGCACTTTTTACGACATTTTGAAGAAATTTCACTTTTTTGACAGCGTAAATGACAGCATGACTCAGTTAACGGAGTCAATGCGTTCTCATTGCTAAGTACTTCTCTTGAGTATAACTCTGAAAGTCAATAGAATATAACAAAGATTGTCTGTTATTCAATAAAAATAAAGATTCATTTGTAAAATTAGTTACACTTATTATAATGACAGTTTCTGAAAAAATTGTGCGGCAACATACTGATTTTTTGCTTTTAAATTAGGTTCTAAAATCAAACCTTTCAAAATCACCATCAGAACAAAAGTTTAACCGCGGAATGAGTTTTACTTATTAGGATATCCTTAGGCTGAGATATAAGATTACTGTGTATCATCTTACTATCAATATTAGACTGTCTACCAATCAGGAACAGCTTTGGTAAGGTGTTTGACCAGGACGGAACTCAAACTTGCCTGTACTACTTTCTATTTATAGTTCTTAAGTACACTTAAGTCAGAAGTAAGTAAAAAACAGGTAATGAGCTTCTTTGTTTAAATTACTCTCGAGATGTAGAGTAACATTTCTTCAAACATCTTTCAAAATTATTTAAATATTTAGAAAATGAATGAAGTACACATATGGTACATTTCAGTTACATAAAAGCTCTTCAGGGTAAAATGTTCTATATATCTGGCAGAATTTACTTGATTCAAACATAACCAGACAGAATTGGTTTGTAGAAATAACAACTTTGTTCTCATTTAATAGAACAATTTAAAATGAACTGTAAATGGACTGAAATATGTATCTTCAACATTGATGACATAATGCCACACCGCCTCAATCAAACTATCACATATTAACAGCATTAGGCTGCAAAGTTTAAGAAGGATCAAACTTTTGTTGCACCAGTATGTGAAGAGTTTATGTTTCTGTAACAATCTTTTCCCAGCTGTTCTGTAACAAAAATTACTTTGTAACAGCCCTTTTTTAATTGACAATTTTCATGTACAAAACAAGCATAACATTGGTCCACCCTGATCCTTATCTGATACATAACACAACACAAATGTCCCTATGTCTGTACCACAGAGGTCAAGTAACACAGCACACAAGTCCCTGTGCTGCTGTCAAGGTCAAATAGTAAAGAACACATGTCCCTGTCTCTGTAAGGCAAAGGTCAAGTAACAGAGTACACAGGTCCTTGTGTCTACGGCCAAGATAAAGAAACACAGCACACAGGTCTCTGTGTCTACAGCCAAGATAAAGAAACACAGCACACAGGTCCTTGTGTCTATAGCTGAGATAAAGTAACACAGCACACAGGTCTCTGTGTCTATAGCCGAGATAAAGAAACAGCACACAGGTCCGGTGCCTATAGCTGAAATCAAGTAACACAGCACACAGGTCTCTGTGTCTACAGCCAAGATAAAGAAACACAGCACACAGGTCTCTGTGTCTACAGCCAAGATAAAGAAACACAGCACACAGGTCTCTGTGTCTATAGCCAAGACAAAGAAACAGCACACAGGTCCTTGTGCCTATAGCTGAGATCAAGTAACACAGCACACAGGTCTCTGTGTCTACAGCCAAGATAAAGAAACACAGCACACAGGTCTCTGTGTCTACAGCCAAGATAAAGAAACACAGTACACAGGTCTCTGTGTCTATAGCCAAGACAAAGAAACAGCACACAGGTCCTTGTGCCTATAGCAGAGATCAAGTAATACAGCACACAGGTCTCTGTGTCTACAGCCAAGATAAAGAAACACAGCACACAGGTCTCTGTGTCTACAGCCAAGATAAAGAAACACAGTACACAGGTCTCTGTGTCTATAGCCAAGACAAAGAAACAGCACACAGGTCTCTGTGCCTATAGCTGAGATACAGTAACACAGCACACAGGTCTCTGTGTCTACAGCCAAGATAAAGAAACAGCACACAGGTCCGGTGCCTATAGCCGAGATGAAGAAACACAGCACACAGGTCTCTGTGTCTACAGCCAAGATAAAGAAACACAGTACACAGGTCTCTGTGTCTCTAGCCGAGATAAAGAAACAGCACACAGGTCCGGTGCCTATAGCTGAGATACAGTAACACAGCACACAGGTCTCTGTGTCTACAGCCAAGATAAAGAAACACAGTACACAGGTCTCTGTGTCTCTAGCCGAGATAAAGAAACAGCACACAGGTCCGGTGCCTATAGCTGAGATACAGTAACACAGTACACAGGTCTCTGTGACTACAGCCGAAATAAAGTAATATATAACATAGGTCTCTGTGTCTATAGCCAAGATAAAGAAACACAGTACACAGTTCTCTGTGTTTATAGCCAAGATAAAGAAACAGCACACAGGTCCTTGTGCCTATAGCTGAAATACAGTAACACAGCACACAGGTCTCTGTGTCTACAGCCAAGATAAAGAAACACAGTACACAGGTCTCTGTGTCTATAGCCAAGATAAAGAAACAGCACACAGGTCCTTGTGCCTATAGCTGAGATACAGTAACACAGTACACAGGTCTCTGTGACTACAGCCGAAATAAAGTAATATATAACAAAGGTCTCTGTGTCTATAGCCAGGATAAAGAAATACAGCACACAGGTCCTTGTGTCTACAGCCAAGATAAAGAAACACAGTACACAGGTCTCTGTGTCTATAGCCGAGATAAAGAAACAAAGTACACAGGTCTCTGTGACTACAGCCGAAATAAAGTAATATATAACATAGGTCTCTGTGTCTATAGCCGAGATAAAAAAACACAGCACACAGGTCTCTGTGTCTATAGCTGAGATAGAGTAACACAGCACACAGGTCTCTATGTCTATAGCCGAGATAAAGAAATACAGCACACAGGTCTCTGTGACTACAGCTGAAATAAAGTAATATATAACATAGGTCTCTGTGTCTATAGCCGAGATAAAAAAACAGAGCACACAGGTCTCTGTGTCTATAGCTGAGATAGAGTAACACAGCACACAGGTCTCTATGTCTATAGCCGAGATAAAGAAATACAGCACACAGGTCTCTACGTCTATAGCCGAGATAAAGAAACAGCACACAGGGCCTTGTGATAATACAACAATTTATATAACTCTTCTTACATATTCAAAAGACAAGCACAGGAATGTGTTTTACTCTGTTCTCTCTCGGCACTCGACAGGAATGTGTTTTACTCTGTTCTGTCTCAGCACTCGACAGGAATGTGTTTTACTCTGTTCTGTCTCGGCACTCGACAGGAATGTGTTTTACTCAGATCTGTCTCCCCACCGGACAGGAATATGTTTTTCTCTGTTCTGTCTCAGCACTCAACAGGAATGTGTTTTACTCAGATCTGTCTCGGCACTGGACAGGAATTTGTTTTAATTTTTCCTATCTTGGCATTCGACAGTAATGTGTTTTACTCTGTTTTTATGCTGAAAACACTCTATATTCTCACTCAAATGATGTATGTATTCAGTTCATTGATTTTCTCTGAAGTAAACACAGAAACTATCCTTTTGTGAAATATCATCACGGAGAAATATGGTTACTTCTACACTAAAAGATTTTCTCTGAAGAGTACTATGCACATTCTGTGAAACATTTACAAGGAGAAATATGGTGACTTCCTTAGTGATAAAATTTTTATAACGAGAAATACGGTATTACCACGGTGAAATATTCACACCTAGAAATACAGTATCCCCATGGTGAAATATTCACACCAAGAAATACAGTATCCCCACTGTGAAATATTCACACCAAGAAATACAGTATCCCCATGGTGAAATATTCACACCAAGAAATACAGTATCCCCACGGTGAAATATTCACACCAAGAAATACAGTATCCCCACTGTGAAATATTCACACCAAGAAATACAGTATCCCCACGGTGAAATATTCACACCAAGAAATACAGTATCCCCACGGTGAAATATTCACACCAAGAAATACAGCATCCCCACGGTGAAATATTCACACCAAGAAATACAGCATCCCCACGGTGAAATATTCACACCAAGAAATACAGTATCCTCACTGTGAAATATTCACACCAAGAAATACAGTATCCCCACGGTGAAATATTCACACCTAGAAATACAGTATCCCCACGGTGAAATATTCACACCAAGAAATACAGTATCCCCACAGTGAAATATTCACACCAAGAAATACAGTATCCCCGCTGTGAAATATTCACACCAAGAAATACAGTATCCCCACTGTGAAATATTCACACCAAGAAATATATTCACACCAAGAAATACACCCCACTGTGAAATATTCACACCAAGAAATACAGTATCCCCACGGTGAAATATTCACACCAAGAAATACAGTATCCCCACTGTGAAATATTCACACCAAGAAATACAGTATCCCCACTGTGAAATATTCACACCAAGAAATACAGTATCCCCACGGTGAAATATTCACACCAAGAAATACAGTATCCCCACGGTGAAATATTCACACCAAGAAATATTGTACTCTTTCTGTGGTTCATTTACATGAGTAAATATGGTAGCGGAAGCCAGATAGAAAACTGAAATATAAATGTACTGTGTGGATGAGATAAAAAAAATATTAACACTTTTACACCTAAACTAGGCCACATCAATATAGGTACTATGTACAGATAGAAAAACAGCATTTTATCTTCAGTAAACTTAGCATTAAGTTGCCCTGAAAGAAATTTGACAGGAACATACTGGTTGTTGTTTTTATCTTCAAAAGATGTAAACACAATTTAAAAGAGGAATTATGTATGTGTATTTATAGAATGTAAATGTAGGTCAGACAGAAACTCGCACTTGACAGGCCTGGTATACACAGGTACCATGTCAAGGTTCAAATAGAGACCCAATTATAAAGATTCTACAAAACTCCAGTGATAGCAACACACTTAAAACTAATACAAGAGACAAAAAGAGGGGGTGTTCAGTAATATGTTCAACAGACATTCTTGAATAATTTCCAAACCTCCAGGATAATAAGTCACAGATGATTACCAGACTTCTGGGATCACAGTTACATGTTGATACAATAAGTCTCTCAGTACACTTGCAACAGTTTTCACAATGTCCATTTTTGTAATCATAAATATTTATACAGGTGATCCATTATCCCTTGCAAAACACAACTCTACAGCTTATCAGAACAGCACAGAAATCTAGTACCAGTATCAAATCCATGATAACGTGGGGGCCATGTACCAGCCTGCATACCTCACTCACAGAAGCAGTCATTCCCTCCCATGGGTGAATTTTCGGGTTGTATCTCATAATTTACAAATGTTAACAGACTTACCAAGTCGACATCAGTTCAGCATCAGCAACAAATCGTGACCTGTTGTTCTTTATGGGTGAGACAGAACTAAGGCCTGACAGAGCCTAGTGTATGTCAGCGTTGTTAATGCGACACACATGTACACTGTAGGAATGATGCAGATCAATGCTCTATACACTAGGAAATATAACCACATCTTGACACAAACTTAAATCCACTGTACTCAGATGTGCATACCCTGCATATGACAAAAAACCTACAGCAGATAGCAGCAGGCTATTTATATAGTGACGCATAATGTATGTACATATGTGGACACTACACATCCACATATAGGGACATTGCATATGTGGACACTACACATCCACATATAGGGACATTGCATATGTGGACACTACACATCCACATATAGGGACATTACATATGTGGACACTACACATCCACATATAGGGACATTACATATGTGGACACTACACATCCACATATAGGGACATTACATATGTGGACACTACACATCCACATATAGGGACATTGCATATGTGGACACTACACATCCACATATAGGGGCATTACATATGTGGATACTACACTACATATTTACTTATAAGGATACTACATATCAACACATAGGGTCACTATAAATCAACATATACTGACACTATACATCTACATACAGGGACAATACATATACTGACACTTAATATCTACTTATACTGACACTAAATATCTACATATACTGACACTTAATATCTACATATACTGACACTTAATATCTACATATACTGACACTTAATATCTACATATACTGATACTCAATATCTACATATACTGACACTAAATATCTACATATACTGACAATTAATATCTACATATACTGACACTACATATACTGACAATTAATATCTACATATACTGACACTACATATCTACATATACTGACACTACATATACTGACAATTAATATCTACATATACTGACACTACATATCTACATATACTGACAATAAATATCTACATATACTGACACTTAATATTTACATATACTGACAATTAATATCTACCTATGCTGACAATTAATATCTACATATACTGACACTACATATCTACATATACTGACAATAAATATCTACATATACTGACACTACATATACTGACAATTAATATCTACATATACTGACACTTAATATCTAAATATACTGACACTACATATACTGGCAATTAATATCTACATATACTGACACTTAATATCTACATATGCTGACACTACATATCTACATATACTGACAATTAATATCTACATATACTGACACTACATATACTGACAATTAATATCTACATATACTGACACTAAATATCTACATATAGGGACACTATAGGGACACTACATATTGAGACATGATATATCTTCATATAGAGACACTATATATAGGGACACTTCATATCTACATATAGGAACACTACATATAGGGACACTAAAGGGACACTACATATAGGGACACTATAGGGGCAGTACATATTATCCTGTAGAGACACTACATATGAAATGTAATGTGTCTATGAAAGCTTTCTTAATGTAGAAATGATGCTGATTCAGTCAATCAAAATCCTGTAATGTTCACTGGTGCAGATATCAATACATCAGAAATGCTACTTCAATGTTTATACGGCAACAAATATTTACTTAATGTTTATATATTAAGAGATGTTTTAAAGTTTTTTTCCCTTTAACAGCAAAATAGACTCTCCATTATATACACCATAAAAATAGATGAAAAACAAGTCATGGGACCATTACACATTATGATATATAATCTCATTTATAAAGGTCAGCAGGGTCTGATCATGTATGTGATATTTCATGTGAATCAGGTGATTACAGCAAAAGTATTTCTGTGTTTAAAAAACCTCAGATGTACATAAAGGATTTATACACCAAAACTGAACAACAAACCATTCAGCAAAGAGTACAGCCTCACAAGTTATTGCTGACATTTCCATCTCTAAAGTTATCATACAAAAAAATTAATGAAAAATTAAATTAACAAAAAAAAAAGAAGAGATAAATAATCAGACAGGGTATAACAAATCTCAAACATTTTCTTCAAAAAATTCCCTAAGAAAAATTTGTAATCAGTCATAAACGGCTGAACAAGATCAGTAAACATCATCACATGCAAGGTAGGCAAAGTCACATCTGGAACAGACATTGACACACATAGAACATATATCATCACACCGCAGAATAGGCATAGTCACACCTAAAATTGCCATAGTCACATCTAAAACAGACAAAGTCACATCTAGAACAGACATTGTCACATACAGAATATACATCATAACACCGCAGAATAGGCATAGTCACACCTAAAATTGCCATAGTCTGACCTAAAACAGACAGTCACATCGAGAACAGACACTGTCACATCTAGAATAGATGGAGTCACATGTAAAATAGACAGTGTCACATCTAAAATAGACAGTATCACATCTAGAATAGATGGAGTCATATGTAAAATAGACAGTGTCACATCTAGAATAGATGGAGTCACATGTAAAATAGACAGTGTTACATCTAGAATAGATGTAGAATAGATGGAGTCACATGTAAAATAGACAGTGTCACATCTAGAATAGATGTAGAACAGATGGAGGCACATGTAAAATAGACAGTGTCACATCTAGAATAGATGGAGTCACATGTAAAATAGACAGTGTCATATCTAGAATAGATGTAGAACAGATGGAGTCACACATTCAATAGGCATAGTCACACCTTGGATGAAGATTGGCATGCTGTGGGGAGACAAGGGTCACATCAAGGGTAAGTATTGTCACACATTTAGCTAGCATTGTCAAACTATGCCTATGTATTTCACACCTTGAGCAGGCATTGTCATACTAACATAGGCATTGTCACATGTAGGGTAGGCATTGTCACACCACGAGTAGGTATTGTCTTGCCTAGGCTTGTAGGCAATGTTAAACCTTGATTGGGCATTGTCACTGTAGGGTAGGCATGGTCACACCTTGAGCAGACATTGTCAAACCTTGATTGGGCATTGTCACTGTTGGGTAGGCATGGTCACACCTTGAGCAGACATTGTCAAACCTTGATTGGGCATTGTCACATGTAGGGTTGGCATGGTCACACCTTGAGCAGACATTGTCAAACCTTGATTGGTCATTGTCACTAGGATAGGCACTGTAACACCTAGGATATACACTGTCACACCTTGAGAAGGCATTGTCACACTTGAGTAGGCATACTTGTACCAAAAGTAAATATGGTAGGAGTCATAAAGATGGAAAACCTTTCAACCAACAAACCAAAAATAGCCATACTAAGGCTTGGTATGATCACACCTGAAGTAGACATGGTCACACCATCATTGAGATTTTGTCACAACTAGAACACACTTTGCCACACTTTTGGGAGTTATTGTTACAGTAAGAGATATATTTTTGTCAGAAGCAGTGATGGTGCACTCTGTTTCAAAATTATTTCATTAATTTTTTCACCGTCAACATGAGTTGACATGCAAAACAGTCCTACTCCTGCCTTTCTGAGAGACATTGCTCTGCAGGTTGGTTCACTCCCCAATGTTAATCCTGATAATTAACATAAAAGTTTTGCATCTAATTAACCAGGTTATGAGTAACCATTTTTAATGTTATAAAAGACATGACACATACTGCCAGTTATACTCAAGTAACTACTGAAAGAAGAGGTTTTACTCACAGATTATGATATATCCTGAATCTGAATCTTATTAAAATGCTTCTATACATGACAGTTATGTTGTACATTAATCCAGAACCAGCTCCAAAGAGTCCGTAATGGACCTTCAACTCCTCCCACCATCACTGTTTACAGGAGTTGTTGACTACAAGTCTGCCTAGTGGAACATTAACGGTCATAAACTGCAGCCTCAATAAAAACACCTGTGAACTTCACACCTGTATGATGATCTATCAATTAAATATGCATTAGATTTATGCCCATTTTGGATATACAAGTAAAATGTTGAAGTATGATAGGAGTTCACAGTTAACTTACCTGTACATGTATTCCATGACAGTCAAAAGGACAAGTGCCCAGCTGTCTTTCTATGCATACCTGACATACCTGTGCATATATTTAACTTTAGGATAGTCAAAATAAATACAATTCTGTGTAACAATATAACTTACAGTAGACAAAGGGTACCAAGTTTTGTTTACACCATCT
Organism: Ylistrum balloti; assembly: GCF_031769215.1. NCBI lineage: Eukaryota > Metazoa > Mollusca > Bivalvia > Pectinida > Pectinidae > Ylistrum > Ylistrum balloti. The sequence continues at coordinate 885,979 of NW_026782534.1, read as the reverse complement.
ACAAACTTTCCACAGGCAAGTCTCCAACAGTACACCTGTGATCAAACTCTGGAAATACAACAGTACCTGCATGTCCACTTACCGGTCAATCAACAGAACACACGTACAGGCCACTAAAGATTAAAGTCACTTATCGTGAGGACACCTTGTTAAAGTGTTCGTCCTGTGTGTAAAATTTTAAGGATAATGATATATATATATATATATAATATTACCTTTATGTAGGAATTGATTCTAAATATAGCCTCAATCTACGTGTCTACTAACAAACAGGTAGAATATGTGGGTGTATAACGTTAACTTTGAGGACAGGTGAACTGGGGACTTTCAACTATTTGATCTCGAGAGTTAATAATGAAACTGACATCACTATGTGTCACCTGTTGTTACATAAGCAGCTATTTATTTTTATGGGGTAACCAGTTCTTTTGGAATCCACAAACTTTAAAACTTTATTAACAAATGTAAAAAATACAAACATATTTCAAACAGATATTATCTATATCGTGGTATTAATACTCAACATCAATAATAGTATCTAGCTAAACACCCTATTAATTATACCACTGTCATGTTGATAATAGTGATGAGTCAAAAACACTCAAAACACTAGTTTCACTACAGAAATACTGTACATACATATGGTATATTGGTACAGTATATTTTACAAGTGCAAAGGCAAAAATTAAATTATAATAGGAACACGGTTCTTATTTCTAGTACTTAGTACACAGGTGTAACTGTTAGATAGGTACTGATTACCCAGTACACAGGTGTAACTGTTAGATAGGTACTGATTACCCAGTACACAGGTGTAACTGTTAGATAGGTACTGATTACCCAGTACACAGGTGTAACTGTTAGATAGGTACTGATTACCCAGTACACAGGTGTAACTGTTTGATAGGTACTGATTACCCAGTACACAGGTGTAACTGTTAGATAGGTACTGATTACCCAGTACACAGGTGTAACTGTTAGATAGGTACTGATTACCCAGTACACAGGTGTAACTGTTAGATAGGTACTGATTACCCAGTACACAGGTGTAACTGTTAGATAGGTACTGATTACCCAGTACACAGGTGTAACTGTTAGATAGGTACTGATTACCCAGTACACAGGTGTAACTGTTAGATAGGTACTGATTACACAGTACACAGGTGTAACTGTTAGAAAGGTCACAGTAATACTAATTACCCAGTACACAGGTGTAACTGTTAGATAAGTACTGATTACCCAGTACACAGGTGTAACTGTTAGATAGGTACTGATTACCCAGTACACAGGTGTAACTGTTAGATAGGTACTGATTACCCAGTACACAGGTGTAACTGTTAGATAGGTACTGATTACCCAGTACACAGGTGTAACTGTTAGATAGGTACTGATTACCCAGTACACAGGTGTAACTGTTAGATAGGTACTGATTACCCAGTACACAGGTGTAACTGTTAGATAGGTACTGATTACCCAGTACACAGGTGTAACTGTTAGATAGGTACTGATTACCCAGTACACAGGTGTAACTGTTAGATAGGTACTGATTACACAGTACACAGGTGTAACTGTTAGAAAGGTCACAGTAATACTAATTACCCAGTACACAGGTGTAACTGTGAGATAGGTACTGATTACCCAGTACACAGGTGTAACTGTTAGATAGGTACTGATTACCCAGTACACAGGTGTAACTTTGAGATAGGTACTGATTACACAGTACACAGGTGTAACTGTTAGATAGGTAACTGATTACCCAGTACACAGGTGTAACTGTTAGATAGGTACTGATTACCCAGTACACAGGTGTAACTGTTAGATAGGTACTGATTACCCAGTACACAGGTGTACACAGGTGTAACTTTGAGATAGGTACTGATTACACAGTACACAGGTGTAACTGTTAGATAGGTACTGATTACCCAGTACACAGGTGTAACTTTGAGATAGGTACTGATTACACAGTACACAGGTGTAACTGTTAGATAGGTACTGATTACCCAGTACACAGGTGTAACTGTTAGATAGGTACTGATTACACAGTACACAGGTGTAACTGTTAGATAGGTACTGATTACCCAGTACACAGGTGTAACTGTTAGATAGTAACTGATTACCCAGTACACAGGTGTAACTGTTAGATAGTAACTGATTACCCAGTACACAGGTGTAACTGTTAGATAGGTACTGATTACCCAGTACACAGGTGTAACTGTTAGATATGTACTGATTACACAGTACACAGGTGTAACTGTTAGATAGGTACTGATTACCCAGTACACAGGTGTAACTGTTAGATAGGTACTGATTACCCAGTACACAGGTGTAACTGTTAGATAGGTACTGATTACACAGTACACAGGTGTAACTGTTAGATAGGTACTGATTACCCAGTACACAGGTGTAACTGTTAGATAGGTACTGATTACCCAGTACACAGGTGTAACTGTTAGATAGGTACTGATTACCCAGTACACAGGTGTAACTGTTAGATAGTAACTGATTACCCAGTACACAGGTGTAACTGTTAGATAGGTACTGATTACCCAGTACACAGGTGTAACTGTTAGATAGGTACTGATTACCCAGTACACAGGTGTAACTGTTAGATAGGTACTGATTACCCAGTACACAGGTGTAACTGTTAGATAGGTACTGATTACCCAGTACACAGGTGTAACTGTTAGATAGGTACTGATTACCCAGTACACAGGTGTAACTGTTAGATAGGTACTGATTACACAGTACACAGGTGTAACTGTTAGATAGGTACTGATTACCCAGTACACAGGTGTAACTGTTAGATAGGTACTGATTACCCAGTACACAGGTGTAACTGTTAGATAGGTACTGATTACCCTGTACACAGGTGTAACTGTTAGATAGGTACTGATTACCCAGTACACAGGTGTAACTGTTAGATAGGTACTGATTACCCAGTACACAGGTGTAACTGTTAGATAGGTACTGATTACCCAGTACACAGGTGTAACTGTTAGATAGTAACTGTACACAGGTGTAACTGTTAGATAGGTACTGGTGTAACTGTTAGATAGGTACTGATTACCAGTACACAGGTGTAACTGTTAGATAGGTCACAGTAATACTGATTACCCAGTACACAGGTGTAACTGTGAGATAGGTACTGATTACCAGTACACAGGTGTAACTGTTAGATAGGTCACAGTAATACTGATTACCCAGTACACAGGTGTAACTGTTAGATAGGTACTGATTACCCAGTACACAGGTGTAACTGTTAGATAGGTACTGATTACCCAGTACACAGGTGTAACTGTTAGATAGGTACTGATTACCCAGTACACAGGTGTAACTGTTAGATAGGTACTGATTACACAGTACACAGGTGTAACTGTTAGATAGGTACTGATTACACAGTACACAGGTGTAACTGTTAGATAGGTACTGATTACCCAGTACAGAGGTGTAACTGTTAGATAGGTACTGATTACCCAGTACACAGGTGTAACTGTTAGATAGGTACTGATTACCCAGTACACAGGTGTAACTTTGAGATAGGTACTGATTACCCAGTACACAGGTGTAACTGTTAGATAGGTCACAGTAATACTGATTACCCAGTACACAGGTGTAACTATTAGATAGGTACTGATTACCCAGTACACAGGTGTAACTGTTAGATAGGTACTGATTACCCAGTACAGAGGTGTAACTGTTAGATAGGTACTGATTACCCAGTACACAGGTGTAACTGTTAGATAGGTCACAGTAATACTGATTACCCAGTACACAGGTGTAACTATTAGATAGGTACTGATTACCCAGTACACACGTGTAACTGTTAGATAGGTCACAGTAATACTGATTACCCAGTACACAGGTGTAACTGATTACTGATTACCCAGTACACAGTGTAACTGTTAGATAGGTCACAGTAATACTGATTACCCAGTACACAGGTGTAACTGTTAGATAGGTACTGATTACCCAGTACACAGGTGTAACTGTTAGATAGGTACTGATTACCCAGTACACAGGTGTAACTGTTAGATAGGTGCTGATTACCCAGTACACAGGTGTAACTGTTAGATAGGTGCTGATTACCCAGTACACAGGTGTAACTGTTAGATAGGTACTGATTACCCAGTACACAGGTGTAACTGTTAGATAGGTACTGATTACCCAGTACACAGGTGTAACTGTTAGATAGGTACTGATTACCCAGTACACAGGTGTAACTGTTAGATAGGTACTGATTACCCAGTACACAGGTGTAACTGTTAGATAGGTACTGATTACCCAGTACACAGGTGTAACTGTTAGATAGGTACTGATTACCCAGTACACAGGTGTAACTGTTAGATAGGTACTGATTACCCAGTACACAGGTGTAACTGTTAGATAGGTACTGATTACCCAGTACACAGGTGTAACTGTTAGATAGGTACTGATTACACAGTACACAGGTGTAACTGTTAGATAGGTACTGATTACCCAGTACACAGGTGTAACTGTTAGATAGGTACTGATTACCCAGTACACAGGTGTAACTGTTAGATAGGTACTGATTACCCAGTACACAGGTGTAACTGTTAGATAGGTACTGATTACCCAGTACACAGGTGTAACTGTTAGATAGGTACTGATTACCCAGTACACAGGTGTAACTGTTAGATAGGTACTGATTACCCAGTACACAGGTGTAACTGTTAGATAGGTACTGATTACCCAGTACACAGGTGTAACTGTTAGATAGGTCACAGTAATACTGATTACCCAGTACACAGGTGTAACTGTTAGATAGGTACTGATTACCCAGTACACAGGTGTAACTGTTAGATAGGTACTGATTACCCAGTACACAGGTGTAACTGTTAGATAGGTACTGATTACCCAGTACACAGGTGTAACTGTTAGATAGGTACTGATTACCCAGTACACAGGTGTAACTGGTAGATAGGTACTGATTATCCTGTACACATGTGTAACTGTTAGATAGGTCACAGTAATACTGATTACCCAGTACACAGGTGTAACTGTTAGATAGGTACTGATTACCCAGTACACAGGTGTAACTGTTAGATAGGTACTGATTACCCAGTACAGAGGTGTAACTGTTAGGTACTGATTATCCTGTACACAGGTGTAACTGTTAGGTACTGATTATCCTGTACACAGGTGTAACTGTTAGATAGGTACTGATTACCCAGTACACAGGTGTAACTGTTAGATAGGTACTGATTACCCAGTACACATGTGTAACTACAAAATATATTATATAGGCTAGGTTACAATAATGTCCAGTACCCAGTAACGTGTTCTGCCTCATACCAGAATTCGTTGTCCTGATAGACAATGTTCGGACAAATAGCCTTCCAAAACGCACGATCTGTAAGTGACGCATGATCTTCCTGTTACTTCGAGGGGCACAAGTGGGGAACTGGTTTAATTTACCTCTAAATGTATTTTTGTGTCAGCTCTCTCACGTTCTCAAAATCCACACGTATCTTGTGTCATAAATATCAGAGGCATGTACAAAAACACAGGATTTCAATGAGGGTGTAGTTTGCACAGAGTATTGTTTAAAAATAACACATGTGAAAATCACGGATATGGTTAGTCCAGCGTAATGTTTGATGTCGGAACAGAACACATTTAATGACATTTAATGACAGATTTATGGACGCAGGCTTTAAGCCTTTATATTCATATCTGAAATACAGTGATAAATATACATATTACATCAATGGCTTTTAAAAGTTAACGCATATCATAGTTATCAATAATCATAAATCATATCTTGAAAGTGTTCATCCAAAAGTTGTTCAAAGTGTCTGACTGAATTTGCATTAACAATATAAACGGGAAGATTATTCCAAGTGTCTACAACTCTAAAGGTAAAATAGTTTCTCCTAAGTTCCGTGTTACAACGACATACGCTTGTCACAGGCCATAGCATTGAAATACATATATTAAACATACACGTATACAAAAAATACACTTTTCCTATCAAGAGTATAAGTCTTTTTCAATGAGGAGAGTAATAAAAGTGTCTCAGTGTGTTGTAACTCTCGTAAAACTGATATGAGCGGTGCGATACAGGATCATATTTAACAATCCCTGCTTTAGGGATAAACAGCAGTGTGAGTTAGATTTTTTTTAATTCAGAGATGCAAAGGCGTATGATATCGCGAAAAAAACAACGTTTTTTATGTTCCTATAGGTGTGTTTGTTTATATATATACATACATATAATTGTTTCTATCATCCCAATTTTTACTCAGTTTCGAGTAAGGACGAGAACAAAACAGCACCGATACACATGATTATGCTGTATGTTCTCACCAGCTACTACATAAAGCGTCATCTCTCGTCGCGAGCACCTGTTTTGTTTACGGTAGCTTATTAATGCCTCGTTAATCATCCTGTTAACAAAGGGAGATAACAAGACAGAGACCCGAGCATGATGCGGAGGCTGAGAATGTACGATACGCGGTAAAAAGCTACGGATCACTGATACAAAAGATACCTGAGGACCACATTACTGAGGTGTAGCAATAGGGAGGGACGGTGTAAAGGGCTTTAGAAATACCAAAAGAGGGGACTGGTGTAGAAAGGATGTTGTCAAAAAATATTCTTATATGGGGAGATGTTGAGGAACTGCTGTTGTAATGGGGTTTAGGAGGTGCTGTAGTATGTGTGGGGTTGCGTGAGATGCCAGGGATATAGCCCGTGATTTCACAAACTAGTTAGGACAATGCTGTTTTATTTTAAAGAAAGTTTTAAGGTAAAGTTTTCTTTTAAGATTAATGTCACGTACTAGATTAATAAATAAGCTCTATTTTAGTTTGTGTCGTAACATTCGTATCATAAATCCTCAAGATGCCAACACTGAGTATGGGACTCAAATGTCCACCGGTAACACTCGGATGACATTTAACTTGCAAGCAAAATGAAAGCAAAACTAAACCTGAACAGCTACTACAATAGCAAGATCGCTTTCTGCTTGCTCTTGGTGGAAAAATTTGTTTTGAACGGAAAATAGGCCAATCGAATCAATCAACCGTGACATGTACCGAAATAACCAGGACGAACTTTATCCGAGAGGTCGATAGATCTACAGAGGCGTAAAGCAACATAAGGATCCGCGCGCATGTTAGGGAGCACGGAAAGTTTGGGTTCCCTGGCAGGTTTATTGCCGTGAAAGAAATTTAAGATCACTGAATAACTTCATTAAAGAATGGAACAATACAGAAGTGTGGCGCGTGCGTGACAGGAGTAAAACGTCATGACTGAACTATATTTATTGCGTGAACGGATAAATCCTAATTGTTGTCATTTCTCACATCAGGGCAGTTGTATTTATGTGTGAATGATTGCAGTGGAGACCAGGGGGCGTAGGGTAACATTCTTCCTAGTAGCAAAGTAACCGTGAAACTCGGCCATAATGGCTGTGGATCTGCAATTGGTGTTGGGCGATAAGAGATACCGTAGAAAGTTTGGTAAATTACATCGAAGAGAAATCGTTTCTGCACACGCATCCTCCTAAGTAATCTAGTGCATTGGCCCGTGCAGGCAAATAGACCTTAAAATGCTAGTGATGGGGCCCCAGATGGCCCGCCGACAGGATGTAGTTGCCAAAAGGGTTTCTCGTCTGCAAAATTAACATAGAGGGGCGATGGCTTTTCCAGATTCCACAGGAACATTTTATCTATATTTCAATTGCATTTAAGATGTACAGTATTGGGATGGGAATGTCGAGGGCAAAAAAATCTTCATTGAAGAAGTTTCGTGTTATCTGGAGTTGTAATCACCTAGTGCTGTTGTATGCGAAGTTCATTAGGGTAAATGTGGATCGTAAACTGGCTTCGACACAGCCTTCATTAAAATGCCCTTATTACAAAAACGCAGATCCTTCAGAGAGCGTGTCACTTATTTCATTTCATTCGTCTACTATTTCTACGCACAGAAGATATAATTTTGCCATTATTTAATTGCCGTTCGTAATTTGGTCGCACCATCTGGCCAGGAGACTCGTAATCATTATAGCCGAGATAATTTAGACAACGCCCGCTCTGATAAACAGGGTACAGACCGTAGATCGGACTGTCATTATCAGAACGGTCGGCTTTACAAAACAAGGCAGCTGTCCCGTAAAGCACCATTCACGGTAAATGTTGATCGGCAAGTGGAGACTTCATTTTAAAATCCTTTCGTTTAATAGTTTTGCCTCGTCCAGGTTTTCCGAGTACCATGGGCCAAAAACACAGCTAAATATCCGAACAGTTGATGGTTAATATTTCTGTCGATGACACTAACATGAACCTTATTACGACAACATTACCTGATTCTATGGGCATACTTTAAATTAAATCTAATTGAAACTTGACTAGCAATGTCCTCTCTTGTATATGCTTTGTTTTGTCGTATTGCGGAGCAGCGAATATCACAAGCTAAAGCTATAAAGTATAAATAAATAAGAATACAAAATGACAATCAGAAAAAAACACACAAGTCTGGCATAGAGAGATTATTCCAAATCATACCATGATAAAGAAACGAATCTCTTTGTTTCAGTGATGTCATTAAATTAAAGGGAAAAAATGGATCGGGGACAACCCACTATGTTCCTTCCTGCCATCATCAAAATTTGAGAACATTTACCGCATTGATGAAAAAAGGATTTCGCCATTCTTTTTTGTGTCGACGTACCCCAAGATCGATGACGTAACTAAGTAGGGGGTACGGGACAAGAGGGATGAGTAACTCTGTGATGACACATTTTTTCTACAATGGAAGATTTAATTATTGTCACCAAGACGTCGATTAATTTGGATTAGTATAAAAGGATTACGAGAGCAGCTAATGCCGTTCTTTGTCTCCGGTGAAATGTGGCGTCGTTATTAGTCGTCTGGTGAAGAAATAGGCTTTAGATTAGATATTTCAATTTCTGACGTGTTTAAATTTCAGCAATTTAAGAAATTAAGAAAATTAAAAAGAAAATGTTGAACTCAGCAAAATTTGTCTAGGAATAAGTGACTGGTGTAAGTCAATATTATTTGACAGAAGTGGACGTGTAACATATTTATCCTTTATTCTTCGTTGCCTAGAGATATCTACATTTGTCCGAACACTCAATTGTCGGGACCGTCAGGTAACTCACAACTCCGTTGTCCTTACTGGTCCGGACACATACTATTTCAGGACTCGACATCACACTTACTAGTTCGGATACCCTCTACTCCGTTACTTTCACTCTCTGGGCACTTACTGTTACATGACAATTATTACTCCGGATACCCTCTATTCTGTTATACTCACAGGTCTGGACAATATCTATTCCATGCCACTTTTTAGTTCGGATACCCTCTACTCCGTTGCACTCACTGGTCCGGACAATTTCCATTCCATGACACTTACTAGTTCGGATACCCTCTACTCCGTTACTTTCACTCTCTGGGCACTTACTGTTACATGACACTTATTAGTTTGGATACCCTCTATTCCGTTGCACTCACTGGTCCGGACAATTTCCATTCCATGACACTTACTAGTTCGGATACCCTCTACTCCGTTACACTCACTAGTCCGACATTCATTTATCCGCGATACTTTTTGGCACAAGTCACAACACCGTGACACTCCTGATACACCCCTTGATACTGTTTTACACCATTTTGATTATTTTATTATACAGAACAGTTTATCCGAAAATATGTTTGCTCCAGAGATATAATGAAAATGATTGATAATATTATATCACATTTAAAAACTCTATCACATCTCTAGAGTTTCCATTTAATCTACCTATATGTACGTTGGTCAGTATGTGGTGTACTTACCTGGACGGTCTGCGGTTGTTGTTTTCCATGAAGGTGTAGGAGTACGTAGTTACGATCGCAGGGTCCACTCCATTGGTCAAGGATTTCTTCTGTCGGGGCTGTACAGCCATAGTCGGTTTCTTTTTCTGGTGCGGAAGCAACGCCGCTGTACAATTTAGCGACATTTTCTTCTTGTTTAACGTAGTTCTCCCTTAAAAGTTAACGTTAGTCGTCCACACTACCGCTGATTTCGTTTAGACTCTTAATGTAAATGTGTAGTCTCCATCACTATCGCTAGATCAGCTGCAGCAGTATCGACAGACGTCACATGACTAACTCTAGGTTTCCTTGGTAAAGGCCATATATCCACAGTAGACAAATAGCCACATTAACAACTCAACCTGAACTTTTAACATGTAAATTATATTTCTGACATTATACACAGAGTCAAACAATGACTTCTCAAAGCGGATCGGCCTCTCCAACGACAACACTAACTCGTTTGAATAGCGCGCTCCTTCCTGGCTACAGCTGCTGGACTGACAACATTCAGGACTGTTCAATAACTCCTTACCAGACAGGGTTCCGTGACCTCAACGACACAAGTATTAAAACTTTACACAAAAACGAAATAAAGCTCCAGGCACTTTACTTGGCTTTCCGATGGCGTGCTCCCCACTTCAGCCATAAATAAAGGCCAACACCAGTAGCAAGCACTGCTTTAACTATCAGCAGTTGTTTATTAGGCTTTTCAAAGACAAAATATTGGTGATAAGTGGTAGGGAAAACTGCTCACTAATTAGTGAATGAGTCACATGATGTGAACGCGCACTGGACGTGAAATGTCTTGCCCTATCAGCTGAGTTTCTGCCCCAGTTCCTTTGTTTGTTTACGAAGACACGTGGTCTCGAGACCAACTCCTCTAAGTATACATAGCCATGGCATTGCCATTTTCTCGATAGTTCAAGAAGTCATTTACTCACCGGCACTGAACTAACACCCGTTACGATAACAAGCAGGAACGATCACAGGGTATGGGGAGGACGGGTGTCAACACGGATATCTCGGTCTAATCCGGAAAGTAACGCGCACCGACTAAGCGAGGGGGATCACAACGAAACATATGGAGGAGTGCAATACGATACCCCATCATACAGATACGCCCCTCCTTCTGTCTACACGACTACCGAGTCTGATAACATCAATGTTCACCATTTAAATTGTTATCGTTTACAATGCCACAAAATGTGTTGTTTTTTTATTTTCTGTTATAAAAAAAAAACTTTCATTTGTTTAATGACAAATTTTATACTTATAGTATATTTATACTTGTATATATCTAGCTTTCCCACTACAACCAAATGGTATATCTTTTACTCATACTTTGCGAAAGTTGCTTGTTTGCAGAGGAAATAAAGCTTTCGAACCATTGGGACCAAAACAGTGGACTTTTTTTATGTAATGAAATAAACACAGCTTCTAGCCTTTAGTTCGGCTGTCTGTCTATCAGCGAATATTGGGGGTTTATTCCAATACATTAGTTCACGGAACTGGTTTTCCTGTCGCTGTCAATCTTGAGACAACGGCCATTATCTTGATACCAGAGAGATGCAATTCTCCCCTTCCCTGTCCTAATTACAGCGCAGAGAGATCTCCGTCCGTCCTAATTACCACATGAAAGGATCATCCTCGTCCTAATTACTGCACGGGAATATCTTTCTATTCATTCTAATTACTGCGGGGAAAAGGAATCCTTCCTCGCCTTAATTACAGCAAGGAAAGGTCCTCCTCACCGTCCTCATTACTACACCGAAAGATCATCGTCCATCATAATAACTGCATTACCCTCTTCATCCTAATTACTGATTCGAAATAGTCCTCCTCAGTCCTTATTTACTTCACCGAAATTCCTCTCTTCTCGTCCTAAATACTGCACGAAAATAGCCCCCTCCCCCGTCCTAATTACCGCACAGAAGGATACCACCATACCCCCTTTATCCAAATCACTCCACCGAAATATCCCTAACTGGTCCTAATTACTGCACGAAAATACTCCTTTCCAGTCCTAATCACTATATCAAAATATCTTCCAGTCCTAATCTATCTTCAAGTATTCACAGCTCACTTGAACACTGGGTACATTAATCTAGTCTAATTTGTACCGTGACCAGTACCGGGTACCAGAATCTACGTCTAATTTGTACCGTGACCAGTATCGGGTACAATGATCTACGTCTAATCTGTACCGTGACCATTATCAGGTACAGTGATCTATGTCTAATTTGTAACGTGACCAGTCGGGTACAGCGATCTACGTCTACTTTGTACCGTGACCAGTATCGGGTACAATGATCTATATCTAATTTGTACCGTGACCAGTATCAGGTACAATGATCTACGTCTAATTTGTACCGTGACCAGTATCAGGTACAATGATCTACGTCTAATTTGTAACGTGACCAGTCGAGTACAGTGATCTATGTCTAATTTGTACCGTGACCAGTATCAGGTACAATGATCTACGTCTGATTTGTACCGTGACCAGTATCGGGTACAATGATCTATGTCTAATTTGTAACGTGACCAGTCGGGTACAGTAATCTGCGTCTAATTTGTACCGTGACCAGTATCGGGTACAGTGATCTACGTCTACTTTGTACCGTGCCCAGTATCGGGTACAATGATCTATGTCTAATTTGTACCGTGACCAGTCGGGTACAATGATCTATGTCTAATTTGTACCGTGACCAGTATCGGGTACAATGATCTATATCTAATTTGTACCGTGACCAGTATCGGGTACAATGATCTATATCTAATTTGTACCGTGACCAGTATCGGGTACAATAATCTATGTCAGATTTCTACACTCGTATACTCCTAGTGGGGAATATATACATGTATATATACCCGTCCTCATTACTGTGTTAACAGTATACCATAACTCAGTCCACTGGCCATAATAGTGGGCGTAAAAATCTGTAAAAAATCCTAGATTTTGTCGCATATTCGCTGGCTGGAGCGCCGTCAGCGCGACATAGTTAAATGGGTGAAACTTTGAAATCCAGCATTCTCAACGCCCGTCCTCATTACAGCGACTATCTTTACAAGTAACTTCTATGAACTTTTATTTTAATCGCTTGTTTCCCTACACTCTGACTATTTGTCTGTCCAGCATCGCTGTATTTTCATACCTTTAAGTAATGACGTCATCGATAACTTTGTTGTAGTTACGTCAATTTCCGTGACGTCACTTCAGCCGCCATTTTAATCAGTCTAGTATTCCATGAAAATAGCGTTTACTCATTATGCAAAGTAACACGTTACGAAAGTGCAAAGAACGCCAACGGAATTATTCACATAGTAATCTTGAATTTGACTACGATGATGACGATGATCGGTATGTTGACGAAGAAAGCCTGCTTCCTCGATCTAAAAACAAAACTCTGCAACGTAGATATGACAGAGATGGCAGACGTTGTAACTGTTGTCGAAGTGTGGCAGAAAAGATTAAGTTTTATATCACTGACTTTTTTAGAGCTCCTCCTGAAAAATACAACGCAGCTAAAACTGTGTTAGGATTTCCGTTTGGTGCTGCATTAGGTATTATACTATACCATCTTGTTCTTGACTTCACATGGCTGAAAGAGAGTACCCGCCATTTTCTTGGCGGTGTTTTCGTTCTGGGATTGGCAAGTGGGTATGCACTTTCGGTTCAAGTGAGATGCATCACTTGTCTTTTGCTCCCTACATTCTTCGGAAAAACGGGCAGGTCATACATTTCAACGTTTGCCGTTATATATTTGATAACGGGACCTATCCATACCATCATCTTAAATGGCCACGAAGTAGCAAGGTCACTCGGATGCACAACCGAATTACTCGCAAACCACACGAAGGCACGTTGGGACTTGACCATGAAACCAATAGGAAGAGTTATGGAAGAATTTCAGACTGAAGGGATGCTAATCAACAAAGTTGTGAAGAGAGTCGACGACGCATTTGGGCCGATGAAGAAAGAGGTGGATGATAATTCGGAAGAAGAAAAAATGAAAAGGAACACCGCATTCGTTGATCAAGTTTCTGGTAAATCACGAGGAAATAGGGTGAAGGATGTTGAACAAAAAAACAAACGCGATGATTCCGAGAAATATAAGCGGGCTGAGTCGGATTACAGGAAGAAGTTAGTATACCGTTGTCAAGATGTATGGAACAAAGGCGTGATGACGTGTCGAAAAAACTTTCGTAATATGGAAAGACGCTGTCTCAACAAAATCCCAATAGTAGGCGGTCTATTGTGTCTGCCATTCAAACTCACCATATTCTGTGAACTTGTGAGGCTGGTTCCAGGAGCACTCGGAAGTGACTGTAATTCCAAAGAAGCGGTAAGTCCTGGCTTTGGTGAGGTATACGTAGCTGCAAAGGACATGTCTGCTAGCATGGATAACGATTTTAAAGCCAATTTGCAGTACAAAGTGGCCAGCACCCCTGAAGCTTTGGACGTCACCACAGCGGAGGAGGTCGGCAAAGGCACACTTCACAAATTTGAGAAAAAACAGATTTGGTTGGAATTTGGTTTGTCATTGCTGCAGCGCCTGATGGCCTTCACCTTCATACTGGTGTTCATCAGTGCATATAAGTACAACAAGGCCTACTTGACGGACATCCGACATGATAACATCTACATCACGTCCTACTTTCGTCACATTGACGATCGACGACAGAAGCTTTGCAAAACAATCTTGCTTCCGTTAAAGAAGGTAGAAAGTGACGTCTGTATATTTTTGACAAGTCCAAAACTTACGAAAGCTGAAAGAAAAAAGATCGTAAAAGGTACAATCATGCTTATTATACGGGGTTTGATCTCGGCAGTGATCATCATGTCGAGTGATCTTTTATACAATGTTCTCGACATCATTAGACGTCACAGTCGCATTGAATACCGCCAACAGGGCGAACACATCATCGACATTGACATCAACGGCAAAGGTTTTATGTCCGAGATCGTCAGACTTTTCCTCAATGCTTTCAACCATAAAAGTAAAATTGACAATATTTCAACCAATTTCGCATGTTTACCTCAACCGGTGAAAATGGAACAAAAATATGTATGGCTGATTTTTGGCACATACTGTATCATCTGGTGTCTTTTTGTCTTTGAAGCATATGGTCTACGTCTTCGGCGACTAGTGGCTTCTACATTTTACCGCAGCAGGGAGAAAAAACGGATCCTTTATCTATATAACGACATGTTGAAGAAACGACGGGGCTTTCTGCGGCACATGCGCCACCATATTCGTAGGCAAGTTAAGAAGAAACGCCTTCTAGTTAAATCAAGCCTCACCAGTAGTTTACGACTGGAATTTCCACAGCTGTGTGGGTGGTTGAAAATCTTCGATTCCTCAAAAATGTCATGCTTGATTTGTGAAGACCCAGAAAAAAGGGATTTCGTGCGGTGTCTAACACCTGGCTGTAACGTGGGCTACTGTTCTGCGTGTTGGTGCGACATCAGAAAGCGCTGTTACTCGTGTGATCCAGGCAGTGCAGACGATTTAAGTGACCTGTCTGATGACGGACTTTCCACTGACTCTGACAGCGAATAGCAATTGTTCCCTACAAAAGATTACATGAAAAAAGGATGTACTCTTTACCTCAAGTTTAACGTTACTATGTCAAATTATGTCTGGTGTTATGACAGTTGTATCAGTCTGGAGAGTATCTAACATTATATATGTGAACACTGTATAGATTTTGTAATAAATAATAAGAGACAGGTGATCGTTTCCCGTTTAGCTAAGTTTTCGATAACAAATGTTGGAACTTATACGGGAAAGAGTTAGCGAACTGGTAGGCCAACATTGCCAACGAGACAAAATTAGGTCTCCGACCCGTCACGTCGAAAACATCAATGATAAAAAAATGTAACAGGCATGAATGTTTTTGATGTTTTCATACAATGCAGACACGCCCAAAACATCCAGCGAATGCATACTTCAGTCAAAGCCGGTGTTTGTTTGGCAATGAGCTTGTCTTTCCCCCATTTAATCTGTACTTGGCAAAATTCATAATAGGTTGATTTTTTTTATTCTCTGAAACATTTATATACTCCTTTAAAAATTACACATCGTCGGCACACAAGGTATCTGGCTATGTTTGTTTTGATGCTTCACCAAGACTATACGATAGCTCATTAGGACCAATTAACCTGACGTGTTTTCATTTAGGTAGACTCTGCTTTTACATCTTGATGCTTTTAAGTCTAATTTGCTATAGTAAGTAAACCTACACCGACCTAAATCTCTCGTGTCATGATGACCGGTAACTTGGTGTAGTCTTGACAGACCTAAATCCCTCACCATTCCTTGAACCGAACTAAATCCCCCGCCATTTCCTCGAACTAATGTTCTAACCTACATGTAAATCGTGGTCGGAGGGGTGACCCTCCTCTGTCCTTTCGTGTTCCCACGGGAAGTCGAACCACGGACACCTAGCTGAACGGCGAGTGTGTTATCACTGCACCACCGACCACCCAAGCCTCTCTGGTGTTTTGAAACCTGTAGTGTAATTGAACCTGACAGAACAGTCTTACTTACATCCGGTAGTGAAATGATTGAAATATTTTCAACCACTTTATCAAATGTATGTACTATCCAAAGGAGATGTTGTACAGAACGACATTTTTCGTCCAATGTAGCTGAGTATGTGTGAAAGAAACCGAGAGGGAGTTCACAGAAACAACAGACTCGTTATGTTCTGCAACAGAAAATTATTTTATTACCTTAAAATACAATAACATAATGTATTATAACCTTATCTATTAAAGATATATGTATTTAAAAATAATGATGGACCCACTGAAATACAATAACTTTAATTGTATGTTGTCAATCCTGTTTATCTGCACTTTAATGCAAAATTTCAGGTGAATACAGGCCTCGAAAAGAAGATTCGTAGGTCCGTCTTGATTTCATTAACAAACCATTGTGGTAAATCGATAAACGGAAAAATGGTCCTATACGATAATTAATGTAACATCAACTTGGATACCTCTGGTTGTATACATGTTATAAACATTTATTAATTAGCTGATAAAACTTACTACAAACTTGGTCCCACATCGTACTTGTATAAAACAATACAAAGTGGCCAGCGTATGACCAATGTCATGTACAAAATACTGACAAATATACATCTTCTGTTAAAAATAACAGCTTCTTTCTGATTAAAAAAAATGAAGATGAGAACATGATCTCGCACTTTTCAGTGACTGAAACCATTAAAAATGATACCCTCCCGAGTCATGTAATCATTGGATCTGAAGACAAAAGACACCAATACCTGATACAATGGATAACCCTTAATACCAATGGAAGACTTCTTAGGTCTATGGATAGGAACATGGGCAACAATACTGTGTTATATGCACAATTATATTCGGCACTCAGCGTTAAGGACAAAACATAGACACCAATACCGTTACGACGATTGAAACAAATACTTTATACCAGGAAATGGAAAACAATTATTGACTCCATGTAAAGTACAATTGAAACTGGTGATTGATTCCACGTCAAGGACGATGGAAACTGACGATTGATTCCACGTCAAGTACAATTGAAACTGGTGAAACAAGGACGATACTTTATACCAGTAAAGTACAATTGAAAACAATTCCATTGGACAATGGGAAATGGGAAACTGGTGATTGATTCCACGTCAAGTACAATTGAAACTGGTGATTGATTCCACGTCAAGGACGATGGAAACTGACGATTGATTCCACGTCAAGGACAATGGGAACTGACGATTGATTCCATGTAAAGTACAATGGAAACTGATGATTGATTCCACGTCAAGGACAATGGGAACTGGTGACTGATTCCACGTCAAGGATGATGGAAACTGACGATTGATTCCACGTCAAGGACAATGGGAACTGGAGATTGATTCCACGTCAAGGACAATGGGAACTGGAGATTGATTCCACGTCAAGGACAATGGGAACTGACGATTGATTCCATGTAAAGTACAATGGAAACTGATGATTGATTCCACGTCAAGGACAATGGGAACTGGTGACTGATTCCACGTCAAGGATGATGGAAACTGACGATTGATTCCACGTCAAGGACAATGGGAACTGGTGATTGATTCCACGTCAAGGACAATGGAAACTGACGATTGATTCCACGTCAAGGACAATGGGAACTGGTGACTGATTCCACGTCAAGGACAATGGAAACTGACGATTGATTCCACGTCAAGGACAATGGGAACTGGTGATTGATTCCACGTCAAGGACAATGGAAACTGACGATTGATTCCACGTCAAGGACAATGGGAACTGGTGACTGATTCCACGTCAAGGACGATGGAAACCGACGATTGATTCCACGTCAAGGACAATGGGAACTGGTGACTGATTCCACGTCAAGGACGATGGAAACTGACGATTGATTCCACGTCAAGGACAACGGGAATTGGTGGTTGATTCCACGTCAAGGACAATGGAAACCAGTCATGGATTTCAAAGAAAAGAACAATTATTGATTCCAGGTAAAGTACAATAGTACCAACTATTGAGCCTAAGGAAAGGGAAACAGAAACATGCCGAGTTCTCAGGGCAACACAAAGGACATCAAATATAAGTGTAACCATATCTTCATACATTTTGTACATTGTCCTTTATATAGAAAGAGGGATATCTGAATACATCATTAGGGGTCACAGCAAGACTTTTACAAATAAACAATACATACCCATAAATCATAGTACAGTTTTAAAATCACATGAAGATCCTGGTAATAAAAAGTACATGGAACATCAAAATCCCTGACATTCATTTAAGGCACACTAGCTGTTCTAACAAATGACAAATGAAGATATCCCAAAGTTATACTAGATACAAAGATGATTCAATATTGCCATGGAAACTGTAATGAGCGATTCCCAGAAATTGTTAAAAAATGAATGTAAAAAAAAAAAAATAACTAAAATGATGAGTTGCCCCTTTAGCTGGGAATGATTAAACTTGCAGCAGTTTTCACACATGAACACATTATGGTATGATCCTGTGAATGACTAAAGGGGAGTAACTCTGTAAAATGGATGTGGTACATAGAGTTACAGATTTACTTTAAATTAGAGAAATCAACATGATGGTCACCCCTTGAATTTCTACCACTTACTTCCATCTAGCATTTAAGAATATTGTATATAACATATTAAAAATAGCTTCATTCTATTTGTCTTTCAGTTGAATGAGTATATTTATATATATATTGATATACTTTGAGTATAATGTATCAAAATTTGACAATACAATAATATGAGATCAGCTACTTTAAAGGCTTATTGACTGTAATAACTGGATGGTGCTTTGGATCAGTAGTACATCTTGCCTTGGTCCTTTTTTGTGTTAAAGTTGGGCCATCCTGAGTTTCTCTTTATATTCATGTTCCCTTTCGCCACTGGAGGTGGTGAGCTGGAATAAAACATAGCATACGTTAGCATGTGTAAGTATGTGCTAACAGGCAACTCCTAACTTTTAGTATACAGGTGTCATATGGTAGACAATTATCTTTGTGCCATAGGGTAGACAAGGTTTCCAGTATGTGTCATATGATAGACAAAATCTATTTTATGTGTAAACAATCTCTATTATGTAATAGGGTAGACAAAATCTCAAGAGTGTGTCATAGAGTAGACAAAGTCTCTATTATGAGTCATAGCGGAGATAAAATCTCTAGTATGTGTCATATGGTAGACAATGTCTGGAATAAGTGTCATGTGTCCTAGGGTAGACAAAATCTCTAGTATACGTCATAGGGTAGACAAAATTTCTGGTATATGTCATAGGGTAGACAATGTCTGGAATAAGTGTCATGTGTCCTAGGGTAGACAAAATCTCTAGTATACGTCATAGGGTAGACAAAATTTCTGGTATATGTCATAAGGTAGACAATGTCTGGAATAACAGCCATGTGGTAGACAAAATCTCTATCATAATAGTGTCATAGGGTAAGCAAAATTTCTAGTATGTGTAATAGGGAAGACAAAATCACTGGTATAAATTTTAGGGTTGACAAGGTCTCTAGTATGTTAGAGGGTAGACAAATCTGTAATATGTGTCATACAATAGATAAAATCTCTAGTGTCACAGTGAAGACAAAATATCTAGTTTGATATAGGGTAGACAAGGTATCTAGTATATGTCATAGCTTAAAATGTCTCTGGTACCTGTCATGTGTCAAAAGGTTGACAAAATCTGGTATGTGTCATAGGGTAGACAAATCTCTAGTATGTGTCATAGGGCAGACAAAATCTGTGGTATGTGTCCTAGGGTAGACAAAATCTGGTATTTGTTCCAAGATAGACAAAATCTAGTATGTGGTACAAAACACAAGGTCTCTAGTATGTCATATAGTAGGCAAGGTCTCTGTTATGAGTCCTATGACAGAAATGCCACTAGTTTATGGTCATTGACATTTTGTATATTTATCATTCTGCTCATACAAAGGTTTGATAATGAACTAGTTGAGCCATTAGTTCAATGTTCCCATTATGGTTACAGAACTTCATGGTATCATATACATACACAAAATTATCTGCAATAGTATCTAATTTACAATGTGATCAAGAGAATTTTACATTCATTTCCGTTTCATGGGAGATACCAACATGAAATTTGTCACAATTCTTTTCTTTTTTTCAAGACTTGTTTAATCTCATATGAATGGAAATTGGTGTAAATTCTTTATACCAAAAGTTCTATGTGCCATACATGATGTCTATCATTATGTGTCAAACAGGCTGATGGGATTCAAGTATCCGACATGTGGTTTGTTGTTTTATATGGTATATGATCAACAAACCTTCTAAATACCACTGCAACTGTTAAAATTACATAGATCTTTTAAACACTTTGCTTTGTGGGTCAAGGTATTTCATAAAAAATAATTTTGGAACAGTACATATAGTGCTGTTTTGAATACCACAAGGTTTTGTGGAGTCTTCAACACATTGTACTTTCATGACATTGAATAAGCTTTAAATCTATCTTTTTTTACAATATTCCAATCCTTTACCAAACATTACATGAGGACTTGACCCATTTGACCTTCATCATATGTCAAGGTTATTTGTTTGTACAAACTCAATAGCTTTCACCATGACAAGCTAGATTCCTTATCACTACTTTTGACCTTGTAGTTTATCAGAAGTCATTCAAAATGTACATGTAATTCATTTTAACAGGTCAAGCACTTCACCACAGCATGCTGAAGGTACTCCAACTGAAGCTTTAACATGCTTTTAACACAAAGACAAGTAAGTTGAAATAAATATAATAAGAAATGTAATCCTACCCTAAACACCAGTAAGAATTCCAGGGAGTTGTGTTCAAGCTAAACACACACATCACAAAAAACTGGGACAGAAAGAATGGAAAGAAGAATATTAGAACCAGAAGTGTTGGAGATTCCTGTCCTAAGAAAGGCAAGCATAAATTGTTATTTAATTAGATACAATACACACAAGAAGGTGCTGAGTATGTATACAGGGTTGATTCACTGATACCAAAACAATGGTCCCTTGATATGACTTTTGTGTATTTATAAATAACAAACAAGCAAAGCTAGTTATTACATATTTAATGACAGATAAATTGAAATCAACATCATACATGTACAAATGAGTTATTTCCTATGATATCCTCTCAAATACCCTATCATGAAACATTTCCTTCAGGTCGGTTAGTAAAAATATATTTGTGAACACATTTCCTGTATCACATCTAGTGAGAAAATTAGCTGTGACATTTCAGTAACTGCACTCTGGCACCTTCATCAGATAAATTACAAATCTGGCAATCAAATTGACATGTCCTTTTTATCTACAACATAATCACATGTACATTTATTTGTTTATGAGGTGTAAATGGTCATTTAGTCACCATTCAAAAAAAGGTTTAATTTCAAGTGTATATTAAGTGTTTATTACGTAGAAAATATATCAGTTAAGTTCAAGATTGATTAAAATTTAGTATACTTCTACAAATACACTTTTCTGGTTATTTGTCTGATGAGGATGACAAAATGTACACATCAAATCATTCATAGGTGCATATGTACTTTTGTGCCAGGAAAGTTGATACTTTGTAAATCTGATGATTACAATGGTATAAAGTAGGTGAAAATGATACTTGTATACCTTTAGTAAGATGTACTGTAAATCACCAAGATTTCATGAATACTTTATTTAGCGTACTTAACTCTTCAGACAAATTCGCAAAAAAATTATTTTGAAAACACTTCTAGAAATGACGTCAAATTCATTAATAATGAGCTCATAGAATCCTACATTCTTCATGGCTCCAATATAGGTAACCAAATCAACATGGATGCCATCCAGATTTATTTACGTTCAAATCATAGTGAGGGATTTGAATTTACTATCGACTCTCCTCACATATTAATGTCAAAATAAATTCCACATGAAAAATAAGTGATTTACAGTAAGTAGGAATGTATATACTATACACAGTGGTCAGGTCAAATAGTCAGGAGTACTGTCAGTTGTCATCTATGGCAGTTAAGGGGGGTTAATACAGCACAATGTTCATGGAGATCTTCACAAATTGTGAAGTCCAAACAATGCCTTAATACTCTGAACAATTCTGATAAAAAGAGACAGCCATCTTTGTAAATAGTAGAATTAGTTTATTGTTTACTGAATCTATGATGTAGATTATGATTGTGTTGGTTGCAGTGCTCCTACACATAAATGGTCTGTTTTGTTGTGTCATAAATATGTTCAGACACCTGTAATAACACTATGAATATTGTCCAGTGAAAACTGCATTATCCATGTCAAAATAAGTTCATTTATAAAGAAATTAATTAGAGAGTACTTGTCCTATTTTTCAGAAATACAGGTTACACGATAAATGAAGTTTTACACTTGTGCCAAAGTAATATGTTTTTTGAACTCATGAAATAGATAATTTGATAAGTCAAAGGATTTTCCAATATTTTTCTGAAATACTGGCTATATGATAAATAGAATCTTACACTAGTTCCAATGTAATATGAAATTTTTGAACTCATCAATTAAATAATTTGATGTCACTTAATCAATAAATTCATCAAAGGCTCCTGACACATCAAATGATTGACCTTTTTGAATAAATTCCCTATTATCATGTAAGATATATTCTAATTCAGGGGAACATTCAGCTACATCTCACTTCAGTTCTTGCATTCCAATCATTGTTGCTGCATTCAGTCAATAGACCTCAATCAAAATGGCTTTTTCAAAAGTAAATTAGTTTTTTTAAAGAGTTCTCAGGAGTTTTTTTCCCCATTCATTGAATGATTATATTCAAAACATTTTATCAATATGAAAGAGTTTTCATCATCATCATCATTAAATACTACAGTAATCCCGTCAGATGAGAAATGGAGTGGGTCCCAATGGAGGTTTTGACAAAGTCAGTTGTAAGTTACCATCCAAACATGATGAAAATGAATTATCTGCTACAATATACAATTGAGATTTGTTCGTCTTAAAAGCAGCACGCAAGCATTAACACTGATGCAAAGATTATAAAGCTGGTGAACTTTGTGTGCATAACATGTAAATTCTTCTAAAGTACAGATCTACAAGGCAAAGCATCTCTATTACCACATAATAACATTCCTCCTGCAAACCATTTTTGAGAAAACATGCAAGCAAAGTAAACGCACAAATTTCAGCTCTAAAGAACATATTCAAACAGCAGCCATGTTGTTAAAAAAAATAGCCTTTACAAAACAGTTACAGGAAGCGGTTGATTTAGTAAATGAGAATTTTCTGTGCAGATCTCATGCTTACATGTGATAAAACAGTAGCCATCGCTCTAGCATCAGTGAACCAACCCAGTGTACAACCACTCAAAGCTGCCCAACAAAGGCCAGGCCGATATTACTCCAAGTTCTGAGTCAATTTTATACATTATTAGACCTGTAAAGGTGATAGCTGTTAACATGTAGGAAACCAAGCTTACGTAAAGATATTTTAAAAATAGGAAAAGATGCCATACACAAATTGATAGTATACAGAACAATTCAAAAGAGAGTTAGTGGAGAAAAGAAAAATTTGAATAAAGACCTAATTTCACACGACACTACTTAAATAAAACATTTTAGAAGTTTTCAGTGTAAAATGTCATGTTGGGCATGTATTCTATACTGAAATATTATCAGTACCTGAACACACAATCTTAAGATTTCACACAGTTGTACATATAATGTCTGTATAGGGTATAATGCTGTAGGACTTCCATCACTGTAACAGGAGAAATAAATACTTTTCATTTAAACCCATCTGGGATGTAATACACCCTCCCCATCACTGAACAGAGACAAAACTTTATTTGTTCCATCTGTGTTAACAACCTCACAATTTTATTGAATAGTCAACTGTTGAGACAATCTGACCTTATTTCCGGTAATGACAAAACTGTAAACAGACTAGGTAATTATGTCTATTTCATTTGGTTCTATTAAAGTGACCATTCCAGATAACCATTAACCACCAATGGTCAGTGCCAGGCCACTTGGTCTCGGGAGGCAACTGGTGTGACCTTGAAGTACCTGACACTACCGCTGACCCCCATGTCTGTCTGAGCATTACTGTTGAAGCTAGGTTGCTGAGAAAGTGCAGCAAGCCCAGGCAAGCGGTCCATATCCTGCTGGTGTGTGCCATCCCCCTTCAGCACTGCCATACACCGCCAGCTGTCCAGGTAGTTTGCTGGCAAGAAAAATTCATTTATACAATTTTTGTCAAAAACAAATTTCAACCATCCACAAAAAGGGATCTAAGAGGGATCTTAGTGTCCGTCATTGTTAAATGTTTAAAAGAGAGGGATTTTAGTGTCCACCATTGTTTAATGTATAAAAGAGAGGGATTTTAGTGTCCACCATTGTTTAATGTTTAAAAGAGAGGGATTTTAGTGTCCACCATTGTTTAATGTATAAAAGAGAGGGATTTTAGTGTCCACCATTGTTTAATGTTTAAAAGAGAGGGATTTTAGTGTCCACCATTGTTTAATGTTTAAAAGCTGAATCTTTTCCTTTTTTCTATTCTTTCCTGTTTCTGCTATTGCTTACACAAAATTTAAATCTGAAGAATTGTGAAACCAATCTTTCATAGCCAAAATTCAAGATAACAATTTGTCAGGTATTTTGTTTTCCTAACCAGTATCACAATCAAATATGGGCACAACTAGGGACCAAGGAAAACCTACATATGAAATGAAATTTCACAGTAAAAACCTAAGATGCCTTTTGGCCATTTTGTTCTTTATCATCAGTCCCAAAATCAAACAGGCAGATAAAATAGAAAATCTATGATTTTATAAATCTCATATGCAGCAGAAACAAACAATAGATTCTGTTTACCCCATAATTTGAATTTTAATGGAGACATCTGTTAAAAAATCATTTTATAAGACTGATACAAAATCTCAATTGCTAATATTTTCACTCTACATCACTTTTTTGTGGCATCACATTGCATTTGATAACATGAAGTTATGATATCATAATTGGCCAATCACAGCTCCACTAGGTTAAATTACGTTTAACTAATTGACCTGTATCACTCACTTGGAATTTAATGTTCATCAAAAATATGAATCAATGTCCGTGACAAATGCATTAACACATGCATCATTGGCATTCAAAGTAGGCAAATCCAATCAATTTCATCCAATTTCCACAACATAAACTTCTGACACTTGGTTCTAAAGAGTTGCAATTACAACCTCTATTAAAAGTCATTTCTTTTTTTCTTTTGTATCAAAATTTGTCAGGCATTGACTTAGAAACTCTTTTCCACCAGATATGCTACTTCTCAAGACTTTTGGTTTACTAGAGGAAGTCTTTAACCCCAATGACCTTAAATATGATTCAAGGTAATTTTGTTTTGCATTTCTTTTGTCCGAAAGACCAACCTGAAAAAATATCATGCTTCTAGAACTTTGGGTTAATCAGAAGATCATATATATCTAAGTCATTTCTTTTCACAAACGGCAGTCTTCATACAAGAGACTCGGAACTACTACTTATTGAAAAAAAGTCATTCAAATGGAAAATGTGATGATGGACGGACAGACAGATGACGGACACTGTATCATGGCATAAGCTCACTTGACCCTTCGAGCCAGGTGAGCTAATAATAAATATAATAAGGTAGTGAGTGTTATTACACTGATAACTGAAGAGTTACGTGACAAAATGCTATCCAGAGGTGTCAAATCTTTTAACAGCTTGTACATGGTAGATAAGTTTAAAATTTGCCAGGAATGGTTTTCACTACAAGTCTACAGTAAGATTTCTAGGTTACGGCCCTATCACATTCTCTACCTTTCCAGAGTCGGACACAGCCATCATCCCCTGAGGAGGCCAGCACTGTCCCAATCACATTCCAACATATTCTCCAAACCTGAATACAATAAATATAATACCAACCTTTAAACAATGAAATATACCTCCAAACAATTTCAGTTAATGCATTTATAACTTCTTCTGAAAGATAACATTTGTTTTACTTTCTTGGAAACATACAATATTGAACATTTCTTAAAATTCAGTCTTACTTCTGAATCATGATCGGTGAACTCTGCTACTCTTTTAATGGTGAATTTGTTGTTGTTGACTTGATTTGCTGCTAGAGGTGCATCTCTTGTGCTGGAAACATCAAATATCAATTGTTTACTTCCTACAATTTATAGTGAAGTTCATTACATTTTACATCATACAGTGACTGAAAAATACTATAATCCCTGGAGAGCTCCACAAATATATCATTTGTAAGTTATCTTTATCTTAATGACAACTTCAGTGTGATTTGAGCTCATTTTAACAGATCACTTTCAAACAAGAGGCCCACAGGGCCTGTATCATTCACCTGGAACCACAGGGCCTGTATCATTCACCTGGAACTTAAAGTCCAGCAATGTTATACATGCGTAAAGGTTGGGTTATTTTAAATATTTCCAAATTAAAGCTCAGTCACTTAACCTCTTTGATGGGGCAACACAAATGGGTAAATTCTTATATCATTACTGTCTTTCTCTTTTGATTCCCAGTGGTTATCGGGTTGGTATCTCAACTATATAAAAAATATGACCTGAGATAATATTCCTGAAGGTGTGCCACACTCAAGGGTCAATTTTCACATAACTAATGTGTTTATCTCTTGATACCATGCAATTGTTTATATTTATGGTTATGGGGTGGGAATTTCATTTGCTTGAAAGACGTCACCCTGACAATACATCCAGAGGGGTGAGGCCACAACCAGGGCCTGTTCTTATATTGTGAATGTGTTGATTTCTTAATGCCCACTATTGCCATATATGGTTTAGTGGGTGGGGATCTCAACTGTTTCAAATATATTACCATGAATCTGAATCCTTACAAGTAGAGCCAGACTCCCGGGCTAATTCTAACATCATGTTTTTGTTTATCGCTATATGCCAAGCAATGCTATACATAATTATGGGATGGGGTTGTAAACTGCACATTTCCCCAGTGAGCCCCTCCCCTCCTGCCCTGGGGCCGAGATTCACCATTTAAACAAAACTGATTCCCCTTCTCTCAAACATGATTCACGCCAAATTTAGACAAAAGTCAATCATTCCTACAGGAGGATTTTAATATTGGGCCCTGCTCCTCCCGCCCTAGGGGTCCCTGGAGATCCATCATGAATACAAAATTGATTCCTCTTCATCAAAAGCTGCTTCTGACTAGGTTTACTAAAAATACGATCGAAGGGACATAACTCAACAATTTACCTATTTCATCTTGTACTCTGCTATGTCGAGTCACACCAAAAGGAGATATGCGAGTACATGTATATCAGGTTTGCCAACCAAGAAGTGTAAGAACATGTGAAAATAAAGAGAGGTTTGAGTAAATACAAGTGTAGATGTAAGTACAAGTGTATATATATATGTTTCCTGAAAGGTTTAAGTACATGTGTATATATAAGAAGTTACCTGAAAGGTGTAAGTACATGTGTGTTGGTATATATATTATTATAAGAAGTCACCTGAGAGGTGTGAGGCTGATAACTTTGAGATCTTTAGATGCTACTGCCAGGAGATGATATGACCTCCCTAAGTTAGGAGCAAAGGCAATGTCATGCACCGGATCTGTTACAATATTGATGGTTTCCACTTTCACCCATTTCCTGTAAAGAATGAAACGTACACATAAAATCTGTAGCTTCACTAAACATTTCAGTATTTGTTTTCTTCATTTATAATCCTGCACAGACACCTTCAGTTTGAAAGCTGTAGAATCAACAGAATTATTGTAACACATTTCTGTACAGTCACCATCGGTCTGAGGACTGTAGAATGATAATTACCTAACTTGAATTTGTAGCTAATACAAATGAAAATTACCTTGTCTTATCGTTGTATTCATAAATCTGAACTTTCCCCCCACCAGCAGGACTGGCATCATCACTCCCCACTGCTATCATCGGTGGATGCATTCTACAACAAAAACACAATATTTACCAAGTACATTCACAATTTCACATCATAACCTATAAGAAAAATGATCAAAAATATCATTTGCTTTTGTCACAGAAACAAAAAAGACTTCTAATACTGGGATAATATGTTTACACTGTTAACAAATACAGATTTTCTCTTAACATTACCCAGTGTTTTTAGCAATCTCATTCTAAACTTTTGATAGATAAATTATCAAACTAGTCTTTTGCTCATGGATATCTCATGAGGTACACATCTATACATGTGTAAAGGGGGAGAGGGACTTTGTACATACGTATACATGTCTGAAAGTGGAGGGGCTCTGTACATACCTATACATGATTGAAAGTGGAGGGGCTCTGTACATACTCATACATGATTGAAAGTGGGAGGGGGGCTCTTTACTTATGTATACATATCTGAAGGGGGAGGCTGACTCTGTGCAAATCTTGAAATGTACCATGACTGACAACTATAGCTAAATTTGGTCTGTAAATGTGTATATAGAAGGAGAGAGGTGAGGGAGACACTGGGGACGGAGTGTAAATACCTTGACATGTTCCATGACAGACAACTGCAGCTAAGTTTGGTCTGTATGTCATTCTGAAGGGACCACTGACTCAGGTTCATCACATCAGGAGCCTCGTATATTCTAACTGTCCCATCAGCTGAACATGTAGCCTAAAATTACCATGTATATGTATCATTGGCATTATCAAGTCTTTCAATATCAGCTTTAGATAACAATGATGGTGAAATCATGTTTGCATCAAATGAAACAACGAATAACATTAGTCAAACATCTCATATGAGCCTTTCTTACAAATGTTGAAGGATATTGTATTGAAGTGATTATTGTAAAATTACTAGAATAAGAACTCATCTGGAAATCAGAGTACATATTATTTGAAGATGCCGGAGAAGAAAATTTGAAAACTAGAGATGTTAGGATGAGAAAATACTTAAACTAACATACCAATAGTCTGTTTACCTTGATTTGTTACAATGAAATGATTATATAGCCTAGCTATGTTGAAACTTAAAATCATAGCTGTGATCCTGGAGTATAAGCTACAATATCTGAATAGGGTTGAACATGGAATTCATTGTGCTTCTCACCAGCTGTAATCCTAAATGTTTAGGTGCAAATTTGACATCAGTGACTGAAGTGCGACTGTCAACCAAACTTGACCTCTTCACCCAGTTGCTCTGGTTACCCTTGCCATACTCTCCAATGATTTCTTCCCAAACTGCAGCTGTTCGATCAAATGAGCAGGTGGCAATGACCTGGCCAAACTCAGGATGGGCCCAAGTAACCCGCCACACAGATCCACTGTGAGTCTGTAAACGAAAAGGATTCATCTCTCAAACAATATTTAGTTGCATCCATCTGTTGTAAATAATGCTTTTTGTGCACTGTTGTAACACCAAAACCAGAGGGAAATAAAAAAAAAAAACATCTGAGGAATTATCCAAATAATTTATAACTTTTACAAATGTCTTTTGGCCTTTGTGAGTAAATAAGGATATGTAGATGAAATCATTACTTACATTTTATCATTAGTAACTATAGGAAATCAACATCTGATCCAAGGTTAATAAACAAGTCTGATTTTGATTTATGCTTTGCAATTATTTGAATAAGACATTTGAATATCTTGTTAACTTACTCTCCAGCTTGCTGTGCAATTCCACTGACCATCTTCACCAAGATCCCAAACCTGAAGTAAAGAGTTTCATATAAGACCACTTCTTTGAGATTACCAATATACTCAACTTATACAGTACAGAAGAACAGATGCAATGAAGGAGGTATACCAATAAACCTTTCTTTCTAAAACAGTATATATTAGTCTGAAGGACAAGAGCATAAAATTCATTTCCCTTATACAATGGCACACCACAAGTAGGTATTCAGGTAAGGTTCTTCAACATTTTGTTGGGAAGGAATGATATTAAAATAGTTTTTTGTATTCCCTAACTAGATCCAACCAATGTATTACTGTATAAGTTTGCATACCAGGTATGTAATAGACCAAGAAGACTGAACTGATAATTTCAATTTCAATTCTAACGGCGTTGCAACTGATTCGATTTCACTGTTCCCATACATATAGGAATTCTATTAGGGTATAACAAGTATTAGCTTCTAACGAGCGGATTGCAATAACATGTCTCAAATATGTCTCACAATGTCGTAATACTGTAAATGATACTTAGCCTCATTTATGCACCGCAAAGTTAGGCCTTATTACTATTTTTTGTATAAAGCGAAACTAGACGCTCCAGTAAGCTATTGGCAATGCTTTGTACCTTTACGGTTTGGTCGCTTGAACATGTAGCCATGCGATTTCCATGAAAGTCATATGATACATCATGAATAAGATCTTTGTGTTCCGCTGGAATTTGTCGAGTTACAAACATGGTATTATTCAATAGAAATATTCACATCAATCTAAATTTTATATTAGCTCCACATTTCCAACATCACACGTTTGGTTCTTCCATCTTCGCGGCCCTTCAGCTGCTTCTGAAGTAACCGAGTTGTTGATTGGTTAGTACACGACAACTCGTCCAATCATATGTTATTTTAGAAAATGTGTTTGGGACGAAAACGGAAGCACTGTGTGGAGTGATCAAGAGGACCAACACCGATAGTAATCTAGTTGTAATCTTTATTGGCGGGACAGTAGTATTTCCATATTAGATATGTTTAAGTGCTAAAGCACGCATCCAAGATTCTTTTTTGTAACCGATCGGTAAGTTTAGTAATTGCATTATTGACTGCTTCTCAAGTGTGCATGTGGTTACTCTCAGATCAACGTAGTCGATAATGCATTATATGGAGCTTTGGGCTCCGGAATCTTTTTTTTTATAGTTTAATGAATTTTACGTTGGTCTCTGATTGAACCATGCTATACTGGTGTACTAGAATATTAATTCACGATTCTAATATTAATTCCTTCGTAACCCCATATTATCAGGTAATGTTTTATGTACGAACATCCTGTGATGTTTAGTAACACACTTATACTGTAAAGTCCAAAGAACAATACATATACATATAAATGCAGATCTTTAAGAATGTATTATCAACAGTATATGCCATCGTAGATATTAGTATGTTTAATAGTTAGAAGGATGGATGAATTGTCATAATAAGAAAAGCTAAATTCTTCCAACATCATATAAAAAAACCTGAAAAGTTGAACTGTTTGAGTACATTTTACACAGTTAAAGGATATTAGACTTATAAAACTTGGAACTCATATAAGTTAGTAGAAAAACGTTTTAATCATTCCATTGATTGATGTTTTTTGACTATTGATTGACACAAAAATAAAATGGGGGATATATATGTCCACAATACCCTATTTAATTCCCAATTCCTATTTAACATTATAACTCTTAGTTGTCTGTTGGCAATGGGCTGCCTGTAGAATTCAAAGATATGCTTCAGTTTTCTAAAAAGTGACAATAAGCTTTAGTGACTAAGTAAGTATCATTATACATCTTCAGAAAATGTTATGGAAAAAATATAAATAAGTGACATGATGGTTTATTTGCTGCTGGTTTTATTGCCTGTCCATCAGCGGAAAGGATTATAAAGATGTCTAAATTTACACCACCGCTTTTAATTAAACTTTGTATTTGTTTTATGTTCTTTGTATGCAGTGTAATTTCTGTAATATTTGTGTCTTAATAAAGGGGCAGATTGCCTGGAAAATTTGACAATTTTCATGTCAGACCGTTGCTATTACTTCATTGATTATATATATGGCTTTGCAATACATAGTGTAACATGTTTCCTCTTCCTTTTGTAGACATGACAACAAGATGCCAGTGACAAAATTCCACCCTTACCATGGACAAAACATTCGTCTTCTCAATGACAACATGGTGGCCTTTAGAGAGACTAGTTTTGCACATGCCCTGACCTTCAGTGAGAAGGCATTGAAACCTGGAGAAATATTTCTTGTTGAGATAGAAAAGAATGAGTTAGGATGGAGTGGACATATGAGAATAGGTCTAACACAGTTTGATCCAAGCTGCAAATTTGAACTTCCACAATATGCATTACCAGATCTTCAAAACATGGGGAAATCTTGGATTTTTGCAGTGACAAAGTCACACAATAAAGTGGTATACTCAGAGGCTGGTGACTCGGACAGTATAGATAGGGAGATTCATCAGTCAGTGCTAGGAGACACAGAGGTGATACACACACCCCAGGGCTCCTTCAGCAGAAGTTTACTACTACCCATACGGAAACTTTTATCCAATAATTATGACACTTCTGTTAGTACCTCCTCATCAGAAAGTGCCCTTCCAACAGACATTGGTAGCAGGATTGGGATCATGTATCGTGTGGTGGGGGACACAGCAGAAATGAGGTTTATCATCAATGGTGAAGATCAGGGACCTTGTGCGAGAAATATTCCCCACCAAGGGGGACCACTCTATGCAGTGGTAGATGTGTATGGTACCACAAAACAAGTGAGGATAATCCAACTGTATTGTGGTAAGTATATAGTCACTCTACACTTTCATATTCAATGTAAAAAATTAAGTTCACAACAGAATATATTGATGTTAGGTTAAACCCATAGCTTATATAATATATATTTGCTTTACGTAAAAGAAAAAAAAATGGAAAAAAAAGTAGATTAATATTTCAATTTTCAACTTTGTAAAACTATGTAAATTTATGGAGACAAGTTGAAATTTTCCTGCTAGGTGTATAAGATTGTATGAGGGTTGAATGTTGGTAGACAACTTTCCTGCTAGGTGTATAAGATTGTATGAGGGTTGAATGTTGGTAGACAACTTTCCTGCTTGGTGTATAAGATTGTATGAGGGTTGAATGTTGGTAGACAACTTTCCTGCTAGGTGTATAAGATTGTATGAGGGTTGAATGTTTGTAGACAATTTTCCTGCTAGGTATATAGGATTGTAGAAGGGTGGAATGTCAGTAGACAACTGTATCATAAGTGCCATATGAATGTAATAATGTTTTCATTTTTCAGTGTCCTCGCTTCAGAATGCATGTAGAGACAGAATACTTCAGTTGACAAAGGAGGAAGATGTTACCTGCCTACCATTGCCAATGAAACTGAAACAATTTCTGCGATATGAACTATAGCACCATACTTACAATAGCTTAAATGTTATACTCTGTATCAGATTGTTGTGTGATATTCAAAATTGATTTATATTTATGTACGATATACATGTACAGCATTGCGATAAATTGCCTTGAATTTCGATAGTCCTAGTGTAAGATAACAATATCTTGAAGACATAATGACATACTATAGAAAGTTATACTGTAGGGGTATATGAACAGTTTTATGTTTTGTTTTGATAATTTTAATTCTTTTTGTTTCTACGATTAACACAACAAATGACTTACAAAGCCAATGATTCTATTTGATGTGCTGTTTTTTGTCTTGCCATAAGAGGAATCATGACTGTTATAAAGTGTTATTTTTTGTTGGTACACTTCCCCTTGCCACATTGCTTTTAGAACTTGGGTTAAACAGATTTTCTCAGAAAGTATAATTTCTAGAGCTAACTTATTTGGACAAGATGGAAAGACTTATAGCAGACTCAGATCTTTTTGATAAGGAATAAAATTGAAATTTACTTTATATTGGATCATCGAGTCACTGTCCATTTGAAATTGGATGGAGATATAGCTTTGTATAAATGGTTTTTTGAGGGTGAAAAATATGATATTTTGGTTGATTTCAAGAGTTTGCAGACACTCCTATAGATATCAAATTGATAAAAAAAATACTGCACATGACTTCAGTAAATCATGTTTTTTTCTATTATAAGTTCATTTCAGATTTTTCAGATTCAGAATTTTTAATAAGTACCTTGTTTATTCAACCAGAAATTTTTGAGTGAAATTTGGTTGTTTGAGATCTTACATCATGATTTAGAATCAGTACACAAGATCCATATGTTGAGAACTGGTAAAATTTTTAAAATTTAAGAAGTTAAGAAAGACAATAACAATAGTTTTCTCATCAACATCTAGTTTTGTACTCTGATAAAAAAATTTTGATAGAAACAGGACCTTGGCTCATTTTCCTTCTGAAATTTCAATGTTTTGAAAAATCAATAATGTTTTGTAGAGTTACATCAGGAATGTCATGACTAATACCTTCTCATAAATTTTGTTATTTATTTTTTGTTTTATAATATATATATGTTTACTAACATTTTTATCTTTGTACTATTGTTTATGGGAAACATGTCAGAATTGACTGCTTTAATTTTTTACTTATTAGAAGGGTTATATTTATATACATAAATTTCAGGATATTGTTCAGTGAAAATAAGACAATATGAAAAATAAATAAATAAGTAAATAAATAAATAGGACATTAAGGTATGAAAAGAAGTCACTTATTCAGTGTAATTAAAGCAGTAAGGTGTGGCAGGGGATATTCAAAGTGATGATATTCAGTGTTATTATTTTGTCCAACAGTTTTTATATATGAATTGTTTTCCAACATATTAGGTTATTTGGTGCATTGAAGTTCATGTGGTAATAAAGTGAAAAACAAAGTCGGAGTTCAAGGACATTTATCAAGATTTTTGGTATGAGTGATCATGTTTTGTTCAAATGGTACACAAAAAGAATGAAAGATAATAATAGAAAATAACAATTCTGTAAGTTAAGTAAGTTTCATCTAGACAGATTTCAGAGTAAACCAGTTACTCAGTGATACATGTATGGATGGAACGAATGTGTGAAATGGCTTACATACCGTATAGAAAATCATCTGTGAGTTAATTTATCTCACAGTTAAAACACCATCTGACTATGTAATGATTCATTAAAAATAAATTAGACCATAAAATTGTTTGTCTTTTTATCCCCATCATTTCTGGGTCATATTTTCGACATACTTCAAATACCACCCAACATCCATATAAACTCTTACTGGGCATCAGAAGAGAAAGACAATCATGATAGAAGAACTTACCAACTTGTCTTGTGACATCAAAGAAGTTAAGCGACTGAGCTTTAATTTGGAAATATTTGAAATACCTAACCTATAGGCATGTATACCACTGCTTGGCTTTTAAGATTCAGGTTAGAACTAAAGACCCTACTGGCCTCTTGTTTAATGTTTTATTT
This sequence comes from Ylistrum balloti, assembly GCF_031769215.1. Lineage (NCBI taxonomy): Eukaryota > Metazoa > Mollusca > Bivalvia > Pectinida > Pectinidae > Ylistrum > Ylistrum balloti. The sequence goes on along the minus strand of NW_026782534.1, from coordinate 850,470 downwards.
TCATGTGGTCTCTCATCTGTTGCATCATATTCAGCCTCTGCTTGGTGTCTCTTGGTTCTAGTACAGGCTGATGATATTGAACTTCCCTATCCTCACTTAAGTTGATGATTTTCAAGCGCTTGGTAAGTTCTAGTGTAAAGCCAAGTTCCTCATGGATTCAACTTCCAGCTTTATGTCAATGGGTTCTTCATGAAAGCACTGACAATCAATCAGTGTTTGCTGCAGTGTGTTAAATCATTCATCTGAGGGAAGCTTTACTGCATTAATTATAACCTCAGAATATTTCATATCTTTCCATCCTACAGAGACGTGAATATTATGCACAACTTCACAGTTACCTTGTTTTGGTTGTGTCTGAATGCGACTAGCATCTATTTATTGGTTACAGAACTGTTATATTCACAGAAAATATTTTCAGTGATAAGTCCATTGTATGCCTTCAGACTAACCTGTATCACAGTTGATAGTACATATAGATGTATATACAGTACATACATATATAGAGATTTACTCAAGTGATGGTTTTGGTGCTGAAGCCGATTTGGTAACATAGTAACATGGCTATTGTAGGAATACAGGTAATTGGCCTTACCTAAAATTCTGCACTTCATATTTTCTTTAAAGGAGGTAAATAATATATATATATATAAATATTTCTCCACATCAATTTGATAATGTCTAGAAGCTACAAGCTTTTAATCCTTTATTGATAAAAAAACCCATTTATTTGAGTGGGTCCTATCAAGAGGATTAATTTGAAAATTTGAACAGCATTTATGGAAAGTATATCGTCTTATTATGAAATTTAGTTCGTTAGTTAAGGAATATTGTTAATGGGAGATAAATCTTATACACTTCGGGTAAGGTATTCTACAACCAAAACATTTTCGACATTTCCAACAGCGAAATGATATATATATAAACAACAACTGTTCAGTGAAACGGTCTTTTCCTGATTCAATATAATGACTACTGTTGCATTTCAGTAGTTATAATAATGACTTCGTTTTTAAAGCTAATGAACCGTACAGGCCCATTGCGCCTGGAAGTCCTCATCACTAAAGCGTTTGTAACTGTAGGAAGTGTAACGAGTTCAGTGTAACTCGTGGTGGTTATTGCATGTGGGTTGCATGTGTTCCCATTCGTTTTAGGTCTGTTATAAGACTGCCTTGGTATTAATCGTTTTTGAAAGTCATGTGTAGCGTGCAAGAGGGAGATTCTGACGGTCCGATCCAGAAAGAAAGAATCAGGTAACTGGTAACTCGGAAACATACTGTAATCTCCAAACTAGTGATATTACAACGTCACCAGTTATGACGAATAGTGAAATAATGTTTTTCATACAAGGAACGTGAAATATAGGGATAAGAGACTTTATAAATGAGTGAAGTAGCCTTACTGTATGTATATATACCATTTTTCTCCAAAAGAAGTCAACACATAACTGATCTGTTTTTTTTTTTAATAAAACAATCGCGAATAGGGACAAGCCTAATGCGTGAACTCTTGTGACAAAATGCAATATGACATACATTGTATACCCCTTTTCGGCCGAGAGAAATCACTGTCAAATTAATGGCATTAAAAAGTAATTTTCCTATTTATAGAAGTTTTACTCATGTATATTTTTCTAAGGATACTCCATTTTGATCTGTTAGTTTTATTTTTTATTTTGAAAATGAGATTCATTTCTCACTGGCCGTTTAAAAGGCTCTGCCTTGCGACTGGTCAGTGCTAGGTCCACATGATATGAATAGGGTATAGGTATTAGGTAGATAATAGATAACAACTGTGAGGAGAGAGGACTTTGATGTCTCTTTACAGCTCAGTCAACAAACACAAAAGTTAACAACAGAAATGTCTGCACTGGACCTAGACCCAACATTACAAACTCTAATGTTTTATATAGGTGAGGTAACAGATCTACAAAGAGAATAATCCCAGTATACTAATTTTCACATTTTACTTTGTTGTGGTAGATTATTCCCTATCGTTGATTTTTTAACTGACAGCATGTAACTGCAGAACAATCCAACAATGCAAAGTTAAAAACAAGAGGAATTATTGTGATCTTATCCAATCAAGAGATAGGTTTCAATTTGTTGGTTGATAGTTACCACAGAGACTTGTGTACATGTACATAGGTCTGGTCACTGATCGCATTAAACTGTTAAATAGGTTTGTAAGAAAGTTTTAGTCTGATTTTGTTTCAAATTCACCATAAACATGTGTCATATTGTTCTTCAGATATTCATGATGCATATATGTATATACCTAAAAAATGTACTTATCTGTATTTTCAGTCCTGGAAGAAAATGCATGAAGTGTCACACAGAAAATGCTATTTTGATCACCCGAGTAAATGATGCCTTTTGCAAGTAAGTAATACTATATAAACAGCAGCACAGTATATCAGATTTTTACTTGCATAAGGCATTTTTATGTAATAGAGGGAATAAGCTTTCTATATATCAAACACACATTTGTTGGCCTTCTGGTTTGCTAGTATGAAACATATGTGGGTGCGATCTGCATTTGGTATATGTAAATTTCACTCCAGATAACACTGGATATTCAAGTTGTTCCAGATGGTACAGTATATTCTGGTTGTTCCAGATAGCACAGAATATTCTGGTTGTTCCAGTAACCTTACTTAGAATATTCTGGTTGTTCCAGTAACCTTACTTAGAATATTCTGATTGTTCCAGTACTTAGAATAGTCTGGTTGTTCTAGTAACCTTACTTAGAATATTCTGGTTGTTCCAGTAACCTTACTTAGAATAGTCTGATTGTTCCAGTAACCTTACTTAGAATAGTCTGATTGTTCCAGTAACCTTACTTAGAATAGTCTGCTTGTTCCAGTAACCTTACTTAGAATAGTCTGGTTGTTCCAGTAACCTTACTTAGAATAGTCTGATTGTTCCAGTAACCTTACTTAGAATAGTCTGATTGTTCCAGTAACCTTACTTAGAATAGTCTGGTTGTTCCAGTAACCTTACTTAGAATAGTCTGGTTGTTCTAGATAACCTTACTTAGAATAGTCTGATTGTTCTAGATAGCAAAGAATATTACGGATTATCCAGCTCCTTATTGTATAGATAATCCATGTTGGCTTAATAAGGTTTATGAGGACAACTATAGAAACTATACTTGTGACATAATTCCATTTATCTGTGGTGTTTTCAGGGCTTGCTTTATGGTATATGTAACACACAAGTTTAGGGCCACCATTGGAAAGTCGAAGTTGGTACGTGATGGAGAAAAGGTATTAGTGGCTTACTCTGGAGGTCCATCGTCTAGCTGTCTTCTCCATCTGATCACAGAGGTAAGGTCATCAAATGTTTTCTTGGAGTTATTATTGCCATAGAGAGTTTGTTATTTCATCATAAATCTACTTACGAGCTTGTATAGGCTACACTTGTTGTCCAATTCCCTTTGTACAGTGTTCTGTGCAAAAACATTCAGGAATTAGAGGCTCTCTGTTTATCTTAATTAGAGGGGAAAGTTATCTGAAATGTAAAGAATTATTATGAATGAAATTTGATTTGTAGTTTTATTTTTCCACAGGGATTGAGTCAAAGAGCACACAAGAAACTACGCTTCACCCCTGGGATTGTCTTCATAGATGGTATATTTTATAAGAAATTTCTACTAGCTGTAAAAATATGTTGATATAGAAAGACAGAAAAAATAAAAACATTTATATAAAAGGAATTATTGAAATATTGAATTGAATCAGCACAAAAATAAATTACTTATACACGATACAAAACATGATTTGGCATGAGGAAGAATATTATTGAGTTGTACAATAAGTTTGTATGTAGATGTGAACTATGACACGTTTGTTTATGTAGAGAGTGCTGTGCTAGACAACCTGGTACAGGATGGTGTAGCCGATAAGGAGAGAATAGCTGAATTAATGGAAAATGTGGGATACCCATGTCATACCAGATATTTAGAGGAGGTGAGAGCTTTTGGGTTACCTTTTTTGAGATCATTGTTCTGATTGGCTGAACCTACCTGGTATTGTGAAAGTGTTACTGTTGTGTTATAATGTTACTTGCATACAAGGTACTGTTAGAATTACAAATAAATCACAAAATAAGTGAGATTGTCTCCCTTCCCACATAAGTCTTAAAGACAAATACAACCTTACTTAGCTCACTTTATCAAATTTTACAAATACACCACAACCTTACTTAGCTAACTTTATCAAATTTTACAAATACACCACAACCTTACTTAGCTGACTTTATCAAACTTTTCATATATCCGTCAATATACTTCATACAAAGCAGGTGCAAATCATTTTAATTTCCACTTTTTCTTTTTGAGTCCAAATAACTAATCCTTTTTACCAAACTGGTGTTAAAAGATCTTTACTGTACTACAATCCAGAGACATCATGTACCTAACCATGGCATTCTTGATTGATATAGCCTGATGGCTAAACTGCTGTAAAAAGATCTTTACTGTACTACAATCCAGAGACATCATGTACCTAACCATGGCATTCTTGATTGATATAGCCTGATGGCTAAACTGCTGTAAAAAGATCTTTACTGTACTACAATCCAGAGACATCATGTACCTAACCATGGCATTCTTGATTGATATAGCCTGATGGCTAAACTGCTGTAAAAAGATCTTTACTGTACTACAATCCAGAGACATCATGTACCTTACCATGGCATTCTTGATTGATATAGCCTGATGGTTAAACTGCTGTAAAAAGATCAGTTTTATCAGAAATTATAGGAGATTAAATTGACAGGCTACCAAAGAAATCATTTTCACTTTTTTTGGAAAGTTGTTCAATTATCAGAACTGCAGATGAAATTTCCATGCAAGTTAAGACAGCGTTACATTCAAGTGATTAACTGTATGTATTATTATCTTATTGTGTAGAAGTTTATTTCTGCTGTGCCCTAATTTCTCTCAAATTTTGATGAAAACCAGTGTATCTAATTTTAGCCATGTCATATTTTTGCTACTGTAGAGCAGAAACTAGATTTAATCCTCCTTTTTATTATTTAAACAAAGGGAAATGAATCTTTGTGACATGCTGGGCATTGTTGTTTAGGCCTTATGCTTGGACCAAGATGGACTCTTACCAAAAGCTGACCTGTCTAGTCTGACTGAAGCTGACCAGTCCAGTTTTTGTACTGCTGCCATTCACAGCAACAGCCTTGACAGAGCAAGAACTGAGATAAAATCCTTGTTTTCCTCCATCAAATCTCTCACAGCCCGGGAAGACATGCTCAACAAATTAAGGTATCATTAAATTGTACAATTATCATTTCAAAGTTTCAAGTATATTCATGAATTATGTTTGACAGTATAACATGATTAAGTCAGTTTGTGTGTCTGTCATATTAACAGTAAAATAAATAATTTTCCATGTCAAATGATTATGTCATCATGTGTCATTCTGGTATAAAATGTTTTTAAAAAAACTCCTTATTATCAATTACATTTTAGACAGAGGTTACTGATGGAGGTGGCCAAAGTTCAAGGATACTCTAAGGTCATGACAGGTCACTGTGGGACTCGGCTTGCGGTCAATCTCCTGTCAGATATATCGCAGGGAAGGGGTTCTCATGTGGCTATGGATACAGTAAGTTGATGTCTCTGATATCTTTATCTAGGTAAGGTACACTGATGAGTTTGTCCTCTGTTTTCTGTGTAAACCAGCAGTTTGTATATTTGTTCAGATTGATTCGGGATCTTTTTCAGTTTTTGGTTTTAAGACTTTTATACTTCTCTGAAATATTTCAATATAAAAAAATATTTATGATATACTATCTAAATGAAATGATTTTTCTTGATTTTTAGGCATTTTCAGACACTAGGTATCCAGACATCATGTTTGTTCGACCTATCAGGTAGGATTTTTTCATCACACAAGAACATTTATAACAGTCATGACGTGGCATCAAATTTTCCAGTCAAATTTCTGAAGTGTTTCATTTTTCTGATTGATATTACCCAATGAAAATGGTAGCCATTGAAAAATGTCTTTATTCCTTTCCACAAATTAGTTTAACACATGTGGTCTAAAGCATGTTATGAATCAACCACACAGATTAATGTATTGCTAATAGGAATACTTAATCTTTAACTTATCAGTTGTTACTTTAGTTAAGGATGATTTCTCAAAAAGTATGGTTTGTTCTCAATTAGTGAAGTAGGAGTGTTGTCAAATGGGATTTGTTATTATCTGTGTTTGGACTGTTTCCATAGTAACATCTTATAGGCTATAAGTGTAAGAGTTACTATGTGTACCTGATGTGTATTTATAGTATTGTATTACGGTAGATACTAAAACTTTGATTTTATTTAACAGAGGCTTCAGTTCAAAGGAAGTGGCTATGTATAATGCTCTACATGGTGTGGAGTCTGTGTTTTTACCAACACTTACAACCAAGGTAGAACAAACTTAGGAAATTTGTTTTTGGAAACAATGACTATGAATATTGTGTACAACAATACTTGATTGAGATTTTGTGCTGTTTTCTTCATGAATTGATGAAGTTATGAACTACAATATATAGAGATACTTGAATTTCCATCTCATTTGAATTTATGAATTTCTTAAGAGTCTTTTGTTTTGCTAAGCTTCAGGAGATCTAGTAAAATAAATTGTGACAGTCTTCATAAATATCATAGACACAAATTGCGTTGTGTTATCAAGGGCAGAAATTCGTAAAGCATATGGATTTCCTCAAGAAGATTAATAAAACCACAAGGAGAAGATTACATTGTCGATAAAGATGATTTAAAACTTTAAGAATTTTTATTTTCTCATCTGCTTACTTTTGTTCAATTGTCAGACACATGAAGGATCAAGTATTGAACACCTGACGGAGGCATTCGTGACAGGACTGCAGGCCGATTATCCGTCCACTATCAGTAATATAATGAGGTATGTTGTAACTCACAGGACTGCAGGCTGATTACCACTATCAGTAATATAATGAGGTATGTTGTAACTCACAGTAACTCAAGGACTGCAGGCTGGTTACCACTATCAGTAATATAATGAGGTATGTTGTAACTCACAGTAACTCACAGGACTGCAGGCTGGTTACCACTATCAGTAATATAATGAGGTATGTTGTAACTCACAGGACTGCAGGCTGATTACCACTATCAGTAATATAATGAGGTATGTTGTAACTCACAGTAACTCACAGGACTGCAGGCTGGTTACCACTATCAGTAATATAATGAGGTATGTTGTAACTCACAGTAACTCACAGGACTGAAGGCTGATTACCACTATCAGTAATATAATTAGGTATGTTGTAACTCACAGTAACTCACAGGCTAATATATTGCAGTACCATGATACTGATAAATATAATAAGAGTTTTTCTTGCATTTAAGGACTGGTGAGAAGTTAAGTACAGAGAAAAAGGAGGGAGAAAACTGCCACTGTGCCTTGTGTCAGGTATGTCTACATTGTGTGAGGCAGCCATTTTGCCTTGTGTCAGGTGTGTCTACATTGTGTGATGCAGGCTCTGTGCCTTGTGTCAGGTATGTCTACATTGTGTGAGGCAGCCATTTTGCCTTATGTCAGGCATGTCTTCTTTATATGAGCCAACCACTGTGCCTTGTGCCAGGTGTTTCACATTGTGTGAGGCAGCCACATTGCCTTATGTCAGGTGTGTTTACTTTATATGGGGCAACCACTGTGCCTTGTGTCCGCTGTGTTTACTTTATATGGGGCAACCACTGTGCCTTGTGTAAGGTGTGTTTACTTTATATGGGGAAACCACTGTACCTTGTGTCAAGTGTGTCTACATTGTGTGAGGCAGCCACTTTGCCTTGTGTCAAGTGTGTCTACTTTATATGAGGCAACCACTGTGCCTTGCATCAGGTGTGTTACATTGTGTGATGCATGCTCTGTGCCTTGTGTCAGGTGTGTAACATCGTGTGATGCAGGCTCTGTGCCTTGTGTCAGGTGTGTCTACATTGTGTGATGCAGGCTCTGTGCCTTGTGTCAGGTATGTCTACATTGTGTGATGCAGTCTCTGTGCCTTGTGTCAGGTGTGTAACATTATGTGATGCAGGCTCTGTGCCTTGTGTCAGGTGTGTAACATCGTGTGATGCAGGCTCTGTGCCTTGTGTCAAGTGTGTCTACATTGTGTGAGGCAGCCACTTTGCCTTGTGTCAAGTGTGTCTACTTTATATGAGGCAACCACTGTGCCTTGCATCAGGTGTGTTACATTGTGTGATGCATGCTCTGTGCCTTGTGTCAGGTGTGTAACATCGTGTGATGCAGGCTCTGTGCCTTGTGTCAGGTGTGTCTACATTGTGTGATGCAGGCTCTGTGCCTTGTGTCAGGTATGTCTACATTGTGTGATGCAGGCTCTGTGCCTTGTGTCAGGTGTGTAACATTATGTGATGCAGGCTCTGTGCCTTGTGTCAGGTGTGTAACATCGTGTGATGCAGGCTCTGTGCCTTGTGTCAAGTGTGTCTACATTGTGTGAGGCAGCCACTTTGCCTTGTGTCAAGTGTGTCTACTTTATATGAGGCAACCACTGTGCCTTGCATCAGGTGTGTTACATTGTGTGATGCATGCTCTGTGCCTTGTGTCAGGTGTGTAACATCGTGTGATGCAGGCTCTGTGCCTTGTGTCAGGTGTGTCTACATTGTGTGATGCAGGCTCTGTGCCTTGTGTCAGGTATGTCTACATTGTGTGATGCAGGCTCTGTGCCTTGTGTCAGGTGTGTAACATTATGTGATGCAGGCTCTGTGCCTTGTGTCAGGTGTGTAACATCGTGTGATGCAGGCTCTGTGCCTTGTGTCAGGTGTGTCTACATTGTGTGATGCAGGCTCTGTGCCTTGTGTCAGGTGTTTCACATTGTGTGAAAAATGTTACAGATAACAATACAGAAGGACAACTAATGTTTATGTTTAGTGTTCTGTATAATGAGATTCCTGTAGGATGATGATATTGTTTCAATTAGAAAAGGTTCCAAAACAATTTGTTCTATATTTTTCAAGAGTTTATTGCCAACATGTTTGGGCCTAGGACTAGTCACAAACTTATGTAGAAGACTAGGGGAAACTTTCAACACTCTCATGCATTGGATCTAATTCAGGTTTTACATAGAACAAATACCACTACTTCTTATGTATCTATGATACCACAATTCAGGCCTTATACAATTTGACTAAACACTCACTACATCCTCATCTGTTTTTAGGATTAACACATTTGTTATCCTGAAAATATCTTTGATTTACTTGTTCATTAGATTTACCTCTTACCATGGCTGGACATCAGATCAATAGAGGAAAATTAATTTCTTCTAACTTATCATTTTTGTCTTTGCTGTAGGGTCCTCTGGATACAGATGTTGGGCCCTCATCAGCACTGAGTGCCGTAGAGTTCTCTTCTCTCATCTCCCAGAAGAAGAAGAAAAATTCAACCACATGTGGAGAAAAAGACACCTGTTGTGGAGAAGGGGATGGTAGCTGTCACACAAAGAATGAGGGGTAAGGTCACCTACCTGTTTTGGGGAGGTTGATGGTAGCTGTCAAACAAAGACTGAGGGATTTAGGTCACCTACCTGTTTTGGGTAGGTATTACACACAGACTGAGGGGTAAGGTAACCTACCTGTTTTGGGTAGGTATCACACACAGACTGAGGGTTAAGGTCACTTAGCTATTTTGGGTAGGTATTGCACAGACTGAGGGTTAAGGTCACCTACCTGTTTTGGGTAGGTGTCGCACAGACTGAGGGTTAAGGTCACCTACCTGTTTTGAGTAGGTATTTCAAACAGACTGAGGGGTAAGGTCACCTACCTGTTTTGAGCAGGTATCGCACAGACTGAGGGGTAAGGTCACCTACCTGTTTTGGGGAGGTTGATGGTAGCTGTCACACACAGACTGAGGGATAAGGTCACCTACCTGTTTTGGGTAGGTATTGCACACAGACTGAGGGGTATGGTCATCTGCCTGTTTTAGGTAGGTATCGCACACAGACTGAGGGGTAAGGTTACCTACCTGTTTTGGGTAGGTATTGCACACAGACTTAGGGTAAGGTCACCTATCTATTTTGGGTAGGTATTTCAAACAGACTGAGGGGTAAGGTCACCTACCTGTTTTAGGTAGGTATCACACGCAGAGGGGTAAGGTCACCTACCTGTTTTGGGGAGGTTGATGGTAGCTGTCACACACAGACTGAGGGATAAGGTCACCTACCTGTTTTGGGTAGGTATTGCACACAGACTGAGGGGTATGGCCATCTGCCTGTTTTAGGTAGGTATCACACACAGACTGAGGGGTAAGGTTACCTACCTGTTTTGGGTAGGTATTGCACACAGACTGAGGGGTAAGGTCACCTATCTATTTTGGGTAGGTATTTCAAACAGACTGAGGGGTAAGGTCACCTACCTGTTTTGGGTAGGTATCGCTTACAGACTGAGGGGTAAGGTCACCTACCTGATTTAGGGAGGTAAAGGCAGCTGTTACACACAGACTGAGGGGTAAGGTCACCTACCTGTTTTGGGGAGGTTGATGGTAGCTGTCACACACAGACTGAGGGATAAGGTCACCTACCTGTTTTGGGTAGGTATTGCACACAGACTGAGGGGTATGGCCATCTGCCTGTTTTAGGTAGGTATCACACACAGACTGAGGGGTAAGGTTACCTACCTGTTTTGGGTAGGTATTGCACACAGACTGAGGGGTAAGGTCACCTATCTATTTTGGGTAGGTATTTCAAACAGACTGAGGGGTAAGGTCACCTACCTGTTTTGAGTAGGTATCGCACAGACTGAGGGGTAAGGTCACCTACCTGTTTTGGGTAGGTATCACACACAGACTGAGGGGTATGGTCATCTGCCTGTTTTGGGAGGAAGAGAGGGTAATGTTTTAAGATCAATGATAGATAATTCTGAGGTTAATATGTCCAGGTCAAAATATTTAAATATTTTAAATTAAATATGATAGATAAACTTTATTTATTTTACAACAATTGTGAAACAAGTTTTAAAGCTTATATTAATCACTCGTGTTGGCCTGCTTGGAAGGGCAAGGTGTCTTTTGATGGGAGAAAACCGGAGTACCCAGAGAAAACCCACATGGTTAGGCAGGTGATTGCCATTCCTTTTCATGTCCATTTCGGAAATCAAATCCTGGATGCCGAGGTGAAAGGCCAGCGTGTTATCAATGCGCCACCCGACCACTAATAAATCAAATTACATAAAGTTGGTAGATTGTTTAGAAGAGATTTGTGTAATGAAGTTAACCCTGGTGTTTTGTATTTCAGTTTGAAGAGGGATGAAGTCATGTCAGTGTTGTGTTATGGATGTCGAATGACTGTTAAAGACATGGTAAGATTTAAGTAACATGACTGTTTAGTGACTGAAAACATTCTTTGTTAAAAATATACAAAAAGGGTATTTAGTCAGATATATATATAGTTTGTGTACTGTAGTTTGGTCCTAATGAATATATCACTGGTAGGTAAATTTTGAACCACCAAATCATGATTGGTGTACATCACGAAAGAAAGAAGAAATGGTTTTTGCTCTCTTGAATTCCTCTGTAAATGTTAAAAACATGGTTGGACTGATACTTTTAAAAAGAGGTAATTTAGACTAGAAATGGTGAAACTACTTAATAATTTGACGATAAGTTCAACATCAGTCAGAGCCATTCATATTGCCTGTTTCCCATGATAGCACATGTATATTTCAGAATCTGAAATCCTTGAAAATCTTTTTTGTCTGTTAAAGGCTGACCCCACATCACTGCCAGAAAAACTGACGTCACAGATTTCATATCGAATTCGTAGGTAAGTCAACTGTGATAATGTTGTCAGCTTTGATTTTTTGTCAGAATTGATGGTAAATTAAAAATTTTTGTAATTTATTTCAAACTTAAATAGTAAAAAATAGGACAAATTAATTGATTTTCCACCTTTGATTGTAAAATTGAAGTGAAGCTGATTCAGATGTGATTGATTTTCTTATTTGATTCATAGTGGTATAAGTTACATTTTATTTTATAGGTCAAAGATGAAGAATGATATTCAGGATTTTCTTCTTGATCCAGAAAACAGTTGATGAAGACTTTGATAGATAACAACTTATCTACAATGCATTGCAGTTATATATGTCTTCATTATTTATAACAATTTATTAATGTTAAAGGATGCTCTGTTGATTTTCATATGAAATTTAATGTGTGAAAGTCAATAGGCTGAACAATGGTCACGATTGCATGTTGGTCTATGAATGCACCAATATCATATCCTTACATAAAATGAAAAGATATTACCTGTTATAACATGATAAAGTGACACTGAAATGATGTCACACGTTTACAGATGACATGACAATACAGTGGAGACTATATTTATAGAACCAAGACCACAAAAGAATAATATTTACAAACATTTGATAATGTGGTTAAAAGGAACCTGAATTTGTTTCCTGGTTCTTAAAACCATATCTTACTGAATTAAAAGATTTTACTTATTATATCGAAAAATTCTATGACTGAGTTGATAAGTCTCAACCTTAATGTAATTTCATGAAAGATTCTGTCTTTCTCTTTTGGCTGTAAATATGTGTTCTTATTGAGATCAATGAAAAGATATTGGAAACCATGATTGTGTATGTAGTCTTATTGGTAATGAAACAATCAAGAGACCCAAGAGGGATGTTTGTAGCCACCCTTATTTGATTTTTATTTGGTCTTCAAAGTTGGATCTTTTCCCTTCTTTTCTTCGTTTTACTTTGTTTTTGGTATTGTTTGTTTGTTTGTTGTGTTTTTTTTTCTTATATTATGAACTTTGAAAATTTGATGATAATCTTTAACTGTCAAATCCAAGACAGTCATCTGTCGGCCAGATTGATTTTCTGATCAGTCTGAAAACTTAAAAGGCAAAATCAGGAAGTGAGAGAAAGGTATACAGGACATCTGGAGAAAGATCCATAAAGTGCTTCTCCAAATATAGAAGTAACATTTTTTCCAAGTGAAAACACAAGATTATCACCTGTCGGACATTTTGTTTTTCTGATCAGTGCCGAAAACTTAACGTCACAACTAGTAACTAAGGAGAATCTATTTATGGATCTGAAAAATACCCATCCAGTTCTTCCAGTAAAATGGTAACAGCTCTTCAAAGTCAAAATACAAGATAGCCACTTATGAACCACTTTTGTTTTTGATCACTCCCAAAACCGAAACGGCACAACTAAGGAACAAGCCGAACTTATATACAGTATTTGAAATCTGAAAAAAAAAGATGGCCATTTGTAGATAGACTCATCAAGGGACTAAAGAACACCTATGTAAGACAAACATGGGAAAGATCCATTTAGTACTTCTCCAGAAATGATAACAAACAGTCATTAGAGAATTGTAAATAGGATGGGAAAATATTTGCAGGAACAAAAACGGATCAGGGAGACAATTACCACAAAAACAAATAAAAAACAAAATTGGGAAACCAGGGGAAAAAACGGGGCAACAGTAATCATGAAATAAAAATTGAGAAAGTCTATCCACAAAAAAAGGATGGTGAAACAGTAACCAAGGAGAAAAGGGATGGTGAAACAGTAACCACATAGCAAAAAGGTTGGGGAAACAGTAACCAAGGAGAAAAAGGATGGTGAAACAGTAACCACATAGAAAAAAGGTTGGGGAAATAGTAACCAAGGAGAAAAAGGATGGTGAAACAGTAACCAAGGAGAAAAGGGATGGTGAAACAGTAAGCAAGGAGAAAAGGGAAGGTGAAACAGTAACCACATAGAAAAAAGGTTGGGGAAACAGTAACCAAGGAGAAAAAGGATGGTGAAACAGTAACCACATAGAAAAAAGGTTGGAGAAATAGTAACCAAGGAGAAAAAGGATGGTGAAACAGTAACCACATAGAAAAAAGGTTGGGGAAATAGTAACCAAGGAGAAAAAGGATGGTGAAACAGTAACCAAGGAGAAAAGGGATGGTGAAACAGTAACCACATAGAAAAAAGGTTGGGGAAATAGTAACCAAGGAGAAAAGGGATGGTGAAACAGTAACCAAGGAGAAAAGGGATGGTGAAACAGTAACCACATAGAAAAAAGGTTGGGGAAATAGTAACCAAGGAGAAAAAGGATGGTGAAACAGTAACCAAGGAGAAAAGGGATGGTGAAACAGTAACCACATAGGAAAAAGGTTGGGGAAACTAACCAAGGAGAAAAGGGATGGTGAAACAGTAACCACATAGAAAAAAGGTTGGGGAAACAGTAACCAATTAGAAAAAGGATGGTGAAACAGTAACCACATAGAAAAAAGGTTGGGGAAATAGTAACCAAGGAGAAAAAGGATGGTGAAACAGTAACCACATAGAAAAAAGGTTGGAGAAATAGTAACCAAGGAGAAAAAGGATGGTGAAACAGTAACCAAGGAGAAAAAGGATGGTGAAACAGTAACCACATAGAAAAAAGGTTGGGGAAATAGTAACCAAGGAGAAAAAGGATGGTGAAACAGTAACCACATAGAAAAAAGGTTGGGGAAATAGTAACCACATAGAAAAAAGGTTGGGGAAATAGTAACCAAGGAGAAAAGGGATGGTGAAACAGTAACCAAGGAGAAAAGGGATGGGGAAACAGTAACCAAGGAGAAAAGGGATGGGGAAACAGTAACCAAGGAGAAACAGTAACCACATAGAAAAAAGGTTGTGGAAACAGTAACCAAGGAGAAAGGGGATGGTGAAACAGTAACCAAGGAGAAAAGGGGAGTTGAAACAGCAGCCACGTAGAAAAATAATGATGAAAAACTAATCAAGGAGAAAAGGGATGGTGAAACAGTAACCAAGAGAAAAAGTAACCATAGAAAAAAATAGGGAAACAGCAACCAATGAAAAAAGGACGTGGAAATGATAATCATGTGAAAATGGTTGTGGAAACGGTTACCAAGGAAAATGGGATAGAGAAAAAGTAAACACGGAAAAGAAAGGGGAAACGGTAACCATGGAAAACAGATGGAGAAAACAGTAACCATGGAAAATAATGGGGAAACAGTAGCTAAGGAAAAAGATGATCAGATGGTGAAACAGACAACACGGGAAAATAATGGGGAAACAATAACCAAGGAAAAAAGCATTGAGAAATAGTAACCACGAAAAAAGGGTGGAGAAACAGAAACCAAGAGAAAAACTGGAGAAAAAGGAACAACGGGAAAAATAATGGGGGAACATTTGCCAACAAAAAAGGATGGGAAAATAGTTACCAAGGAAACAGGAAAGAGAAATAAACATGCAAAAAACGAGTGGGGGAAAAGTAACTAATGAAAAAAGAATTGGGAAACAGTAACCATGGAAAACGGGGTACAGTTACTGTACTCCCAAAAAAAAATGAGGAAACAGTTACTAAGGAAAAAAGGACGGGATTACAGTTACCAAGAAAAATTGATGAGGAATTGGTACCAAGGAAAAAAGGGATGAGATAACAGTTACCAAAGAAAAAGAATGGGGAAACAGTAGTTATAGAAACAAACATTGGATCGGGAAATAGTTACCATAGAAACAAAAGTACAACGCTTCAAAAGGACACCGATAAAATGACGTCTATTTTGAGAGAAGGAATAGAAGCACAAAATGAAAAATGAAAGACATGAGCAGAAACTAGAAAGAAGTAAACAAAAAATAGATATGAAAAAATAGAAAGAAAATAAAAAAAGTCGGAAAGGAAGGAAACAAAAACACCATTGAGGGAACTTTGATGAAAATACAATATGAGAAACGGGAACCATGGTAAAAATGAAAATTTCAGAAACTGGAATAGAATGTGAGAAACTTGATTAAAATTGGAACGGAGTGATAAAGCAGAACAAATATTGTCAAAACTGGCACCGAGGAAACGTAGTCATGTGGGGAAACGAAACAGAAATTAAGGGAAAATTGATATAGGCTAACAGATACCATGGGATACCAAAGTACAATAAACTGCATATGTGACAAAGGTAACAAAAAGGCCATACGAAACAAATATATTTAAAGCAGGAGTAAAGGAAACTGGCATTATATGAGGAACAGGATCGCAGAAAAACAGATATACAACTTGATAAACGGGAAGTGAAGAAAAGACTCGAGGAGAGTGCGAAGACAACCATCCAGGGAGCGACACTTCAAAGTCATTACAATGTACCGTTATACGAATTCGAGATTCGTTTGTTGTACGTCAAAGGATCAATCTGGTATTTTCGTATTGTCAACAAGGTGTTGCACATGGAACCTTCAATTTTACCATAACGCGTTCAAGGAGTGTAGAGAGCGAAAGTGATCCTTACCCCTGGAGTATCGAGGATGGTTTTTAACTCCCCGATCTGACGTGTTGATTGTCTGGAATCACTTGCCCGACTATGTGACTTTTGCATGTGTATAAGGGTACTTCGGTTTCCTACAATATTGATTGAAATTGATGTAGCTATTGTTTTAAAGGAGAAGTTTTCTGTTTTACGTACACTGTAACTTGTCACATATAACCTCTTTATGTAATCTATAAAACATTACCTAGTCAACACAACCAGTCCTACGGGTTTACCTTATAAACACATATCACGTGCTTTGTTGTTTTTTGGTATTTGCTACCATTGATTTGAGTGTAAAATGAGCCGATACATAAGAAACAAATGTGATTTGCCTGGAACTATCCCGATGCATTTCTCTGCTCTGTAAGGCGTAATTGTGACAAGAGGCGGAAGCTGATTTTGTTTTAACAAAATAACCATCCGACCATGAAGTATGTTCCCGTGAGCAGCCAGTGGCAGTCGCATATTAGATACTCTAGGTGTTTAAACAACAGGCGGGGGCGGGAGAAATCCCGGGGGATCGTTAATATTTTATAGTCTGTACTAAACCCACGTCATATGCAAGACGCGGATCTGATCGACATAAAGTGAAAATATCACTTGTGTAATATATTCCCTAAAAAATCAATCAATTACCTGCTACACTATTGCAGTTATTGTGGGCAAGAGTATCGCGGATGGTATGGCCCTCCCGGCCCATGAGTAACATGGAAGGCATGACTTCCCCCCCCCCAACCTCCAGGTTAATGAGTAACACGGATGGTATGCCCCCCCCACCCGGACCATGAGTAATAGGGATGGTATAACCCTCCTGGTCCATAAGTAACACGGGGATGGCATGACTCCCCCGGTCCATGAGTAACACGGGGATGGCATGACTCTCCCGGTGCATGAGTAACACGAGGATGGCATGACCTTCCCGGTCCATGAGTAACACGGATATGGCATGACCTTTCCGGTCCATGAGTAACACTGATTGTATGGCCTTCCCGGTCCATAACACGGATGGAATGACCCCCCCCGGTCCATGAGTAACACGGATGGCATGACCCCAAGGTCCATGAGTAACACAGATGGCATGACCCTCATCGACAATAGGTAACATGTTGTTTGACGTCTCAGACAATGGGTAACAAAGGTAGCGTGTACTTACCGGACCATGGGTAACAAATGTTGCGTGTACTTCCCGGACCATGGGTAATAAATGCAGCGTGCACTTTCCGGACCATCGGTAACAAAAGTAGCGTGCACTTTCCGGACCATGGGTAACAAAAGTAGCGTGTACTTACCGGACCATGGGTAACAAGGGTGGCGTGTACTTCCCGGACCATGGGTAACAAATGTTGCGTGTACTTCCCGGACCATGGGTAACAAATGTTGCGTGTACTTCCCGGACCATGGGTAACAAATGTAGCGTGCACTTTCCGGACCATCGGTAACAAAAGTAGCGTGCATTTTACGGACCATGGGTAACAAAAGTAGCGTGTACTTCCCGGACCATGGGTAACAAATGTTGCGTGTACTTCCCGGACCATGAGTAACAAATGTTGCGTGTACTTACCGGACCATGGGTAACAAAAGTAGCGTGTACTTACCGGACCATGGGTAACAAGGGTGGCGTGAACTTCCCGGACCACGAGTAACAAGGGTGGCGTGTACTTCCCGTACCATGGGTAACAAATGTTGCGTGTACTTCCCGGACCATGGGTAACAAAAGTAGCGTGTACTTACCGGACCATGGGTAACAAGGGTGGCGTGAACTTCCCGGACCATGAGTAACAAGGGTGGCGTGTACTTCCCGGACCATGAGTAACAAGGGTAGCGTGAACTTCCCGGACCATATAGGTAACTAAGGTAGCGTGTACTTACCGGACCATGGGTAACAAGGGTAGCGTGTACTTCCCGGACCATGGGTAACATGGGTGGCGTGACCTTCCCGGGCCATGGGTAACATATGAAGCATGTACTTACCGGACCCAGGGTAATAAATGTAGCGTACACTTTCCGGACCATGGGTGTTGTGAACTTCCCGGACCATGGTTAACAAGGGTGGCGTGAACTTCCTGAACCATAGGTAACAAGGGTGGTGTGAACTTCACGGACCATGGGTAACATGGGTGGAGTGAACTTCCTGAACCATGGGTAACATGGGTGGAGTGAACTTCCCGGACCATGGGTAACAAAAGGTGGCGTGAACTTCCAAAGATAAGCGGGTGCGTTTACCCACTCGGACCGTGGGTAACACGGATGCTACTCTTTCTCGGACCATTGGGTCACACGAGTGACATTACCTTCCTTGACCACAAGTAACACCAGTGGCCTCCTGGACCGCGGGTAAAAAAACCCATTTTCATCATCTTCTGTATGTATCCTATATTATTTCTTTCGTGTCCAATACCTATGCCTTGATTTTCTTTGTTTCTTTTCCCCATGGTTTGGATAGGGATGTGTGAGGGATGGTAGTGACATGACTTTGTTTACTCCCCGAATGTTAGAGCATAAAATAATCGCCGTTTTGTCCTTCCGTCCGTTCGTGCGTCCATCCGTCATAATTTTGTCCGAAGCATATCACAAAAAATATAAGAGGTGTTAACATAAAACTTATAAGGTAGATAGATCTCACTAAGGAGAAGTGCAGTGTACAAGAACCGTCACTCTCTTTTGCATAATTTAAGAGTTCAGATTGTACTGTTATTTTTCACACTTAAATTTTGTCCGCGGCATTACGCTAAAAATATAATAGGTATCAAAACGAAACTTCATAGGTAGATATATATTAACGAGAAGAAGAACAGTGCACAAGAACCGTGGCATTTTTGCATAATTTCGGAGTTATTGCCCTTTGTTATTTTTTATACAGCTTTTTCTGCATTACCCATCTCTCACGGCCCTTGTTACTATTTGTTTTGATGTGTACTTGGTCGCATTTTGATTTTCGGCCTGGTTTGTGATCACGATATTTTTTATTATATGACGAAATTCCCACATTACAACTTTTACGGTTCGGTATTCTGGTATTCCCAGTTTCACAACAATCATTAATCTAAAGGGGGAAAAAGTATTCTGCTTCCTAAAACGCATCCTGTAAATCTCTGATACTAAGGTAACGTACTGTTCCCGCGAACCGTGGTAGCGATGAGATAACCATTACCGCCAGGCATAAAATATATTAAAATTGTATTACACCAGAAGTCACTAAATGTTACTTGTTGTTTCCAACGCACGCGAGCACGAGACCGACCACTGTGAAACCTTACGAAACCGACGCGTTAACGGGAATTCATTATGTGATTGTTGACTGGGAGTGTGCTTAAAGGGTGTTGCTATAGAAGCTCGTGATATATTAACCGTTTTGATCAATACGGCTGTGAACTCGGGTTCAAACTCCTATTTTACTTAACATTAGGGTCAACCTGACAGAGTGACCTGTGCCTGGCGCGAGGATCGATACAGGTCTATCACTGCTTTCAGCTGTTACCGCCGGTGCTGATTGATCGATAACAGAACACATAGAACTTCGATCACTGTGACCTAATTAACAGGCAAAACAAGCTTTATCCGGAGGGCAGCACGGCGAGGCCACTGGATTTCCTGTGATACGACCACTGAAATAGAAGGGTAATTCGATCACTGTGATTAAGATATATGATAGTAGGTAATCCAGGTCACACAAACGTTATTCTAACATTTATATCGGTCAGCGTTATGTTATACATAGCAGTGACGATGTATAGAATGGCAAACGTTACGTCTTTCCCTAAATAGACATGTTATTTTACGAAATTTTACAATCGGCAAACGGCTACAAATATCGCGATTGCACAACACATATAAAGCAACCTTTACGCACTCTTTCGGTACAACTTAATTGACAAGGAAACCTTAACTAGGTTTGGACTATTAAACAGATTGCCTTCACAATAGAAGCATTTGTCCTTGTGTTGAAGTGCAAATGTTCCAATTACAAAGCATGTATCAAATGATCGACGTCATAGACTTGTTGGATGATAATATCAGTGACAATGTAAAGTCAACTCCAAAGATCGGATTACCAACAGTATGTCTGCAAGTGTTGAAATGAGGAGGGAAAATAATAAGATGCTGATGTCTTCGGTAAATAGTAATAACCTGGAGGGCCCCTCTTTGTCTAATCAGCGGAGGAACAGTGATCTGAGGAAGAAATCGATGATATAGATAGTTGACAGAACGCAATGCCATCTTCAGCCTTATTTAGAAAAATAAATGTTTGACATGTTCTGGTGATGACGGATTGGTATGTACGTGCACGAACGCATATAGCGTGTACCATAGCACCAACGTTACGTCATATGTAAACATCGCCAGCAGGTTGGCTCCAATTCTAGTTATCGTGTGTTTATATTTCTCGTAGTGAGTAAAGCAGCATTCCACACCGATCTTTTAATTCCAGGGCACCAAGCCAGTACAGAAACAGGCGCTACTCCACTCATTCAGTGTAGGGTTTGAGTAATGCCTATAGTATCTAGGCCTAGCACATAGTTGGCACAGACGAGATACGATGGTTACGACATTGTAAAACATTGAGTAATATACAAATGTAATACACGTGCCGCAATGTTCCAACTCATTGTCATTAACTCGGAGGCTATCGGAATTTTATTAACATCGCTTTCAGAAAATTGTTTCGTCATAACAAGATTTTCATGTCTAATCATTTGGTCTTCTGGCGAATTTTGGTCATGTTGGAATTTGCAGAACCGAGAGTCTTACTCTGCTTCCGAATCGTCTAATTCACATGTCCGTTAGTCTCGTGAATGTAGGACGTGTTACTACAATAAGAGGTCGTGCACTCGCGTGCCTACGTGTAAATGACACACAGCCCTTATTGACACGATTGTTATCGGCCTTTTAAATCCAACATCTTGTACGTAATTGTTTTAATTGCTTTGAGTTCAAACCAATTCGTTATTTTTTAACATAGCAGTAATGAATTAACGAGGTTATTGCTACAACACTAATTAATGAGCAAACTGATTTTTGTCATTTTTTCCCTTTATCGAGTATTTTATAATCGTTTCGTTTCCTAGTTTTTTCAAGATTTGTATCTTTTATTTTATTTTCGTTTCAATTCTATGTGCGGGTTTTTTGTTTTTGTTTAATAAGCCTCGTTGTGACATGTCCCACTGAAACTGGTTTGTCATCATTTGACATTTTTGGGTACAATAGAATGCGGGATACCAACTGGTAAGAGGTTAGACGCTCGTTAGTACATACCAAACGTTTACATGGTGGATGTCGTCGATGTAGCAGAAATTGCTATTTCTTCCGGAACACCTGGTCTTCATCTCCTTGTCCTTTTGCATTGTATAAACTGATTAATAGATTCTATGTTTGTTTTCCGTCTGCGACTTGAGCTGACACGCCACCGCAGATTGAGGGTATTCGTCCACGCTTATTGACAGATTGACAGTACTCACCGCAACTGATTGGCAGTACAAACCATGCTGCTTATTGGTACCCGCCCCCACTGGTTGACAATACACGCACTGCTGCTTAACGGTACACCCCAACCCCCTCTGATTGACAGTAAACGCCCTGCTGCTTAGCGGTACACCCCAACCCCCGCTGACGGACAGTAAACAACTTGCTGCTGAACGGTACACCCCCACCCCCGCTGATTGACAATAAAGCACTGTTACCTAACGGTACACCCCAACCCCCGCTGATTGACAGTAAACGCCCTGCTGCTTAACGGTACACCCCCACCCCCGCTGATTGACAATAAAGCACTGTTGCTTAACGGTACACCCCAAACCCCTCTGATTGACAGTAAACGCCCTGCTGCTTAACGGTACACCCAAACCCCCGCTGACGGACTGTAAACAACTTGCTGCTGAACGGTACACCCCCAACCCCGCTGATTGACAATAAAGCACTGTTGCTTAACGGTACACCCCAACCCCCGCTGATTAACAGTTAACAACTTGTTGTTTAACGGTACACCCCCACCCCATCTGATTGACAATATACAACATGCTGCTTAACGGTACACCCCAAACCCCGCTGATTGACGGTACACCCCACCCCCGCTGATTGACGGTACATGCGACGCCTTTTCTGCTTAACAGTAACGGTACTCTGACGGTACATGCCCTGCTGATTGCCGGTATGTTTATACTAGCCCCGCTGATTGACACTGATTGACAGTAATCTCCTGCGATGACACCAACTCGCCCCGAATGACGGTATGTTTATACTAGCCCCCGATGATTGACGCTGATTGACAGTACTCTCCTGCGATGATACCAACTCGCCCCGAATGACGGTATGTTTATACTAGCCCCCGCTGATTGACACTGATTGACAGTACTCTCCTGCGATGATACCAACTCGCCCCGAATGACGGTATGTTTATACTAGCCCCCGCTGATTGACACTGATTGACAGTACTCTCCTGCGATGATACCAACTCGCCCCGAATGACGGTATGTTTATACTAGCCCCCGCTGATTGACACTGATTGACAGTAATCTCCTGCGATGATACCAACTCGCCCCGAATGACGGTAGGATTATGCTCACCCCACTATTTGACAGTATATTATACTTTCAACAGTTGATTGACAGTGCATGCTCCACTGACTGACAGCATATTTATACTCCTCCCCTCTTACCGATAGCACACGCCCCTCCGATTACCAGTACACGCCATTGACGATATACGCCCACTCTGATTGACGGTAAACGCCATGCTGATTGTCAGCCAATCGCACTCGCCGATTGACGATACATGTCCCTAATGATTGATGATTGGCAGCTGGCTTGGGGAAACTGTCCATGACTTAGGTTAATCGTGGCTTTACCAACCATCTAGGACTGTTCAACCACTACAATTTATAACACGGCAGTATTCCTAAATCTGAATATATATGTACTTCGATATTCTTTGCGAAACGAAAAGCACACATTCCCCGGTGGATAGTAATTGAACTACCACAGCCTTCATAGCTAGCACCATTGTTACGCGTTAAAACACAGTTGTAAACAATGTTGATAAAAATATTCGATATTGAAAAGTTTCTTGACGAAACGGACCATATGTAATAATGTTATCAGACAACAAACGTGCAATCATCCCTCGTCATGTGATCAGTGTACAAATATTAGGATTTGCGAAGTCACAAACAAAACGTCATTTGTTTCTGAATATACAATGATGATGTAGGACCACTAGTTTATAAGTAAACCGTATTGATATGACATTTACTACCAGTATAAATGACAGAGCTTTTCAAGCAAACATCACTAGCGAGCTAGATCACTATCGTGTGTTGCCAGCAAATTGCTGTTTCCTGCAAAAGTCCTGTCATTTATACTGACCATAAACGCCATATTGCGACAATTCAGTGCTTACATTTATATTCGAAACGCATGTTATTGTCTAATGTCGAAAATAACTTGATTTTAAAGGAACTGAAATTCATGATTATTAATCAGTTCAGTGATTTGAAGGGGATTTTAAAATCAGCAAAATTCAGAAAATCTAAATAGATAATTTTCTACAAATTATTATTAATCTGCTATCGTCGGCACATATCCTGATCTATACAGTAGATATGAAAACGCTATTTGATAAGCAAACCATGCAGGCAATAAAGCAGAAAGACAGGTGTTGGGTTGGCAAAATACATGGAAACTAGACTGGATTACCTGCCTTAGTTGCAACTTTTCTCCTAGACTGCGCTCGCTATATTATCGAAGAGAAGCCATGCAGAGGATAGAAAAACTGCGACAGGCAATCCAATCTCCATGGAGACACGCGAAGGAGAAAAAAATATGTAGAATATATTTGACTCATGCACAAAGTATTGACATTATTGAGAAAATGCAAAAGAAAAAATGAAAAAGGATATGGCGTATGAGGTAAATTGCACTTAGCCTTCAAAACTAAAACAAAAAACGGAATATCAGTATCATCACGTGAATAGGGAAGATCTCAGCCATGAAATATCCCAAATCGACCCGAGATAAAAGCAAATGTGTTGGCGGACTTCTATTCTGAAGATTTGTTATTGAACCACAGTTCAATCATATTCCCACCCTACATGATTACAGTATATCTAGTTAGTACATAGAAGTTTGCTCATAGATACTAGAACAGAAGACTATTCAATTCACTGAAAACTTCAGATCCTTCTAAATCTCCGAGACCTGACAAATAACGTTATATACCAAAGTAAGCACCCTGATGTATAGTCACCGTTCTTTCAAAAATGGAGAACTTCTGGACAGTTGAATGGAAAGGCGGATATCGGCAGTTCACAAAAATGGGACAGGAAAACATTAAGGAACTATGGGCCAGTTAATGTCACCAGAGTCATATGTAAATCTAAGGGAAAAGAAGATATCAAACAGGTTTAATGGCCCACCTGGAGAGAAATAACTTGTTAAAGTAAACATCTCGAATATGGATTTGTCAAAGCAAGATCAACAGTATCGGAAACTTTATTGAAGAGTAATTCTCGACAATGGAGTATTAATCCAAACGGTGGAGTTATGCAGGGTAGTGTACTCGGGCCATCGTTATTTGTAATCCAGATCAATGATTGACTGGAACAGGAAATAATTCAATCATCAGCATACCTTTCCGCCGACGACACTAAAATACATGACTTCAGCAGAAATATTGACATACAGGAAGATCTGAATCAGCTTCTGAACTATGATCAGATACAAGGTTGTTTCATCCAGATAAATAATTATAGAAACACGACTACGATATATTTGTAATAAGAATGAGCCAAGGAAAAGCCCTGCCGCCGCTGGGGTTCGAACTAGTAACCCTTCGTT
Organism: Ylistrum balloti; assembly: GCF_031769215.1. Classification (NCBI taxonomy): domain Eukaryota; kingdom Metazoa; phylum Mollusca; class Bivalvia; order Pectinida; family Pectinidae; genus Ylistrum; species Ylistrum balloti. The sequence goes on along the minus strand of NW_026782534.1, from coordinate 825,323 downwards.
CTCTAGACGAACACTCTACCGCTTGACTATAGGGAAATCCCCAATAGACCAGGAAACCTGTACGAAGAGGGATCTTCGAATAACAGACAGCAAAAATGAATTTACAGACTATAAACATGAATTGTTCAATAAAGCAAACCGAATTACGGAAACATTTAAATGAAAATGCATTTTTATCCACTTGTAAAAAGCCTTAGTGAGGCTATACATGGAACACGGAGCTAACATAGGGGATCCTTACAAAAGGACATTAACAAAACTGAAAATTCACAGATAGGGACCACAAAATAGATTAAAGAAATAACTTAATGAAGAAAGGTCGAGGAAACTAAAACATATATAGGCTAAAGCATTGGTACTACGACACTTCTGTCTGCCAATTGAAAGGGAAATATGTTAATCAATGGATAAACTCGAAAATGCATTTTAAGGAAGAAAAATATAGGAGTTAACGTCCATATTGTTTAGGCTGTTTAGGTTTAGGGGATCACTGCAATTTAACATAACTGACTTTTTCTTTTGATTTAATCGTGATAAGTTAAACTTATTCCACGATAACGGAAACAAAACAGAACGTTCATTCTCTATATAATCGACAGTTCAATCCGTCTAGTGGAAAAAACAGAATATGCCTTGTGACAGCAAGTAATAAGACTTTGCATTTTGATACGACCACAGAAATCTAAGGTCGTTAACCACGAAAGACTACTTGATATCAAGCCTCCTTTGTGATCCATAGTACATTTGTCTAGTCGGGAGATAATGATAATATAAAAATGTCAGTTTATAAAAGCGCCGTAAAAATTGAAGATCATATATCTTGTCAAAAATCAATATTATTATGTTCTAAAACAAGGACGTTGTGAGCATCGGATTAACACTGAAGTTTTATAACACAGATATATGGTTTAAAGTGTCCACGTCACATTCTCTCTGTACTATCTATGTTGGGGATGATAAGCAGTAAAATATTATAGCAATTACAATGGTAACCGTTACAATCATGTTATGCTGTTCGTTGTCTGACCTCACTTGACCGCTTGTAACATTTGTTACGTGGCACTTTGCACAACTTCATCGAACCGTTTGTGATATTTGTTATGGTGCTCATTGTTTAACCTCATTTGATCGTTAGAAACATTTGTTTTGCTACTCATTGCCCAACCTGTTGGTCCGTTTGTGATATTTGTGTTCATTGTTTAACCTCATTTGATCGTTAGAAACATTTGTTTTGCTACTCATTGCCCAACCTGTTGGTCCGTTTGTGATATTTGTGTTCATTGTTTAACCTCATTTGATCGTTAGAAACATTTGTTTTGCTACTCATTGCCCAACCTGTTGGTCCGTTTGTGATATTTGTGTTCATTGTTTAACACATTGGATCGTTGGAAAGATTTGTTTTGTTTCTCAGAACCTGTTGGGCCGTTTGTGATATTTGTGTTCATTGTTTAACACATCGTTGGAAAGATGTTTTGCTACTCATTGCCCAACCTGTTGGTCCGTTTGTGATATTTGTGTTCATTGTTTAACACATTGGATCGTTAGAAACATTTGTTTTGCTACTCATTGCCCAACCTGTTGGTCCGTTTGTGATATTTGTGTTCATTGTTTAACACATTGGATCGTTAGAAACATTTGTTTTGCTACTCATTGCCCAACCTGTTGGTCCGTTTGTGATATTTGTGTTCATTGTTTAACACATTGGATCGTTAGAAACATTTGTTTTGCTACTCATTGCCCAACCTGTTGGTCCGTTTGTGATATTTGTGTTCATTGTTTAACACATTGGATCGTTAGAAACATTTGTTTTGCCACTCATTGCCCAACCTGTTGGTCCGTTTGTGATATTTGTGTTCATTGTTTAACACATTGGATCGTTGGAAAGATGTTTTGCTACTCATTGCCCAACCTGTTGGTCCGTTTGTGATATTTGTGTTCATTGTTTAACACATTGGATCGTTGGAAAGATTTGTTTTGTTTCTCATTGCCCAACCTGTTGGGCCGTTTGTGATATTTGTGTTCATTGTTTAACACATTGGATCGTTGGAAAGATGTTTTGCTACTCATTGCCCAACCTGTTGGTCCGTTTGTGATATTTGTGTTCATTGTTTAACACATTGGATCGTTAGAAACATTTGTTTTGCCACTCATTGCCCAACCTGTTGGTCCGTTTGTGATATTTGTGTTCATTGCTTAACACATTGGATCGTTGGAAACATTTGTTTTGCTACTCATTGCCCAACCTGTTGGTCCGTTTGCAAACCTTTCTAATGATCCTCATTGCCTGTGTCCACTTGCTGGCCTTACTGGATTGTTTGTTATAGTTATTCTTGGCCACATATTTCAACAGAACAAAATATGTTGTCAAATGCAAGAATATATGAAGAGAAATTAACTTTGTAATACTTTTATTCACCAAATTTGTAACAATACATGAACAAGTCTTATTTGATATTTGATCAAAAGTTCATCAGATAACTTTGTAATATTCAATTCGTCGGATTTTTAACAATACATGATTAATTATATGAAAGCTGAACATATCTGAAGTGTACTGTCAGGTAGATTTACTTGGTGGAAAATCAAGGAACAAACTTACATATACCAGGTTAATTTTAACATTATTTGCCCTTTTTTCATTGTTTGCACAATATATATATATTTGTCATATTTAAATCATCAAATTACTTGTCTGTGGAAGAGACAAGAAGAAATGTGACAGGGTTTATTTGTATTAAGGAGGTCCAGTCTGGCTGTGTTTGGTAACATGTATATCTGTAATAAGGAGGTCCAGTCTGACTGTGTTTAGTAACATGTATATCTGTAATAAGGTGGTCTAGTCTGTCTGTGTTTAGTAACATGTATATCTGTAATAAGGAGGTCCAGTCTGGCTGTGTTTAGTAACATGTATATCTGTAATAAGGTGGTCTAGTCTGTCTGTGTTTAGTAACATGTATATCTGTAATAAGGAGGTCCAGTCTGGCTGTGTTTAGTAACATGTATATCTGTAATAAGGAGGTCCAGTCTGGCTGTGTTTAGTAACATGTATATCTGTAATAAGGAGGTCCAGTCTGGCTGTTTAGTAACATGTATATCTGTAATAAGGAGTTCCAGTCTGCATGTGTTTAGTAACATGTATATCTGTAATAAGGAGGTCCAGTCTGAGGAGGACCAGTCTGGCTGTTTAGTAACATGTATATCTGTAATAAGGAGGTCCAGTCTGGCTGTTTAGTAACATGTATATCTGTAATAAGGAGGTCCAGTCTGTCTGTGTTTAGTAACATGTATATCTGTAATAAGGAGTTCCAGTCTACCTGTGTTTAGTAACATGTATATCTGTAATAAGGAGGTCCAGTCTGTCTGTGTTTAGTAACATGTATATCTGTAATAAGGAGGACCAGTCTGGCTGTGTTTAGTAACATGTATATCTGTAATAAGGAGTTCCAGTCTGCATGTGTTTAGTAACATGTATATCTGTAATAAGGAGGTCCAGTCTGCCTGTGTTTAGTAACATTTATATCTGTAATAAGGAGGTCCAGTCAGGCTGTTTGGTAACACGTATATCTGTAATAAGGAGGTCCAGTCTGGCTGTTTAGTAACATGTATATCTGTAATAAGGAGGTCCAGTCTGTCTGTGTTTAGTAACATGTATATCTGTAATAAGGAGTTCCAGTCTACCTGTGTTTAGTAACATGTATATCTGTAATAAGGAGGTCCAGTCTGTCTGTGTTTAGTAACATGTATATCTGTAATAAGGAGGACCAGTCTGGCTGTGTTTAGTAACATGTATATCTGTAATAAGGAGGTCCAGTCTGGCTGTGTTTAGTAACATGTATATCTGTAATAAGGAGGTCCAGTCTGCCTGTGTTTAGTAACATGTATATCTGTAATAAGGATGTCCAGTCTGGCTGTATTTAGTAAAAAGTATATGGAGACTGACAAATGAGACATGAGGACAGCATGAAAATGCATTTGAATGATGCAATTGGTCAACATAGTACATCACCATGACAACAGATGAAGGGGCAACATCCCCCTGAAGTACTACTTACAATGTTAGGAGGTGATAAGCTAAATATATAATAATATATATAATTTTTGATAATTCACAAAAAATGGTATTGTTCTCTAAAATATCAGACAATTCCCGTAAAATGATTAACCACATTACTACAAATATAACAATTTCACAAAATACTTGTCAATGGTACACTCCACAAGATGTTCAACTCTATAAAGATATTAAAAGTTCCTTTTTTGAGGCACTTGACACTCCACATAAAATAAATTTTGTGATGTTATTGCAAAAAATGGCTACAATGGTCGTTACTGAAGCATTTGTTAACTTATACAATAACAGATCTGACAATATACCCTGTTTATATGTATCATACAAGACTGGTCTACAAGGGAGATAACACAATACCTAGTGCAGATGAACTAAAGTTTCGCCGTTTTTCCACTTTTGCAGATTTCAAAATAGAACTAAATTGTTACATTTCATGTCCAGTATTTTTCCCCCCATTTTTTTCTGTTCTTAAATTCTTAAAAAGAGGACACTTAAGTGGACATATTTGTAATTAATTTCATAAAGCCAGCAAACTTAACCCACATTTTCCACATTTTCTTTTCAAAAAGAACAAAATCGAAAGTAAGTCTGTATACATCTGTAACTAAAACTATATGACAACAAGTTTAACTTATTGATAAGATTTATTTTCTGCCTGTTTAATTTGAATGGAAATGTGGGTACAAGATTATAGTAGGCATTCACATTAGAGTTATCTCCCTTCAAATTGAATTATCTTTTATCTAAATGAATGATCTGAACAAAGATCTCATGTTCTAAATCACTTTTCTTTATGATCTAGTGCAATATTATTTTGTTTTCAAATGTTCTATTTGTGAAATTGAAGTAATATATTCGAAAAGAAACACATTTCACCAAAACGACTGTTAAGCTCATGAAATTCCATGATTTATGGACATCAAACTTTTCAAGACTGCTCATATCATTTCTTACATATTTTCTTCATGAAAATTCTCCATTTCTTCATTGTCTAGGTTGCAAATGTTTGTATCATTGATACAGATTACCAGAATTTATTAATTCAGTGTAATATTTTCATTGATATTCAATACTCTCTGTTACTTTTCCTTTGAAGGGGTGGTCTGATGAAAACAGAAAGTGGGTGGTGGACAGCAGGTTTAGGCTGCAAAAATAATCTAAATATTGTTGTCTCCCCTAAGAATGGTTAGGATATTCCTGTGTAAACAAAATGGTTAGAAGGAAGTACCCAATAAATGTTGCATTTCTATGTTATTTTTATTAAGAATCATACATCTCCACTAATGTAGCACTTGTTGTGTAATGACAAACATTGGATACAGTGCACAAATCCTAAACAATGCCATATCATTGTGACTTCTTTAAATATTCTTTTATTAGTTCCTGCAAATGAGGGTATTACCTTTCATCATTGAAATATCAGATATGTTACCAGTAATTCATACTTCTAACAGATATTTCCAAAATCGATACAAAATTGCAATTAGCAACATTTAGCCAAGTATCTTTCTCATCCAAGAAATTATCAATTTTTCATGCTGAAACGCACTAGGAGGAAAAAATCAACCAAATGAAAAAAAATGTAAGGTCACTCTGATATGGTATTGTTAGCATGAGCACAGATAACAGTATATAGCACTTTAGTGAGAAATATTCTCATTGTATCTTCAGTTTTTTTGTAATTATAATACATTTGATTATACATACATAAGCACTTTCTGATCACTGTATTAATGGCCTGACTTTGCTTGGCAAAGATTTAAACATGACCGGTTTACTGTGTAGTTTAAAACACATAATCACAAGATCTCTTCCTTCCCCAATTCTAGGAAAACACATACAAATATTCACACATACACACATAAACTTCAATGACGCTCTCATAACCAGCACACATTTGCCCACCACACATGTGGACATCAGAAAATTTCAGTATATACTTGAATGCAATTCTAGATCTTTAACAGTAAATACACACACACTTCCAGGCACAGCAGACAGCTTTCCTTCACTACTTGTCAAAAATTCAGGACAAAGAAAAATCAATTGTAATTTACTACATCATGAGATATCCCCAAAGGAGTTTTTTCCTTCATCTAATTATTTAGAGCCTTGCTCAACAGTACTGTCATGGCATCATTCCCTCGTTGCACATTCGAGACTTGTAAAATACCAATTCATTATATATGGATATATTTACCTGACTGGGTTCACATGAAACATGAAAACAAACATTACCTAGTCAGTTGTTGATGAGACTTTCAAATTGTTGTTGTAATCATTGGATTGCTAGTTAATTTTATCAATATGGATCATAAGTGTCATTCATTGAGTTTTGCATGTTAATTCTATTGTGAACCACCACAAATATCTTAAGAATGGGGAATATTTATACACCCATAACACCTATTGTATACAGGTGTATAATTATACCTCTAATATACCTACTTCATACAGGTGTATAATTATACATTCATTATACCTACTGTATGTAGGTACATAATTATAGATTATACCTATGGTATACAGGTGGACAATTACAAATGTATAGCTTCATATACCTACTGTATACAGATTATACATCTGTTATGCCTACCGTATACTGGTGTAGTGTATAATTATGGTTTCGTTATACCAACGGTATTCAGGTAAACAATGGTATGTTCATTAAATACTAACTCTACTTACTGATATACCTATGCCTCCATGAAAACACATTCTACCTAGTACTTACGCATTTACATTATGCATCTGAACTTATCCAGCCTTATAATTTTGAAGGATATTGTTCCTCGTTGATTATATGTTGCCATTTGAATTAAAAGTATTTCTAATTGCAGTTTATGAACAACATGTCAAACTAATATGACTTAGTATGTCAAATCTAATAGCAATAACACTTCAAAAACATCTCAGAATTTTTCATTTTGGAGGCTCTTAAGTAATTAAAGTAACTTTGTAGCTGTCCTGATTTCTTACCATTGTAATGTGAATCATAAAAATATTTGTGTAATAAAAGTGGGCAATCTGTTTAACAATGCTGTGCCATGGACAATGAGTAACAGATAAAACAGTATCACTTTAATAGTAACATATCACAGATGACAACAGGCTTTTAAAAATACAACAGCTGCGTCCAACATTTAAACTCTATGAATGATGACGATGAATGAATCAGGGATTGATGCGTAAGTAACAATATTAAAACAGATGAACCGGAGTAACAAATTCATGTCAATCCGATATATGTACATATCTATATTATTTTATACATTCACAGATCAAGTATCTAACACTAAACAACAAAGTCTCCATACATTCTAATTAATCACAAGACTTACTAACATTTCCAAGGCAACTTGACAGCATTACCACGACAACACCATCAGTGTATAACATGAAATGCTGCCACTGTCTTGGAGATGCAAGAAGGTACTGTGGCCATGTATGATGACACTGGCAACGTGTGTTGTCACAGTGACAAAGGAAACACATATGAGAACATAGATTAGGCAACAGTCAAACTGTCACCATGAAAAACATTACATGGGGACTTTTTTCGTTTTTGTTATCATGAGAACCCTGAGGGACATGTGTCCTTATACCTCAAGCTACAAACAATGCGCGGACAAACATTAATTCATCTTAACATTAGTGCATTTAAAGGCCATCTCATGAAATTATTTCGACACGTTTTCCCTAATAGGGAAAAAAAGAAACATTTCAACAACCAACTTTTTATCTTTCTCACAAAGAAATTAAATCGTTTTGATTTTCTTTATAAATAGTGGTAAAAATAGATACAATTATACTGATCCACAACAGTTAGTTCACCAAACATATCATGTGATACCATTCACTTGTCTTCAGTAGTTCTAGATACATTTTACAAAATAACTTCACCAACAATGTAGCAAAATGGTAACAATTATTCCTATGTTTACACCCATTGTCACCCATACAATGATTTCCCACCTTTGGATTTAGAAATCAAAATTTTCCTTTACCCAAATAGTTGAACAAAACATGATGTTTCACACCATCATTTACTTGTTATTACCTAATCAGGACATTTATCTAGCCAATATTATAAAACTTCATTGCTGTATTTCATCAAACACCAAATACAAAACATCCTGATATAATACTGAAAAATCTAACACCTATCTAATACATAATTCTCACACTATCAACAGTATCAGCAAAAACAAAGACGTCATATGCTTAATTATAAAACATTCCTATTTACATATTTTTGAAGTGAACAAGAGAAATAAAGCGAGGAAGAATGGAGTCGAGGATGATCACATTGCACCATTAATTCTGACATCCTTATAAGTAAGCCACTTGACCAAAATGAATACATCAAAACAGATGGAAACAAAATCACTATACATCACACCTGGAGCTAATGCGGACTGTTTATCACAGGTAGATTGCACTACAACAAATAAATCTGAATCATAGAGTTATGGACTGTGATATCACATTCCCCAATGAGAGTCATATAGATATATATGGTTTATATAGACCTATATAAACCAGAACCTTTCACACCAGAAAGGTTCACATGTTGTCTCCTAATTGTGTGTACCAGTTAACCATTAAGAACAGACAGGTTTACATGTTCAGTCCCCGGACTGCTTGGTGTACTCATTAACCCATTCAGAACAGATGTGTTCATATGTTCAGTCCCCTTACTGTTTGGTGAACTCATTAACCCATTCAGTTCAGTCCCCTAACTGTCTGGTGTACTCACTAACCATTCAGAGTTGCTAGGTTTATATGTTCAGTCCCCTAACTGTCTGGTGTACTCGCTAACCATTTAGAATAGACAGGTTTTCATGTTCAGTCCCCTAACTGTCTGGTGTACTCGCTAACCATTTAGAATAGACAGGTTTACATGTTCAGTCCCCTAACTGTCCGGTGTACTCGCTAACCATTTAGAATAGACAGGTTTACATGTTCAGTCCCCTAACTGTCCGGTGTACTCGCTAACCATTTAGAATAGACAGGTTTACATGTTCAGTCCCCTAACTGTCTGGTGTACTCGCTAACCATTGAGAATAGACAGGTTTACATGTTCAGGCCCCTAACTGTAGGGTGTACTCATTCAACTTGTCTGGGGTAAGCCATGTCTTGTAATAAGTCAATCTACAAACATATGCTACTTTTATTATCCTGCAATAAGCCATCCATGGACATGGAGTCAAAAGTCAGGTGTTGGGCAACCTAGACTTATTCAAGGATAAATATGCCTGATATTTATTAAGTTATTTTTGGATCCGATTTTACAATACACTGTACTTGTTAATGGATAGATCTGGTATTAGACATTGTAGTAAAAACCTGATATATAGTGTTCTATCTAAAGCTAATTGCCTTTCTAATGCAATATTACATGTTTTTCTTTTTCAGTTGTCCCTTTTGATGTTAGGAAAAAAAAAAAAAAAACAAACAAAAAAATAGCTCTATAGTTCAGAATTGAAACCTATGCAACATTTAATTTTGGCAGCCATATAGTTTGATTTTTTTCATCCAATCTTATCATAAAACATATGATAAATGAAATAATCACACAGCATTGAAAATGTTAAGACAGTATTGGTATGATTAAACAAAACATGACTCCAAGGTGTACAGTCACATGGCATTCTATGTTGATATGTGTGTATCATTCAGATCTCTACTCCTGTTATCTAATAACCTTTCAAACATGATAAAGAAACATCACTGACAAAATGTGATAACTCTGTCAAGAATGTAAACTAACTTTGCTTAATGAGTTTTCTTTTAAGATAGCAAACAAATTTGTTTTGTTTTTGGTTTCAGTTAACAGTATAAACATGTGAATACACACACAGTTATTGTATCAGACAAGGTGAAACGCTAGTCCAGGTAGGTCATAAATTTGTTGGTGTGTGATACTTATCTAAGGGAGATAACTTGAACTTGATTCAAGCATGTCACCAGGGTTACTCTGTACAACATCTTGTCCCAAATTGATTTTCATTTGTTTGTAGTTGTTATGTTGTGAATGAAAGGAAACAGAATAATTTGCTATCAGTTTTTAGATTGTGAGTTATGGGCAGTTCAAATCATCATGACAATGAACACACTTTGAACATATGTAGAACAAAACAGTAGCAGCTAAGAATGTGTAACCTAGAAAATAATTGCATTGAATAATGAGAAGACTACAGCTATTAAACATCACATTATAAGCCTATGAAGCCAGCTTTACATATTGCATTTTCAATCATATGGAAACAAACAAAATATATATCAATGCAGGAAGCTGTCATAGAAAGTAACAAGTGTCACGCTGATCCCAATAATACAAGAGGCTACCAGAGCCGGATCAATATCTGGGTCACTACAACTCTTGTCTTGGGTAGGCTGACAGCATTCATCAGTCGGTATATCTATCAACAGGCAGCCATATAGTCCCCTCACATCACAGATAATGCTTCAATCCTCATAATGCTTTTATCTATCAGTCTTTTGGCAAAACAAAATATTTAATATGCACCAGAATGATACACCCACCGGCAGTGAAATCTTGTAAGAGTTCTAAGGTTTTAAAATACATTTAGCTGTCTATGGAACTGAAACCTTTGTCAAGTCTAGATGTATACAGTAATCTAATTGTAACTACTGGGATGGATACCATCCCTGGGTGTTGGAGAGGGGAATGTTTGAACCGGCAAGGCCAGAGTGACACTTCTTACGTCTACAATTACAATAACTTGTAACATAAGCAGATGAGCAGACAAAGATCTGTGGGCAAAATAAAAATGTTGAATATGTTAAATAATAAAAATCCATATGAAAAGAAATTGTGTCATAACAAAATTTGTTCCTGATGTTGATCTGGTACATTAGGACTTCTCTTGCTTTTTCTGGTCATTGTGAACACTGTCATTATTGTGGTCCGATGATGACCAGTGGCGTTTCCGAGGCGGCCTACTATCCACTGCATGCTGGTCCTGATTTATGTCCGCTGCAGTGTCCATTGGAGAATTTTGCAGACTCTTTTCTATGTTGTCAGCTGTTGACACATTACAATACATTTGACCTTGACTTTGGGAACACTTGTTTATTGACCTTGGGGTCTGGAAAGTCAAGGTAGGGGACCTGCTTTGCTGTAGATGCTTGTTCTCCTCCTGATGGCGTAGCTGCTGTTGTGATAGCTCGGCGCCACGAGCGGTGACCTCCTTGTGTGTGAGAGATATACAGATATCTCCAACAGACAGTCTATGACACTCCAAGCCATACCGCTCAAGGGTCTTGTCGGGGTCGCATGAGGACCAGCCTTGCCCAAACACAAAGAACGGGTGTTCTACTGTCGCCTCCACAGTAACCTGGTAACAGTTAAAAAAAATTTTTTAAGAGAGATTTCATTTTCACTCAGCTACACTTTGTGTGGAACAAGAGGTCAATTGTATAATATATCAATGACAAGAATCAAGTATCAACTGCCTAAGTATTACATGTTTACACTGCAATAACTGAACAAGTTGAATACATTTTCAGTCATATATTGAATACAAAATACATCTCGTTCTATATAATATATATAAAATATTGTCACTGATGAAAAAAATTTACAATAACATACAAAATTTCAGTGTTCCTTCCAAAGATCTGCAAACATTTCATAGAAGAGTTGTATTAAAAATTTGAAATATTCCTTAATTTTTAAAAATGTTGGATAAGTAAGGTAATATTTCAAAGGTGCATATTTATGCCTCAGAGTCACAACCAACAAGAAAACTAGATTTTTACTACAAATAAATGAATAATGAAATTTATCGTCCATGTTGTTAATACAGAGTGGAGATATTCTGCTTTCCCTTGGGATACCTCCCCACTGTTCTGTTTCAAAAGTTTTCAATTAGCAAAATAAAAACCCCAAATTAGTGCATTAGGTTGCTAGTAAAAGGACTTTCTGCTTTGAACTTCTTGGGTAATAACTCATAATATTGTCAACAAATACCACTGGCCTCTACAGAACCAATCTGAATTGCCCAAGAGAAATTCCCAGCCTTTATAACATCTTCCACTGGTTTAGTTTTGAGGATTTTTTTCCTTTACCTGGGTAAGTGTTAGTGTGTGGATGTGTATGAATTTTCCTTAAACAGGACTGAAAAAGAGACCCTTCCACTGACCTCTGTGCTTAACCCAGCACCTGTTTTACTTAGATTAATCAACTGCTACAAGGTATGACTACAGCATACCTGAATGAATTCAATTAGTCCTGAATTATCACAAACACATTAGGCACCTGTTGGTAGATTACACAGATCTCTCAGTCAAAAACTTCAAACCACACATATGCAATTCATAATTGACTACGATTAGCAACTTCATAAATGAAATTGAAAATTTTCCAAGTTAGAAATTAGCATGCAAGATAAGATATTTTATATTGAAGTCTGCGCTGTGATGTTTTGGAGTTAGATGTAAGTATCCTTGACATCAGTCAGGAGTTGGTAGATATACATTCAATTAACCGTCAAATGAGGGTTACCCTGTCATCATGATAACTTCCCAACCTAATACTATAACGTCTTAAAAATGGTCATACTGTCCTGTTCATTCTGGATGCACATTATGTAGCTACAATGTCTGTAGCCATTGACACTTTTTTTTAACATACTCTATATTTTTACAAATGTTTAAAGATGTGAGCCTACATGTAGCTGTTGACATTGCCCTCTATTCTTACTCAACAATGATTAAAAAAAATATAAACATCTTCCCTCTTTGTTAAGTATCATCAATATATACCTATTGCACTTAGATTTTGTCTTTAAGCTTAAGCCAAATGGAGTCTATTTTTAATCTAAATTTTGAAAGTTAAAAAAAAGCAATTATAAAGAAAACCAACAAATGTCACTTGTTAAAACTGTTAAAGTAGTTTTTAGCAATAGCTTAACTAGTTGTTCTCAGAGACAATAACTCCAACCAAAATATTGTTTTATCTTTACAAAAAAATTTATTGAATGACCCTATTTAATTATTATAAGAATCTCTTGATTGGTATAAAGTACTTAAAAACAACTATTCTAATCGATGAATTTTTATGACAAAGTATGCAATAACTGCTTACTTTATCTGTAAAACTGTCAGAATTGTTGTGATGGAAAACCTTCAATACATATCCCAACTTCTATGCTTTTCTTATGTGTTTTTACACTTGAAGTAAAATAAGTATGCAATCTTTACATCAAAAATGTATTTATAAATATATCAATTTGAATAAAACAATAGGCAATCCCACACATCTTTTATTTACTGTACCTTCCAATGCTGACTCATACATAACTCAGTGATTCATAATTTGTATCATAAGGAAAAACAGCAACAGATGTATGATGAGAAGTACAAAGATAAAAAAAATTGATGCACGTGAGCTAAAAATTAATTCCAACTGTTGCCATTCTGAACACTATACATATCAATTCACAAGTCATTGATAAGAGCTGCCCTATATACACAGAAGCCAGTTGTATTTCTGTAAAATTAGCTAATCATCTTGAATGTTATGAACTGAAATCTGATTGTAACCATCTCAGAGAATTACAGAAAATCAAATGTTGACCTATTTCTTATTGAACTTTTGTTTTTCAAGCAAAACACTGTAATTAACTTTAGTTTCACATTATTTTTTAAGTCTTGCAACGTACAACAATGTAACTTGCAAAATTTAATATAGTTGTTGGAAAAAACAATCCTTGCAAAGTACCAATTAGTGTCTATAACTGTAAGAGTTATGCCCCTTGTTTCAAATTTCATTTTAAAGTAAAATTACTTTTTCATATAAATATCACTTGATAGTTAAATGCCCTTCTTCTCCTTCATCACAATAAGATCCCTACACAGTAGATGGTTATTTTATTAAACTCATTCTCTAGAGACTTCAGTTTACTGGTTAATTGTGAGGACTGTGTGCTTCAGTGCTACACCCACATACTTCTCTTTTAATTATCTTAATGCCCCACAGTGATGTGCCAAAATGTCAAGTATGATGTCCATGAACAAATTTTGTTTTTATTAACTATTTTAGAACTAAACTGAGTTTCTGACGAAGATGTACTTGATACCAAGTCGGATGTTCATATATGAAACATTGACCGATGTATTCTTCAGAAACTTAGAGTAGGGTTGGCAATAGGCAAGACAACCACAGCTTACCACTGACTTCATTGTGAGCAAAAATGAAGAAATCAAATGTTCATTTCCTGTTATTCCGTTGCACTTAAAATTACCCTATAATTTTAAAGACTGTGTCTGGTTTTGTGATAATAATTCAACAGGAAATAAAAGCCACTAAATCACAAAATGTAATTTGTTTAATCATCGACCTCTTTTATCAGTATGAATATTTCTGATAATTGTGATATGAACATTTTATTTCGAGAACTCACCTGTACTCGGTGTTCGCCCACCACAAAACCCAAGACGACGGTGCTGCCATCACCTTTCTCTTCCATACGCACTACTGTACTGGAATCTATTTTGAGATCACTACTTATATCAGCACTTTGTCCAAAGTCATCTGTTTGCAGATCTTCAACACGTTTCAGTTCTCCATTAGCTAACTGTATAATTGACCCCTTCATGAAGTGAGGGGGGTAGTGTAGATTTGAGGACTGGGGGGCGCCTGCGCCGACCTCTACCACACCCTGCTCCCCACTTGCCCCATGGGGGTTGACGTGGGGCAATGAGGCTCCGTAGCCTGCCTTTGATCGTTTTGGGGACGGTTGATCTGATGATCTATTGCTGCTATATGAGCCACTTTGTACATCTACGGAGGAACTTTCTATGACGCTATCCGAGGGCCGAGTCAATATTCGGTGTTTACGACTGCCTTCCTTTCCACTAGGCACTTTATAGTCACTTTGATCCTTACTACACAGAGAATCGTGACGGGGAGGCAAATCCTTAAATGATACAGACTTACCCCCGCTGCCGAGTTCGATGGATGAAAGACTGTGTGTACGGTCGTCCTTGTAATGTGGTGAATATTCACGCCCCCCCGAGTGCCCCTCCATGTCCCTTTCGTACTTCAGGGGAGACTTTATATCTCTAGCTGCTGACTCCCCAGAGTGCTGCCCAGCGGCTGGAGAGTGACGTGGTGCCCCCTGGGGGCCTGGAGATGTGGACACAGACAGGGATCTTTGATTGCCCCCAAGGATGGAGTACTGAGGTATCTGACCGGGTAGGTACGAGTTACGAGGTAGCTGGGTTTGAGAGGCGTGCTGTACCTGACTGCCCATACTCTGTAGGACAGCTGAGTAGGACTCTATGTGTGGGTAATGGGCAGCCAACATAGACCGATGTGTGTATCCGCTGTGAGATGGAAACTGGGGGTAAAAAGCACTATAAGGGGCCTGCATGTGTGAGCCCTGTGCGGCTACCACAGCACTTGGATGTGCCCCGTGTAAGTTAGAGTAAGATAGAGGTGAAGATCCACCACCTCCACCACCGCCTCCTCCACCTGTGGAGGAATAAAGAGTTGAGAACTGACTTCCTGTTGACAAATGCCTCTGTGTGGAATCCACATGTGTTGCAGGTGTGCGGAAAATCCCGGACAAGTTTGCCGGGGAGCCTGCAGATGCTAACATGGTTGATGTGTGAGACGAAGATTCTTGGCTAGATGGACGGCCACTCAGCATGCCTTGGTGAGGCTGCCGAGTAGGACCCCCACTTTGGCCTGGACTAGGTGACACATCTGACGTCCAAGCCTCACCTGAAGTCACAACACTGCCGTTAGTAGATCTACTAGAATTCCTGTTATGTCCATGACTGTTTGCATTCATTCGTTTGTCCTCTGCGATGTCATTTCCAGGGCATGATACCCCTTCAACGTCATATGTGATATTGTTGTTTTCCTCTAGGAAGAATTTGTCCACCTTGGTTGGGGACTGAGGTGGCTGTGTAGTGGCACCATTCACACCTTTGGGGTGCCCGGCTAGTAGCTGACACAGAGTCTTGTGTGATAACCGAGTCTTTGGCCATCTACTGTAGCAGCCATGTTGTTTCAGACATGGCTCATCTGCAGAATGTTTGTTGCTGTATGGTATTTCCTCAAATAGTTCTTGTTCTGTAAATAAAAATCACAAACTTAGTATTGGTTAAGGTTATAGGGCCTACTGTTAAAGATATCTATTTTTTAAGTGTTTCTATTTTTTGTCAATTTTAGAGTTTGAATAATATTGCAAAAATAAGACACATTGAAACGAAAACAATTGAAGTAAACCATAGTCCAATTTCATCATCTCTGCTGCAAGCTTTTGGTAAACAAGCTTTACAGTGATTTTAGTTATTGCCTATGATTCCATTACTAGGAGATGCGATAAAACTACAAAAAGTTATTCCTAAACATTATTCCATAATTTGACACTGTTATAACCAGTTCTGGGCCAGTTCTTCATAGTTATAATATAACTTCAACAATTATTCCCTAAGAAACTCTCACCCTGAAAATCAAAGATGTAGCAAAATATTCAGCTTCTCAAAGGCCTGCTGTCTTCTATTACTTGTATATAATACATCATTTGTTAATTCTACTCATTCATATTACATACCTATCTATTTGATTACTGATTCAATAGTAATTCTTCCAGTATATAAATTTTTCATCATTTGTATCGATTCAATAATTCTGTTTTTTCTAATTTTTAATTTCACTACCATATAACATCTATTCATCAACAATACTGTAAAAGGCAGTCTATATGTTTCTGTCATCTTTATTTAAATAAGCAATCATGATATGTGCTAGCGGTGGATTGTTAAAAATAACTAAAGTCTTCTCTCCACTACATGAAAAATGAGAAGCTGTTAACAGATGGTATTTACACATTAACTGCTGGTTTAGTTATAATGACGTTTGATACCAACTTTTGTAGACAGAAATTAGTATTAAAGAAGAGAATTCACTATCCTTTTGATAGTTTATGCTATTAGGAGGTAACTGAACTGTAACACATCTCTCAAAGCACAAGAATAACATGTATGATGTATTGTTATTTTAAACGATTTTTAAGGACTGTTGATTATAGGCAGTTCATTTTACCCTTAAACGTGCCAACAGTACATACTGGTATTGATTGTACTGATAATAAAGCAGTTCATATACAGCAGGCAGTAAAATGTGTCAACAGCTTTATGAAACCATGAGGGGAATGTACTTCAGTTAGGGTCATGACAAGAAAAAGCAATTTGGAACTTCATGAAAAGGCAGTAGGAGAAATCCTCTTATTGATCATGGCGCCCCTCATCACCAGTGAACAAACTGTATTACCATGCTAAGTAAACTGGGTAGTATCTGATCACACCTTTTACCATCAAC
Organism: Ylistrum balloti; assembly: GCF_031769215.1. Taxonomy (NCBI): domain Eukaryota; kingdom Metazoa; phylum Mollusca; class Bivalvia; order Pectinida; family Pectinidae; genus Ylistrum; species Ylistrum balloti. The sequence continues at coordinate 807,891 of NW_026782534.1, read as the reverse complement.
TCTGCCTTATAGGCCAATAGGTCTTCACTTTTTAAATATTCTAGTTTTAACATCTGGAGACCTCAACACTGATGATTTTCTAGAGATAGATTATTTTCTTGTAGTTTTTACAAGGAGACAATTATCGCATTTAACAATATTACAGATACAACAGTCACATGGCTTGCTGCATCATGTTTAATATTTAATTACATGAAATCATATTTTGTCATACTGTATTTATTCAGCATTAAGTCCACGCCTACAGGTAATCAGCCCACCAATGTCTGCTACTGCTCAGTCAAAACTTTAACATATACTGTAACATTGTCTTCCAAGAAGCCCACCCCCTATTTTTCGTAACTATGTTTTGGTCCTTGATAGAGCATAAATCTATTATAGGTATATGAGTGTACAGTGTAACAAATACCGAACTACACTAAATAAACATAGGATACATTGTAATATTGTTGTTTCCTGCTTTAAAGTACACTGCATGATGTTTTTTTCAAACATTTATTAATGTATTTTCCATAGGAATATAATAGGAAACATTGTAAATGTCATCAAATTTTGTAGTAAAAGGGTTCTCTGTATGTTTAGTCTACACATAGGTTATACAAACACAGTCTAAGCATGGATTACACAAACACATTCTACACACAGTCTTAAAATAAATTACACAAAGCCAGAGTACACATGGACTACACCAACCCAGTGTACACACAGATTATACAAACAGTCTGCAAATGTGTTACACAAGCAGAGTCTATACACAGGTTACAAACAGTCTACCTACAAATAACATAAACCAATCTACACATGGACTACACAAACACAGTACACAGATGACTTCACAAAATCATCTTTAAAATGAAACATTAAATTCCTCTGTGCTTGCTGTATACCTGTTAACACAAACCTGTGAGAGGAACCAATTACCTTGAATTCCATATCCCGTTTTCAGTGTACTGATTGTTCCACTAACAAGTCCTCATATGTAAACATTAAATTTCACAGATCTGTGGTTAAAATGTCGGTGGTATTGTCTCATAGATTGACACCAGAATACACCATCCCACAACACCAGTGGTGAAGGTGTATTAATCTGTTATCTCGTTATCACAGGTAAGCTATCCTGGTTATACTACAGGGCTGTACCTGTGATACTTTATGATGACATAGCAAAAGGTGTACAATACTACAACCCTGGATGAGTAACATTGGAGGTCAACTCCACGATTTCTTTGCCAAATTTCCACCAATCACAGGGCAGTCTGCAGTAGAATTTGTGAAGGTATTACCTGACACAGGTGGATCCTTTGTCAAACAAACAAACGTCACAGTTTCACACCAGGAGAGAAATCTCACAGGTTTATAGACTGACACTACCAAACTTTTTACTCTTGAGAGAAGTTATTCTAAACATTACTTCAGGGCTGAGCCGACAACCTTTGTAGACTCTAGTCTGGTTAGCTACAGCTTCTGATTTGTATATAGGATAACCTTACTTTCTAGTAAGTCAAACGTAAAAGCTGTCACTGTCATGTTTGCTGAGAGCATAGATTTAAGAATATATATCAAATAGTTCAACCAAATTAAGTTGAAGTTATGAATTTATGAGTGGTAGCCATTGTGGAGCTGGCAATAGGGTTTCTGAGTACAGACACACGCCCACACATCACGAAGAGTTGGTCAGGTGACAACGCTGCCATCGCAGTCATGTCAACCCTCTGACACAGAAATCTATCACCAATTACCATTGTCTTTGTCAAGTAATTAATTTCATATATACTATGTAATTAATATCATAAGGCATGCATGTCACATATTGGAGGAATGATAAACGTTGGAAATGTCAACATTATGATCGACAGTCTCAAGCCCCAGACTTGTGTATTGGCCAGCATGTAGTACAAATACGCTACCTGAAGATAATTATTATGCAAACTCTCGCCTACACCTTTATGCTTAGTTTAGTGTGGAGAGAAGAAAAGCTATAGAGCTGGGCTCGATGATTTCAATGTTATGCATACAATCACTTTATATAATCACACATTACTATCGACAAAATAAATTTCCCATTTTCAAGTTGTAAGAGATGGAGAAACTGTTATCACCAGATCTATATAGCAATAAAACAAGAAATACCTCCCTGACTTGACTTCAATGTGATAACATTCTACAGCAGAATTCCAAGCACAGATTCAAGTAGATTACATTACAGGTGTAGTCCCACTTTGTAACACCACCACTCAGGAAATTCTGCTTTCTAAGTAAATAACAGAATATTCAATAAGGAAATCACCCACTAAAATAACACTGGATCACATCTAACAGGTGATATCTGCACTTACATCACAGAGGATATCTGGGCATTCATTACACAGGATATCTGGGCAGTCATCACACAGGATATCTGGGCAGTCATTACACAGGATATCTGGGCAGTCATTAAACAGGATATCTGGGCAGTCATTACACAGGATATCTGTGCGGTCATTACACAGGATATCTGGATGGTCATTACACAGGATATCTGGGCAGTCATTACACAGGATATCTGGGCGGTCATTACACAGGATATCTGGGCAGTCATTAAACAGGATATCTGGGCAGTCATTACACAGGATATCTGTGCAGTCACAGGATATCTGGATGGTCATTACACAGGATATCTGGGCAGTCATTACACAGGATATCTGGGCGGTCATTACACAGGATATCTGGGCGGTCATTACACAGGATATCTGGGCAGTCATTACACAGGATATCTGGGCAGTCATTACACAGGATATCTGGATGGTCATTACACAGGATATCTGGGCAGTCATTACACAGGATATCTGGGCAGTCATTACACAGGATATCTGGACAGTCATTACACAGGATATCTGGACAGTCATTACACAGGATATCTGGGCAGTCATTACACAGGATATCTGGGTGGTCATTACACAGGATATCTGGGTGGTCATTACACAGGATATCTGGACAGTCATTACACAGGATATCTGGGCAGTCATTACACAGGATATCTGGACAGTCATTACACAGGATATCTGGGCAGTCATTACACAGGATATCTGGGTGGTCATTACACAGGATATCTAAATAGACATCTTAGGTTATCTTAATTATTTTGTTTTAGTTTAAATGTTACGTATAAGATTTAATTTCCTTTTGAAAAAAGAAGATTAGAAACATTTACAAGAAATATTTATTACAAGATCACCAATTGAACACAGAGGAAATTAAATGGTTTACAAACAGTAACAGGATATTTCAGAAATGATCACAAACAAAGCAAACAAATTATTTACAGAGAAAAAAAAAACCATTCATATTTGTAATAGCAGCACTTTGTGAATGGAGAAAATGTGTGTGCAATGTTTATAACTCCTAACAACACAACAGAAATAGCACGGAACTGTCTGGGGCCGATTCATCCACACAACATTTCAGCATTATGTCACAAGCTAGTCGATATCTTACAAAAGATATATCAAACATATCCCACTGACACCAGCCACCGATCAATCCTCACATTCGCCATTGACTACAAGCTGGATGAGTCATCCTGAAGCTCCTATAATTACATTAGCCCTACATATCTATAGGTGTTGCGTTGCCCAGCCGGGTCAAACAAAACATGTAAATACATCTAGGTATCTCTACAACATTCTGACTAGGGTGTGGTTATAAGAAAACCTTTCAAATGCCTTTTCCATTTAATTCCTGTCATGATGCCCTATTTTCATTTACTCTTCCAGATTTATTTGAACAATTTTTTCACTGGATATCTTGAACTTAAACCAGTATAAAAAGAAGCAATGCTTGACAACTGGTAAGAGTTCACCAAACACTTTTGTTGTCTCCTAGTGAACTGCAATGTGGAGTTACCTCCCTTTGTGTTCTAATTAATACTCCTGACACATATCCCTTACACATAATTAACTTGTGCACAAATGAAGTCAAATTAAGGTGTAGAATTACTCCCCAGTGCTCCATTACACACCATACTCCTGCAGCAACACACAGCAACACTTCTCAACACACCACAGCAAAACCAATTACATTTCATTACTCTCCATCAGATTTTGAAATTTTTCCAAAAGAATTCTCTTTGATAGTCATTTTTTTGGTTATGCATGGCTGTAAAGCACATATGCACAGAGATAACAGCTTAAAGGGTATTTCTACAAATGGATAACTATAAACGATGATAAACTCTATGTATATGGACAAGTTAGCAATACAGTAAAACTGTATCTACTTTACCGTGCATACTAATAGTAATGTTACTTGATTTGCTCTCATAAGAAATATTAATATTACAATACTCTGTAACAAAACTATCAATTTTATGTCACAACAATTGTAAAATAAGTTTTATTATATAACTAGATGTTATCACTGTAATGGTATGATATGACCTAGCAGGGCTGTGACTGGCTGAAGGTTTTCATTTTCAGTTGTGTTGTCATAACTTCATAGTGTATGCATTGTGATATTAACATAGAAAGAGATACACAGAATATAGCAAATTTAGATTGTTATAATAGTCTCATAAAACTTTACAGAGTTTAAAGCAAGTGTATCAAGCAAGCTCCCGGATAGTACTATCAGATCTCATGTGCAGCTATCTATAAATTTCCATCAGATACTAATAATATTGAATGAAGAAATATATCCACTGAGCCTCGAAAACAATTACACATAGGTAATGTAGAGGTCAGTATTACTACAAATGTATGGATTACTCAAATGGTGATCCAACCTTGTGACTGAATTTTTGTTAGTGAGTCTGTGTGGGATGATGTGTAGGATGACAGTTACTTATAAGTAAAAATAGCACCAATTACTACTGTACAAGTCTAATTATGTATTCTGGTCACAAAGTGGCAAATTGATATTAACAAACATGAAAACAAATCAAACAGAAATGGAATCACTTCCATACAGGACTTGTTTTCACTATGGTGACCCGGCGCACCACGTCACCATTGTCACCGTAGTTACGAGTATTCCTCCCACGTATGAAGGAATATACAGTGCCTATTTATGGTCACACAATCGTTTGGCGTTACCTATCCAGTACAGCCTAATAACAGGCCAAATATAGCTAATATAGAATAAGATTTCACCATTACATTGTTACAGCAATTTCCAGCAATCGTTAAGTTCTAAAATGGACCAACTATTCTGGTGTAAACGGCAATGTTTCTCAATGGCTTAGACCAGAAATAACCACTACCCATAAATAAAGTCCCAACAAAATGACCTAAACCAGGCTCCTTCTACATCACATGTCCTTACAAATATCTAACTGGCATTTGTTCTGATACTTTCTCACCTTTCAACTTTTACATGGGGAGAAACTGTGTTGAGAAAATAATGAACTTTACTAAGAAAATGATTACACAAAATATAGCACAAAAAATGTCTAAAATTATTTCACTATAGAATCAGTGAAATTGATGTAAAAGTTAAGACAGGTCACAAAAACAGAAAATTTCTATCCAATATTTAGATATATATATAGCTATGGAATCCTTTTGAAAACTGAAGCAATATATATTCTCTCTTAAGTTAAGTTTCAAATAGTACACTTACTGGCATCTCAATGTCAACTATTCCCAACCAAGACATACTGACAGGCAGATTAAAGCCATCTTTCTAACAGTTAAATTCAATGAGAGTCTTTTTAAAAATGAGAGTGATACTGATTTCTCATGCCTAAGCATGTCAAATACTTTGGTTAAAATAAAGGTCAACCTTATCATACTTTTATGTATCACTCTAAAAACTTAACTGCACACCAATTTAAGCCATTCATAATGCCCTAACTTCTTTCCGAGTTTAAACTATTGGGTCAGATAGAAATATATGTGTTGTTCTTATCTGATTTTGGTGTAAGGAACATGTTTTGTAGGGAATATGTCCCAGACAATAATGATGAGATGAAATATAGACTAGAGCAGCTAGGGTATGAGTGATGGGGGTGCAAACTCCTATGTAGTAGTACAATTGGGGGACTAATCATGGAAAGATAGTTGACAGCTGTGGAGTACAATATCAGTATTGACTTTAACCAGCTGTGCAGCATAAACATAGTCAGTGGTCAGCCCACAAACCAGTCTACAGCCATTAATTATACTTGTACATACATCTTTGTACATCCTCAGGCATTACAAATGCCACGGTTATAAGTTTTCAGGTCAGATATTAAACAACCTTGAATTCTACAAAGATGAAGGTCATATCTTAAAATGGAAACTGGAAAATGTCAGTGTTCTGATAGACTTGATGAAAGTACAATTTTCATTTTGTCTATATCTCTAATTGAAAACTTTATTCCACTGACATCTGAAAAAAACAACTAAACATAGGTAATGAAGGTAATCCTTATGCAATTGTCTCTGTAGTTTTATACTTAAAAGAATCGTCTTGCTTTCATGGTTGTTAAAAATATTTACATTATACTGTCACACAACTTGGCACATTCTTTGTTTTGTTGATGCAGCCTTGTTTTTTATAAACATTATGATTCTTCTAAAGAAAGCTGAAGATTGTGCTATTTTTAGGAACACTGGGTTGTCCTTTATGGTTGAGAGAACATGAAAATATATCTGAGGGCAATGCTTATTGATGTGGAGAAAATTGAAAGTTTGCCTATGTCTTATTACTAATGGGTTGTGACCACCTTCAATATACACATGAACTCTAAAAAGGTCAAGGTCAGATCTGAGTATAACCTTTAATCTTACAAATGTCAAGGCAAAAGTTAAGCATACTTGAACCATAAGAAGGACATTTAGTCAGCCTATAACCCTATAAACAAAAGGTCAAGGTCACATCCCACTAGTTCGATATCCTATCAAGGTAATAAAAAGTCCTCTTATATCAAGTTGAAACTGTCTAGTCGAATCTGAAATAGTGATACCCTAAAGAAATTTGATATAAAAATACACAGACAAAAGCTGTTACATGTATATGTGACTATGGTTGCAATTCTAGGACAGGTGAAACATTTGTAATTCAAAGTTATTACTACTGAAACAGTGCTCCTACCTGTGTAAATGGACTTGTATAGAGAGATACAGTAACCAATGATTGTACTCTGTATTCCATACATTTATCACATAGTCAATGATATAATCACATTACATCCAACAGCTAACAGCTTTCATGACCATTGTAATTTCTATCAGTCTGCTGTGTATTTATATCTGACAAGTGCTACACTACTGAATACCTGCTGCAAACACCTTGGTGTACACATCAATCCTGGTGTCACACTGTGTTCATCAGTTAGTCACACCCTAGAGTACAAGTCAAACTGCATATAAGTTAATCACACCCTAGTGTACAAGTCAAACTGCATTTAAGTTAATCACACCCTAGTGTACAAGTCACACTGTGCACATGAGTTAGTCACACCCTGGTGTACAAGTCACACTGTGCACATCAGTTAGACACACCATGGTGTAAAAGTCACACTGTGCACATCAGTTAGTCACACCCTGGTGTACAAGTACACATCAGTTTAAATAGTTTGGTCACGTTCAGAAGTCTACCACAAAACCACCATTACCTTTCCTACAATGACACAAACTGGGATAAATATGAGTTTTAATTTGACCAGTTTCTAGATAAGAATGTAGACATGCTGCTGTGTGACAAGACCAGCTAAACCTAAAGCACATCTAATCGCACAGCGCCACTGGTCACACACTGCTCACTGAAATGTCAACGACTCATGTTCCACTAAGACAAGCATTGATCCAATCTCAGCCATTAAAGGAGACCGTTGACACACACCGCTTGGTGGCCTGCTGATTCAGAGGCTGACAAGGATGAAGCCAGAAGAAGCACCAATAAGCCAACCATTAAACAATGGTGTCAATGATCTACACCTCACTTGACCTATTTTCTATTCCATTTGATTACTATCTTTCTTCTGGCTTCATTTTGCAACAGATTTTAACAAACACCTTGAACTCATTTGAATTTAAATTGCCTTTTCTTTATCTACTGAATGCTTTTAATCTGTAGGTTGTGACAAGACAAATATGATACATTGCAGCAAGACATTTAAATGTAAAGATAACTCCCTCTTAACTTATACAGTTATTCACATTTCAGGTCAATAAATAACTTACAAGAAATGATTTTTAGGTAGAAAGACTCTTTAGAAGCATGTGTCTATCACATGTAACCATCCAGCTTATGATTGTATGGCAAATATGTATGACAACCATGTCCATACTTTGAGGCTAATGCAAAACTTTCACTGATGGGGATTGACAGACCAAACAGGTGTTGTACATCTCTGACAGATAAGCTAGGAGCTGACTGATTACCTTAAAGCCTTCCAGAAAATCAAGAGTTATCAACTTTTCTCTGGATACTGAAACATAGTATTGAACACCTCAGTAAACAATGACAGTTTGCCTAGTGATAATTTAGCCGACATGTCTTGACCACTGGCAGTGTGGGCAGTGAAAACTTCTGTCAGACCTGTTCAGTGGATGGAACCCATTCTGATAGATCTGGGAGATACAAGATGGGGAAGCAAAGCTTGGATTTCTGTCCTCCTCTGGTTATCTCTCAGTCATCCTGATGTAGCCGATATCAATAAGGTGCACCAGACAATATCTGATGGTTAACAATACAACAACTCTCGTTTTTATCTGACCAGAACACTAGTCATCAGCACAGTAAATGTCCCTTAACACTGATCGTCAGTGTTGCACTATAGTTTCCTTTCACCTTTTTTCCCCAGCTAATGACATGAATACATGCCATCAAATGCAGTCAATGTCCAACACAAAACTTGGTTAAGGTGGTGTGATGATTATCTCCCTTCGCTTTATCTGCCTATCGGACGAGAAAACCTGTCATCATTGCCTGTAAATATCTCAGAATAAAGCTAGACTAACGATAGTTAGATTATCTTGCCTTGCTTTATCTGACTAATGACTAAAATACAAGCTACCTGAATCAGGAAATGTTCCAGAGTATGGGATGGTTAGATAATCTCCCCTTACTTAATCCAATTAAAATAACTACAATAACAGCTATACATGTCAGTAAATGGCCAACTCTTGTTTACCTTCAATTTCATTTGTAATATCGTATGTTGAGCAGAGACATATGTAAGCAAAACATATTTCAAACTTTTTCTAGTAGCAATCTAAATCTTGTTTCTCGTGTCCAGCCTCCAGATTAACATCTGACTCATTAAATTTTCTTACTGCATGGTTGTCTTTCCTTGTCTTTCTTTAATGTCAAACCATACTTTTGAATTTAAAAACAAATGACCTTCAGGATGAGGGACAGTGGGTTGTTATCAGACATGTTTGTTACACTACTCTGTAAGATAACATAACGAGAAATCTATATACCCTGTCTGCATAGCTTCCTAATTTTCTTGTGATTTTGTCACGACACAAAGTTACATCAGTCACTAGTCACATAAAAAGAAATTCTAATGATAACACTTATCAAATTGATGTGTTGCATTGTGGGCCTTAACATTTTTCACACTGATGAATAATAATTCTATTTAAATCACATCTGTATGTCAATAGTGTAAAAAATATGTTAAAAAAAAGTCTTACCAAGAAACTTTGTACTGAATAAAAGAAATACAAAATTAAGTTTTGAAATATACTGACAAAGTGTCATTTAGACATATCAAGTGTGCTGAAAACACTGCTGTTAAAAGCAATTTTGTCCAATTCAGCGAATAGGATGGTCAAATTTCCTTGTTACATTGGACAACCTCCAGGAAGACATCAAAGTTAACAACGCTGTATTAATTTTCAAGACCAGTAAGGACATGGCCTTGAGGCTGTTGTGCTGACCAGGCTAGCCAAAGGTTGATACGTTTGCTTCCTGTTTCTAGCCTTGACTGGAATCTGTGATCATTTACCGGCATGTCATCTAGTGCATTACAATCCAATTATAGCAGAACACTAGGGCTTCCTACAAATTATACTTACTTACAAGCTAGCGGATTCATAACACAGACAAACCAATCAAATGGTAGTTTTTTGTTTACATATTTTCATATTTGTTACACAGCATAATCAAATTTAGCAATACAAAACATGATTTTCTTTCAACTTAATCAGTTACAAAATGAATTCTGTGCTTCTGTTATATCATAACAATTAATCTTCCAGCTGTCTTAAACCATGATTTTCTGTTATCTCAGAAAAGACTCTCATACTGCAAGTTAATTCATTGTTTTATTTTTAGTCAGATTTCAGGAATATCTGAGATCCAAACTCATGTGTTAAAGGGATAATATACAGGAAGCCAAGATTTATGAATGAAAGCAGACAGTCATTGTTTACAGCAGTGCTTTCTACTAAAGCTGAGTTGGATGTTAATCTATGCATATGGCCTATACAGTTATTTGGAATTTTTTTATGATCAAAGATGATCGTTTTGGATAATCTGACCAGCATGCTGTGTATGTTTAATGTTGGATGATGTTAAAACCAGAAATAAAACACATAGGCATTTCGACAAGAGATTTAGGAGTAAGGAACACAGCTGTGTTAGATTTTTGTCCCTTGTTATCAGGTGTAAAACACCCTAGTACAGGAATACTTGTGAAGCTGCCAAACAACTTTCATCAGAGGAATTAGCTTGAAAGCTTTAAACACAGAGATGAGAGAAGGTTTATTTACAGACAGTGCTAACACTTCACCAAGGGAGCTAGTCCACTAAAGTCTCCTCATATCTAATTTAGTAACAGACTTGGAACTATTTATAGCAAAAAAAATTTGAGTCTCTTACACACTAGAATTGGTTACTCTTTTGTTTATTTCTGTATGAAGGTTTCGAAAGCAGGCCAGCGATACAAATGGTTTAACCGTCAATGAATTTCGTGTCAATTATTTTTATTGAACTTTCCTACAATGGGCTGAGATCCAAACCATGGTGTACGACTGGATAAATATGATTGAAGAACAAAGAGTTTGAAGTCTGTCATGTTTATCTGTTTCCACCTGTCTTTATATAAAGCCTGACCTTCCTATAGCTGTTCTGGATGAAGTCTGATGGCAAGGAAACATGAGAATTTGAACCACTAATTACAATTATGCTTTAGAGCCGTCTTTAGAAACCCAAACAAAATGTCATCAGCATGGCTGATCTACATTCTTTATAAATCGAAAGTTAATATCTCGACACAATTGTTTCCAAACACATTTCTTGAAATATTCTTACTTTTTTAATATCTACAGATGTGTAAAACCAAAAACAAAAATATCTACAGATGTGTAAAACCGAAAAAAAAAAAAAAAAAAAACGATGAAAATATAACAGTCAATAGATCATGAAACAGATCTTTAGTGTGAATTTCCATTTATTGTCATTAGGAAGCTGAGCTCCAACCCTTTTCCCTTCATCTACTTACACACCATGGGGCTTAATCTCTGGTTCTGCCACATTTGCCATACTTAGTCTATAAACAATACTTTCACTCCTGAGCCCAGTCTGTATACCTGGTACCAGTATTATCTACAATACATACTCAATGTGTAATTTTATATCTTTTCTAAACAAATTTGAAAGATATCTATCTACAAAATCACGAATCAATTATCACTCTTTTTAAAACCTATCATTCTTTAAAATGACAGCGCTTAGCAGATTTCAAACATGATAATTCAATATCTAAACTTGAGCCCTAGACAAAGGTGATTCCCTGTAGAAATAAATGTCAGCTGTAAAAACTCTCTTAAAACTGCTCCAGACATGGAAGACATACAACTGTGGCCCTTGCTGAACCAGTGATGTTTTGGTATGCCATATAATGTTGAAAGAGTACCAGTTTGAAAAAGCGATCAGTTACTTCTTTAATGTTTACAGGTTCATATGTGAGTAGACTCACTTTGGCTTCTGTTGATGTCTGGAATAACAACAATTTGTAAAACTGACAAGAACATAGTTAGCTTCATTTTTCCCCCTATTTTTTGGCTGCAGGTGCTTTGACCCCATCTACATTAAAAAGTGTTTTACTTTTATGATTTGCAAGAAAAAGTATTGCTGCTTATGTCACTTACTCTACTTAAAAGATCTAGATCAGCATTGCCACTATACCTCTGGAAAAATAAAGCAATGAAATGAAAAAATTTAATATGTAAAAGGTCATATTTTTTAATATTCAAATATCTTATCTTCTTAGGTCCCGACTTCAAAAATTAAAGTAGAAAAAAAAAGAGAGAAAAAAAAATTGCCACTGGTGATAAGACTGACTGTGATAAAAGATTCGATTGAGGTCAGATTATAATAAAGAATTAAGAATGCCACCACCGGAGACATTGGCTCCAAAGTTAACAGGTCTGATGGCATAGACCTTTATCTCCATACATTTATCAGGCATTCTATAGCAGAACAAAAATCTAGTGGAAAAAACAAAAAGCAGACAACACTCTAACAGTCTATCTGATATTCCAACTACAGAGTAGAAGTAATCTAGTCCGACTGAGGTATCAATGGGTTTTGTTTTGGTGACTAGACAAGGACAAAGGCTACACTACAATCTGACTCAGTGGGCATTATAGTGGCTCCAATCCAGACCGCATCCATTGATCCATCACATTATCTATCTGTTGCATAATGAGCATGGACTAAATGAACTAGATGAACCTTGGTCTGTAAGGTTTCCACCTCCATTTTTCAAACTAATTTCTGTTTGTTTGACACAATGGTACATCAAAGTATTTTACCAAGTATATTTGGGACAAACACAAATGTTGTGAACAACCTGATTGCAGCAGTATCCAGATTTTTTCATCCCACATTTTTCATTGGTAGTTTTCACCATAACTTTAGAACAGCAGCAATTTAACTTTATTATCAGTATTCATCAAAGACGATGCAGATCAAAGGACCAGGCCATGCAAATCTAAAGTAACATTAACTTTCTGTTCTCAAGATCATACAGATATCTACATTCTCCAGATATACACAAATTCATCACAACAACAAATCTTAAATACTGCTTGCAGATGTCAAAGATAAAATAATTTCTAGAATATGTTCACTTGCATATTTCAACAATTGATACCACTGGCTTTGTATCTATACCTTTATAAAGATTATATGAGAGGTGTCTGGGAGGTGAGCCTCAATGTTATAGGGAAATAAATCTATAACCTATTACTCCCAAGCATGAACTTCCAGCAATTAAGACACCAAACTCAACATCTTATCTATAAACATATATTTGTCCCCTTTATACGAGACAATCATAGGTTAACTATAGGTCTTTCATTTCTCCTGAGTAAAAGCATTTACTTTCATGAATTCACCAAATATGGCTATACATATATGAGTCATGACCATATTTGACATGCAGGAATTGTAGGTGGTATTGAGTACTGTGGTTACAAAATCTATACCAGAGTTGCAGGCATGTCTCGACACCTCCTCCTGTTTGTAACCATCTTCTTTGTAAGCAACTCACACTATATTGTTACCTACTATTTCATTAAGGAAACATTACCTAACTCAAGATATTTCTATTTCTAGACAAATGGTACAATAATACAAGGGCTTTGTATATATTACACATCATAGTCAAATATAACTGAAAAATCTGAGAGTTAAGGTTATCACACTAGTCTTGGCTAATGAGAATTTCCCTTAGGTGTAGTGGTAGGATGAATGCTGAGAGAGAGAGAGAGAGAGATAGAGAGAGAGACAGACAGAGAGACAGAGAGAGAGAGAGAAAGTGAGAGAGACAGAGAGAGAGAGAAAGAGAGAGAGAAAGAGAGGCAGAGAGGTTGCTTTCTGTAATTATTCTTTCATATTACAATATCAGAGAACTGTTCAACTAAAAAAAATATCAAAAAATGGAATGTTTTAGGCCTCAACTTCTTCAAGTTGTCCAGAGTTTTGCTGCGTCTCGTAATGGCATGGATTGTGTCTGCAATGTCCAGGTCCATGACAAATGTAATTAGTGAGGTTGTTTCGCAGCCTCACACATCTTCAGGAATCACACAAGGTATAGTATGGCTTTTATTTGTAGGCCACATCACAGCTCTAACGAGATCTATTGACTGGAGAAGGAACAATGTAAGGTCAGTTGTCAGTTTTAATAAGTCCGACACTGTGTATATCTCACTAATGATTGTTAATATCAAGTATTTATCATCGCTCTCCAGTTGTCTGAACACCTAATATATCAGTAATCTTAAAACAACAAAGCTATCCATTGCATCAACATCTATCACTGAAGTATCATTGAATCCATATGTATAAATTCTGCATCAAACAATACTAGTATGCTGTTCCACACTGCCCAATATTAGCAAGTAACTATATAACATTGTCCAAATACTAACAACAAATACTAGTAATTGCCTTTAAGCCAGCAGGGTCGACTACCCATCCAGTCAACAGATTTCATTACAAGCCACCAGGCAGCCAGGTATTTAATTAATTATTATTTGGACTAATCAATATAGAATTCTAAAGTTAGCACCAGTACAATGTCCATGAGTCCTGTTGATAGATGAATAGCAAACTATTGACAAGTATTTCTAGTGTACTTCAAAGTAGAAACAATTAGTCCAAAGATCACATGGCTGGTAATCTGAAGATGAAGGGGGAGAGGACCAATGTCCTGTTCGGGGTAGTCATAGACATCTGTAGGTGAAGGTGGAAAGGACCAATGTCCTATTGTTGGTGGTAGTCATGGACATCTGTAGGTGAAGGTGGAAAAGACCAATGTCCTGTTGGTGGTAGTCATGGTCATCTGTAGGTGAAGGTGGAAAGGACCAATGTCCTGTTGGTGGTAGTCATGGTCATCTGTAGGTGAAGGTGGAAAGGACCAATGTCCTGTTGGTGGTAGTCATGGTCATCTGTAGGTGAAGGTGGAAAGGACCAATGTCCTCTTGGGGGTAGTCATTAGGAACCTTTCCTAGTTATTTTCAGTCAAGAGTAAAGAGTGAGTATAATAAGAGTAATCTAGAATATTTAGTGTTGAAGAGCAGTAGCCTACTTTCTACATCTTTTGTAAATGATGAAGATAATTACCAGGAGGTAAACTAGAATAAGTAAAGTTACAAAAGTAAGACCATTGACCTTTTCTCTTTGCACAAATGCACCTAGATGTTCTGACAGTCTGTCAATGGTTGCAGGCACCTTCAATAATGCATATTTACTGCCATTGGGTTTGCAGTCTGATACTGGTGTTTGGGAGTACAGATCAGTGTTGGGTCTGTAATCTGGTGTTGGGAGTATCAGTCTCAGGCCTGTAGCCCTCAGGTTTGCAGTCTGATACTAGCGTTTGGGAGTACAGATCAGTGTTGGGTCTGTAATCTTGTGTTGGGAGTATCAGTCTCAGGCCTGTAGCCCTCAGGTTTGCAGTCTGATACTAGCGTTTGGGAGTACAGATCAGTGTTGGGTCTGTAATCTGGTGTCAGGAGTATCAGTCTCAGGTCTGTGGACTGTGGCCCTCAGGTTTGCAGTCTGATACTAGCGTTTGGGAGTATAGATCAGCGTTGGGTCTGTAATCTGGTGTCGGGAGTATCAGTCTCACGTCTGTGGCCCTCAGGTCTGGAGTCTGATACTGGTGTTTGGGAGTACAGATCAGTGTTGGGTCTGTAATCTGGTGTTGGGAGTATCAGTCTCAGGCCTGTAGCCCTCAGGTTTGCAGTCTGATACTAGCGTTTGGGAGTACAGATCAGTGTTGGGTCTGTAATCTGGTGTCAGGAGTATCAGTCTCAGGTCTGTGGACTGTGGCCCTCAGGTTTGCAGTCTGATACTAGCGTTTGGGAGTATAGATCAGCGTTGGGTCTGTAATCTGGTGTCGGGAGTATCAGTCTCACGTCTGTGGCCCTCAGGTCTGGAGTCTGATACTGGTGATTAGGAGTATAGATCAGTATTGGGTCTGTAATCTGGTGTCGGGATTATCAGTCTCAGGTCTGTGGCCCTCAGGTCTGCAGTCTGATACTAGCGTTTGGGAGTACAGATCAGTGTTGGGTCTAATTTTGTGTCGGGAGTATCAGTCTCAGGTCTGTGGCCCTCAGGTTTGCAGTCTGATACTAGCGTTTGGTAGTACAGATCAGTGTTGGGTCTGTAATCTGGTGTTGGGAGTATCAGTCTCAGGTCTGTGGTCTGATATGAGGGTCAGGCCATTCTGATCAAAGATGTATTACAAACAGCCCTTTAATCGTTCCACTAAATATTGAATAACGTTTAAACATTCACAAGGTAAAATGTATTTTTAATGAAATCTTTGTCCTGAAACTTCACTACACTGGTATCTATATCTTTTTCCTTAGAGTCATTGTTGCTGTTCAAGGAAAATTAAATGACTTTCAAAATTATACAAATGATGTATAGTGTCGTAGTCATGTTATCTATTCTATTATACAATAATGCTCAATATAAATCATGTCACAAATATAACATAAATTTAGAAGAAAAAAAATACAAAAGGAATTTATGCGTTAGCACTTGAATACAACTAAATAGAAGACGATACCTGGGGGTGTGTCTGATGCAGTGTGACAGTGACATCACCTGCTGTTTACCTGTAAAACCCTATTTATGTCTTCGTCTACATATTATGCTTGTTAGCTGAAAACTTGGCTATGCATCAATACTAGAGAAAACAGATTGTTATAGAGTGGAGGTAAGCAGACCGTGTGACTTTTGCTTACACAAAAATACACTATCCCTTTCACAGTATCTCCACAAATTACAAGCATTCTCCTGTTTCAATAATTTCGACTACTTTTCATTTGGCCTTCCTAATATGCTGATAAGAATTATGTTATGAAATAAATCATGCCATGGTTACAAGAAGTCTCTAAATTTGATGGATGATAAAATTGATTTTGCGAGTACATGTCTAGTTTTCATTACTTGCTTTGATTACCAGCCTATAAATAAGAATGAGCAAACAGATGTATGAAATATAAGTTGAATTCCTGAGTGCTAACCAACTTACAATCATGCCAAATACTACACCAACACTGAATTCCTAAATATTAAAGGTATATAGTTCAGCCAGAAGGACTTGTCATGTCATGATCACATAATAAAACAGTTAATAACACCTTTGAAGAAATGAAATTTCGAAATTAAGAATTTCAGGCTAAGTTCAACAGAACATGCCATTTTGTTCGGACTACAACTTATAAATGTATAAAGCACTGTAGCTAATGCTAATGAATGCCTCAAACTTCTTTATAAAAATTCATGAAAGAAAATCATGAAAATTAAAGCAGCATATCGGTATGTCTGCCAGCAAAATCAATAAAATGAAAAATAATGACACGTTTAAAAAAAATCAATTTTTGTATCAATATACTTGATCATACAAGGATATCCTAAAAGGGACATAACTCTGACACATGGACTTTGCGTCATAGATGAAGAAAGAAGGGCTCAGACAAGAATAGATTGTCCTGGATATGGACCTAGAGTGTTTAAATAACTTTCATAAAAAAAGTATAAAGTGAGTTAGACATACAGGAAATAATTCATGTTTCAGTTTCATACAGTATAAAATGACATCTCATTACTTCCATATACACACATAAACGACAATCATATTCCTCCTACATAGGATCAATGATAAAATGTGTTATATCAATAGAATGTGATAGTTTAATTAATCAATCTGTCACTCAATTGACCAAACTGCATTTTTGTGTTTGAAGGACCAACAAATCACTCTTGGCATGAAATTTAAACTTAAATCTGTTGGTGAAACCTAGCTGTAAGCTGGAATTCCTTGAAATCCAAAACACAAACCAAACCCCATTTCTTTTCTAGGATTTGATGGTATTCTGAAAATTTAAGTAATTTAGTGTTAATCAAGACTTTGGCCAAAAGATCTGTAATCTAGGGATGAAATTAATATGTGTCTGTGCCCAAGGATACCAACTTCAAAATTTGTATTTATTACCTGAAAAACAAAACCCCAAACTCTGCCTTGTTATGATTGATCTGTAATCTAGCCCATTGACTTGTGTCTAACACCAGAGGGAGCTGTATTCTAACTTGGAAACTTCAGTCTTTCACTATGTAGACAAACCTCACGTCTCCCCCAGGGATCTGTATCCTAACCTAAAAACTTGTATCTTTGACCCGAGGGGTTTGTTTCCTAACCCCCAAACTTGTATCTTTGACCCGAGGGGGATCTGTACCCTAACCCCCAAACTTGTATCTTTGACCCGAGGGGTATCTGTATCCTAACACCCACACTTGTATCTTTGACCCTTGTGGGATCTGTATCCTAACCCCCAAACTTGTAGCTTTGACCCAATGGATAGGTATCCTAACACCCAAACTTGTATCTTTGACCCTTGTGGGATCTGTATTCTAACCCCCAAACATGTGTCTTTCACCCAATGGATAGGTATCCTAAAACATGTGCCACTCATCCAAGGTAGCATTTTACTCCCTAAACTTGTGTCTATTGCCCAAGAGATTTATATTCTAACCCCAAAATTTATGCAGTAGGTAGTTATCTGACCCCTACACCTTCTTCAATCACCTATGGTGTGTTTGATACTTTCCAGAACCGTGAATTCAATGCAAAAGAAACATATGTAACTCTGAAATTAAGACCGCATCATCTATGTCTCTTGTATGTCATAAACAGAAAAAATTGAAAATTCTAAGCTCACATTTGTCGTTTGAGAGACCCATAATATGCAAAACCTACTTGTCCTATTTGACAAACAACAAACCTACCTTGGCCCGAGAAATAACAACCCTGTCTTCAGAAATCTCTCACTCTAGGGTGACACCCAAACCAACAATGATCAAACATTCCATCTGAGATAAAAAGTCATCTACTTATCATACGAATTATCACACTGTCAGCATAAATATGCTAGATTTGTCCGGAGTATAAATCCACTGAAGGAATGCTGATCAAACCACAGTAAAATTTGGGATGAGATTAGCACAATATATCCAGCTTAACCTGAAAAATGTCAAGCCAATTCTTCTTGGTGAAGTTCCCAAAATGTTTTTGAAGTCACTTGTTGGTTCTTTGTGTGTTTGTACTATACACGGCACACATTGTGAGATAAGTCTGAACCAGTTTGTAAAAGCCTTGTTGCGGGTCTATAGCCCGTTTTAGATCCTGTGTATGCTATACCCTGAATACTTGAGTGTGACCCGGACCTTTTTATCTATATGGGTATATACCTAAACAGCAGGTAATTGGGTAAAGTATGTCAGTCACAATGTAATGCTAGCCAAGCATGTAGACTAAGCCTCACTATGACCTAGGAAGGTCAATTGGTACTGTGGGTTATCAATCACCCACATATTTACTTATCCACTATACACAAGGTGAATGGTTCGCCCTGTAAATTTTACCTGTGCTAATTAATATTTCAGTCTAGGCCTATAAACTCTTCTTGTGATAATTAATATTTTATTCTGACAAGAGTATAGAGTCATAGACATATCAATATTTTACTGTCCTCATCTCCCTCCTCAACAACCAACTCTATTGATGTTTTTATACATACCAACATATACTTTACCACTGTGTATATATAATGTGGTCAAGTTAAATTTAGAAACTGATGTAGTACTATGCTAATTTCCCATAAACACACAAGGAAAGGACTAACCTATATACTTTTTATTATCCTATTAGATTATCTTTCTTTATAATTGTCTCATCAAATTACATTGCCTATATTACTACCATTGCACAAACCTGATGAATAAACCTGCCATAAAAATGAGTAATAGCCAACTTAACATGGCCATCATTGATTGGGCCCTATATACCTAAGCTGGCAAATAACACAGATCAATATATCTGACAATAGCAGACAATCTATCTAATTATTTCTTTTTATATGTCAGCTGATGTTAAAATACAGCAAACGAACAATTACAGAGCATGTAAAACAGAATGTATTTTATATGGTCTGTGCAAAACTGTTGTATAGCTTTGTAGCAGCTACTCCTACAAGTGTTCTCAATCTTCAGGTGTGTTCATCTATACCAGTCAGAGTACACTTTATGTCACAGGTGTGTTGTAGTTCACATACGTCACAGGTGTGTAAGTCTGCACTAAACATACTCATCTGTGTTAGTGTACATGTATATATCACAAGTATAGTGTACACATATACATCACATGTGTGTCAATGTACACATATATACTTAAGGTGTGTCAGTGTACACAGATATTATAGGTGTGTTGCTTTGCAAATAATCATCAATGATGTGTTAGTATACACATATACATCACAGGTGTGTCAGTGTACACATATACATTACAAGTGTGAAAGGGTGCGCAATTAGATCACAGATGTATCAATGTACATATATACATCACTGGAGTCAAGTGTACGCATATACATCACTGGTGATAGTGTACACATATACATCACAGGAGTGTAAGTGTGCATATATACATCACTGGTGATAGTGTACACATATACATCACTGGTGATAGTGTACACATATACATCACTGGTGATAGTGTACATATATACATCACTGGTGATAGTGTACACATATACATCACTGGTGATAGTGTACACATATACATCACTGGTGATAGTGTATACATATACATCACAGGAGTGTAAGTGTGCACATATACATCAAAGGAGTGTAAGTGTGCACATATACATCACAGGTGTGTAAGTGTGCACATATATATCACAGGTGTATAAGTGTGCATAAATACATCACAGAAGTGTGCACATATTATAACATCACTAATGTTAGTGTACACATATATACAATAGGTGTGCCCATCTACAGTATTCACAAGTTAAACAATACATATTATATATACATCAAAATGTCATAATTCAAAAGTGCCATTCTATGCAAGTTCTCTTGTTTTCATACATACAACACTACACATATATGTTTCAGAATCCATCTGTGTTAGAGGTACACCAGAGTACTGCATATTTGAGTCAGGTGTGTCAGAATAGCAACACAGCATCTGACACTGCTCATTGATATGTGTGAGAGAGGAAAACGTGAAATGACAGAGACAATATCAAAATAGTAACAAGGGTGTGCTTGAGAAATATGTCAGGGTTATGAAATGTGTAACAAGGAAAGTTGCAAGTCTGCCTCATAACAACAAACCATGCAGATAACATAAAGATTCTCCAAAATTTTACCCAGAATCTCAACCAAGATATTAAGTAAACAGGGTAACAGGTTGACATTAACACCTCTAGATATTACCATATTGGAGTATGATCCCTGCAGACAACCCTAACACACGTCACATTCCAGGTACGCCCCTGGCAATAGGCATGCAGGCAAGAAACGTGACAGTTATAGTAAGGAGGATACAAAGACAGCGGAATCAGAACAGCTGATATAATGAGGCCCAGGTAGAACTATTACAGGGACAACGTGATTGTGGTGATGTTGTAGTAGTGTTACCATCACCTCGTCATGTTAATCACATTCATTGGGCTGTCAAGCTCTGCGGAAGTAGTACTAGTCATTTGGTGAAAATGAAGAGAAAGACATGTATAAAACTAATAAAAAACAATTGACAAGTGATGTGTAAAACTTTATATATAAGCCAGTAGGTTAACTTTCAATGAAAAACATGTTGTTCACTGTTTATAGTGTATGATACCGGGCCATAATAAAACTTACCACAGAGATAGATAATTATCAGAGATGTTTAGCTGGAACAGAAGCTGTTCAACAGAGCTACAATATCTACTTTCATCATGTCCTTACTGTTAGAGGTCACAAAAAATCATGCACAGCAGTAGGCTACACAACATCACCAGACATAAACAATAATTTTCTTCTTCTAAAAATGTTAAGGTACCTGGATCAAAATGAAATGTAGCTTTGACTTCAGAATAAAAAGAGATGTCGATCCTTTTACAAGTCTAAATAACTTCACTTTTTTTTTTGATATGTGATATTTTGGAAAAAATTTTCCATTAAAGACCTACTTATTACAGCTGTTAACAAAACAAGAGAACAGTTGTTCTTTTTCTATTGTAGTAATATGCACCATATCTAACAACAGTCAATCTACTGATGTGCATTCAACCAAAATACCATGCATACCTGTAGTATCGGCTGCAATCAAACCTTCAATCCTTCCAGTCCAATTAAAAAACAATCTTTCAAATGCGAAAACATTGTCAGGGAATAAGTGGCAGCTCATTAGCATATACGTAACCAGTCCTCTTTATCAAACTGTTCATCAAGTGCTTCAAATAATTTAATATCTTGCACTTTTATACAGATAGAAATAGAAGCTTCACGATCACACTACAAGTACCCTTCTGCACAGTTTCCTGGTACACACAGGGTCAAACAAGTTATTTCTGTTACCCCCGGAACCTGGTGCATTTCCCTTCCACTTGACTACCAAGGAAACCTATTTACACAACTTGAAATGGAGAAATAATATATAATATATTGTATAAGAACAATGATGTTGACTTAAACAAGAGGCAATGTTGAATTGGCTTGTAGTATTAAAGGCTATACCTACCCTACAGGTTCTCGACAGCGTGTCAATTTACAAGGTTTGTAGTGGAATGGCTTGCATACTTTCTCTGCTATCTTATTGTGACACTTGTAAGAGACTTGTGTTAATAATACGTCCTGAATAGTACATAGACCCACGACACTGGGGTCGGAAATGCTGAGGTCGGAAACACTACAAACACACATACACATACAGCAATAATATATATTTACTGAGGCTGATGTGTAATATTTGTCTAGTATCCTGTAGAGACATAAACAAGAAAACTATGGTTCTGTGACATCCTGTTGAGTGACATACGATACGAGGGTCATATACACTTAACAAATACTGCTCTATTGTCTCTACAGACGCTGGTTTTTCCCAGCAGCCACGAAAACCCCCCTGCTGGGATTGGGGTAAAAAAGTTAATTCCAGGTTTTTTTTTTCAAGCCCAATAATAAGGATAAAATATAATCACAGATAAAAACTATTGAGATCTTGTGAATGTAGAGTACAAATGACTCACAAGGTGATAACAACCCAGACCTGTGTTTAGATCTTTATCTCACTAGTTCATACATTTCCACTTGACAATTTTCACCAATCTTGCAGGATTTTCTCCCGATCAATAGAATCAACACATGATGCTGTCAGCAAGGAATTGTGTTTGGCTAATGTCTGTCACACAGCATGTTACAACTAGCTAAGGCTCACACTGACCACAAAGTGACCACTGGTGTCAGTGACCCAGAAATTAGTGACCAATAATCTCAAAGTGACCTAGTTCAGAGGTACTGGTAGTGACCAGTGGTATGATAGTGACCACTGACCTTACATTGACCTAGATTGCAGTGAAGTGACCAACTGTATCATGTTTTCAAGTACTGGTCTAACAGTGGCAGTGTAAGTAATGTATTCCTGCTCAATGGTCATTCGTCTACACCCTACCTAGCAGTGCAACACATGCCACTTTCATCTATCCGGCAATGAGCCCAATAACATATATTATAATTTCAGTAGAAATGCCAACAACTGTTATATCTAAGCCCATTCCTCATTACTTCAAGTAAGAAGTTGTACAATTAATATAGTGATATAGTACTATGACCACAACCCTGTCTCAGTGACTGGCTGAAATGGTTACAGATTGTCTCAACTTCAGTAGTGACCATACCTTTCCCAGTTACTGGCTGAAATGGTTATGGATTGTCTCAACCTCTGTAGTGACCATTCTGCCTCAGTG
This sequence comes from Ylistrum balloti, assembly GCF_031769215.1. Classification (NCBI taxonomy): domain Eukaryota; kingdom Metazoa; phylum Mollusca; class Bivalvia; order Pectinida; family Pectinidae; genus Ylistrum; species Ylistrum balloti. Next base: position 784,171 of record NW_026782534.1, on the reverse strand, counting down.
ACTGGCTGAAATGGTTATGGACTGTCTCAACCTCTGTAGTGACCATTCTGCCTCAGTGACTAGCTGAAATGGTTATTGACTGTCCCGACCTCTGTAGTGACCACACCCTGTCTCAGTGACTGGCTGCATCCATATAAGTTAGGCTAAGCAATAATCAAACATCTATATCATCAAACATGTAACCCATAAAAATGTTATCCTGTTATTACGATTAAAAACCATTATCCGTCCTGTATTTGTGACAGAGAGGTCAAGTGTCATATACAAAGAAGCTGTAACCTACTGACTTAGTATCTGTTAATGTTAACATGATTGAAGTTATAAAAAATGTACTGACAGAGCTTCTAATAATCATACAACATATTTCTTTTTATCAAGGTACAAAAACGGAACATTCCTTTCCTACTGCAGAATACATCTGAAGTGAGTCACTTCCTATAAGTTAACAACCTTCAAATTTAAATGACAAGTTTCAGCAGATAAACACATTTTACAGTTCTCTATTTATCAAAACAGGTTTGTTGCTGCCTGCTTTCTGAGTAAATATTTCTGAGATAGGTTGGGATTCAGATATAAACATACATTCCAAAGCAGTTTGGGTATCCATCCAAACACTTGGAAAACAAATTGGTATATCTTTATGCAAAAAAACAAAAATAAGCACATTATTTGATCCTTCTCAGATAAAATACCTCCGTTACACCATGCAAACAATTAGTTCCAGTTAGCAGGAGCACGTGTTCACCTTAAATATGGGCTTTTAATCATCAAAATGAGTTTTGAAACCTTAGTTTTTTCAATGATTGAATTTGCCTCCTTTCATTCCTACAATTTCTGACATTAAGCCCTTAGAAATCCATTACATGATACTATCACTGCATATCAAATTAGTAGCATAGTATCTGACGAAATTCCTCAATCTTGATATACATTATGATCAATAAGGTACTTCGAACATCCATTTTATGGGACTGTAGCCTTCACCATAAGCGAGGGTTCTTCATGTCAAATCAACACTCTTATCACACACAACGTAAAGAATTTTAAATCATGTGGTTTGCAAAAGAAGTAAAATTGACAATAAAAATGGCGAGAGAGTTGTGCGAATGGTTGTTGTAATCACTCTATACCAACAACTTACTTTCAATCACTGAAAACTTGTAAAAATAATTTTACTCTTCTCATTAAGATTTACTGTAGAAATAGTTGCTGTGTATTTAAATTTGTGCTATTAATGGCTGTGGATAATATCCACTATACAGTATATCAATGAACATAAAATTTGACTGGTATAAGAAAAGGTTTTTTTCCATGAATCTGAATTTCAACCTTACATTTGACATGAAATTGATGAAGCTAGAAGTCTGGCTATGATTATAACATAAACTCAATGCATTATAATTTTGTTTCAAGGTGTAAAAAAGGAATATCATCAAAATTTTACTACATGGATATAAGCCACGAAAAAATTATCATTCAGCTCGAAGTCCCCATTAATTAGCCTTTTATAATACAGTTTAATTCAGAGAAGGTATAGAATCCTGTTCTGTTACAAATGCAGGACAATATCTTCTCAAATACTTTGCCGAGTATAAAGAGTATATAATATATTATGTAAACATGTAATAAAAAAACTGATTAACAAATAACTAGGGATGAGCTGAACACATGAAAACGCCCTACATGCTAGTAGACAGCACCTGCTGGTTTCAAGTTTATATCAATATTTTAACTTACCTATTCAATCAAAGTCATCTATTTAAAAATATCACTTATAGCATTTCTCATGTTCATCTGCACGGAATAAAAAGTAATTCTTTCCTGTATCATGCTAGTTTAAACATTATGTTTTCCTAGTTGGTAAGGAGATAGATACCTTCTTGGTGATAATGTTCTGCAGACTGGTGACAAAATCTCTCCATCTGACTCTGAATATTGGTTGACTTGCTGGGTGGCTTGCCTATGGTTTATGCCTGACTGCCGAGAAGACCTGGGTAATCATTTAGGATTAACCTCCATTACATCATCCATGTGGCCCTACAGGATCTATCAAACTCACTTGTCAATCAATCTAGACCTAACAGCATCCTTCTTAAATCTATCTACCTATGGTATAACTAACCCACATGTGTACCATCAATGAGTTTAAGGTGAAACGATTATAATCATGAATGAAATAATTTGATAGAAAATTTACAAAAGGCATCTAATCATATCATTCTGTAAAATTTTGCAGTGCCCATTGTGGGTTGTAGGTCCAGTTGGACTGCTAGTGTCATAGGTACTTCACTAGTTATAGTGATGAGTAAGGCCTTTTGTGGGTTTGGGTATAGTTATGGCAGTGGTAGGACCTCTGTTGGGATTGGGTCTAGTTGTGGTATTGGGTAGGCCCGTTGTAGTTTGTGGGTCTAGTTATGGTAGTAGGTATGCCCGTTGTTAGAGTGTGGGTCTAGTTATGGTAGTGGGTAGGTCCCTTGTTAGAGTGTGGGTCTATTTATGGTAGTGGGTAGGTTACTTGTTAGAATGTGGGTCTAGTTATGGTAGTGGGTAGGTCCCTTGTTAGAGTGTGGGTCTAGTTATGGTAGTGGGTTGGCCCTTTGCATGGTTTAGATCTGGTGTGGTAATGTGTCAGGGCCTGTGTGGGGTTTGGGTCTAAAAATGTGGAAATGGGTTGGCCCTTTGTAGTGTGTGGGTCTATTTGTGGTAGTGGGTAGGCCCTTTGCATGGTTTAGATCTGGTTGCGGTAATTTGTCAGGGCCTATGTGGGGTTTTGGTCTAAAGATGTGGAAATGGGTTGGCCCTTTGTAGTGTGTGGGTCTATTTATGGGAGTGGGTAGGCCTCTCACAATGTGTGGACATTGAGGCAGTAGGCAGGTCCTTCTTGCAGATTTGGATTACTTATGGTAGTGGTAAGCCCTTCACAAGATTTGGGTCTATTTGGGACCACCTGGATTTGCCTGATCAAAATACTATTTATTTTTGTTTGTGATGTTTATCATGTTACCTGCAAATATTGTCATTTCTCCAGTAAGCATAGAAAGTAGGCAAATGTGTCCCACAGTAATATTGGGGAAACCCCCCCAAAAAATCTGATAAAGTCCACTGGTCACATTAGAATTTCCACTAACATCATAAATACTTTATATGATTTGAATCTTATTCTCATTTGATTTTACATTACCAGTCAGAGTATTAAATCTGAAATTAAAATTAAAAAAGAAATGTTCTATAATTTCTCTTATATATCCTTTTAGCTAACATGGCATTAAATTAATGTCTTTTGTATAACAGAGAAAATTCTGTTAAAAACAATTCCAAGTGTGTTTCTCTAAAACCCTTTCAAACATAGCACTTAGGGCTAAACTTAAAACTGATCTTCAGTCTCAGTCTGGAATCACAGCAATAGAACTTCTTCTGCAGGGTGTTAAAATCATGTAGTTTGGGGAGAAAAAGGGGTAATTTGATGTGATGGTTTATGGGACTGTAATGTGTGAATGTCTCAGGGGACAGCCTTTACTGGATATATTCCTAGTACACCACAATCTACTGTATCATTGATTTCCATAACCACCCAATCACAGTCAACATATGGTCTGACACTTAAGCCCCATCCATCTGAAAATAGTTCATTTGATATACTGTATCAAAATTATTTAATTTTTTTCAAATCAACAAAATATTGCAGTTTTTATAATGACTAGGATGTTTCTGACATTAAGTGCAAAAATATCACATTTAAATGAGAATTTTGATTTGAAATAAGCCTCGTTATTGGCTGGTACACTTACCAGTCACCAGCCTCCCCTCCTCCCTCAACAGCCTTTCAAGTATGATACTGATGAAGAAGATAAAGTTAATTTCCATCATTACAAACTTCCATATCAAAATGAAATTAGACATCAATGACCTATTGCTAGAGCTGAAATAGTCTTTATATGAAAAATAAATTTTGCTAACTTGACCTAGAGGATGACCCCAACCAAATCTGGTTTACATATTGCTGTAATGATGTTTAGGAAAACCCAGACATGCCTAATTTGCCTGGCAAAGTTTTCACTGATAATGTCAAGCACTGAGTCAGGCAGGGTAAAAACATTAAGTTAGGGTCACGGAGTGGAAATACTACCTCAGACATCTTATATATGTGTAGTAATAGTAGTATCCCTAGGCAAATATCTCTAAACACTTTGAAATTGATGGATTAAGTTCAACTTTGCTTGTTTATGGTGACATATTTATACTTCATTTCATGATAAGATTTCTATGGTGTAGTTTCTGAATTTGTAAAATTCAGCCGTCAGTATAAAGTATAAAATAAAACCTGTGAAATCGGACCTAAGTCTGTGTCACTGTAAACTTGACCGAGGCCTGTGTCTCTGTATAATGATATCAGGCACTTCTATTTAACAAAATGTTTTAATACCTTAAGGCTATTCTCTACATAGCTTTACAGAGTTAGACAATAAACAATGCTATTTACATGGACTTCTTACAGTATCATGACACTATATATCTTATAATGGAAATTCAGTGTGTACAAGCATAAATGATGATGTACACTAGCTCAGTAGACGACTACTAAGGAACCTAGTTCACAAGAACCTGGGTCTTAATTAATTCAATTGCCATCTTGATGAATCAGGAAAGATACCAGTTCAAAGGCAGCTGTCAGTGTTGAACAAGTTTCTATTCCCAATCAAATTAAAATCTGTCTTTTATGCAAAAGATACAATTTTCATTGAGGATGTAGCACTTGTAAATTAATTACTTAAACTGAGGATTCTAATATCTAAAATAGTAATCTCTCAAAGGAGATTTGTACTTCTTTCCTCAAATCAAATAATTTTTTAGATAGGAATAGTGCTTTTTATTCTGATAATTCACAATAAAATGAACATTTTGATAAAATTAATCCTTTATAGATTCTCTTGATCATCTCCCCTGATTTCCTAAAATGATATTTAATAATACACTTATACAACATTTACAAGCTACTAAGTCAAGCTCTTAAGTACAATGGGATCGTATTTTAATTCAATAGGCAGGTTTCAAAACAACAGTTTTGAAAAAATAATAGTCTAAAACAATTAAAATAAACTGAAAAAACTACTTCTGAAAATAAGCTTTACCGGAGCAATCAAGACCAAAGTTCTGACCGTTAGACTGTTTAAGGTTTGTGCCTCGGGTACATACATATTGGGTCTGAGCTTTGCACACAATATATCTACCCTGATCAGAAGGATTAAAATTAACATTATTTATAATTATCACCAAATGACAAGATGAAACCACATCAAATGAATTTATTGTTTTACTGAAAATAGTGTGGGGCTAAACAAAGTGAGAATAGTACTTATGCAGAGTTAGAAAGCTACAGTTTAGCATCCGAATTGTAAGTTATTTAACCATGTACTAAAAATGGAAACATTAATAGAGTGTTGTTTTAAAATACAATTTCATTTTGCTGATCAACTACAAAGCTAGTTCATCAAATATATCAAATGTAAACACTTTCAGAAAAAACACACAATTCAACAGGGGACCAGTTTCAACAGTGTGCAACGTTAGTAAGTGCCGCCATTGCTGGGCAATGCGTAATTTCTTTTCGAGTGAAGGCATGTTTTGCATACATGTATCTTTTTTTTTTTCACACTTTCAAAATATTTTTGCTCTATAAAGTTTCTTTCTGTGTTCAGTTAGACATGTACATGACATGTGTAAATGCTAAAAGCAAACTTAATGGTTAATGTAATATACAGATCAAATAAATTCATGTCCGGACCTGTCAATTTCATTCACTTCTGCAAACTGAACCCTCCTTTAACCGGGCAAATATTCCTGTTCAATACATTGTTGGTTTGGAGAAGTTCAACTGTAAGTAAGTGAAGCTTTCCTCACATGCAACATAAGGATATAGACAAATATAAAGTGTAGTTTTCCTAGCATATAACTTACAGATATGATAAATGTGAAGTGTACCTTTCCTAACAGGCAGCACAAGGGTACAGATATGTGAAGTGTAGCTTACCTAGCAGGCAACACAAGGGTACAGATATGTGAAGTGTAGCTTACCTAGCAGGCAACACAAGGGTACAGATATGTGAAGTGTAGCTTACCTAGCAGGCAACACAAGGGTACAGATATGTGAAGTGTAGCTTACCTAGCAGGCAACACAAGGGTACAGATATAAGAAGTGTAGCTAACCTAGCAGGCAGCAAAAGGGTACAGATATGTGAAGTGTAGCTTACCTAGCAGGCAACACAAGGGTACAGATATGTGAAGTGTAGCTTACCTAGCAGGCAACACAAGGGTACAGATATGTGAAGTGTAGCTTACCTAGCAGGCAACACAAAGGTACAGATATGTGAAGTGTAGCTTACCTAGCAGGAAACACAAAGGTACAGATATGTGAAGTGTAGCTTACCTAGCAGGCAACACAAGGGTACAGATATGTGAAGTGTAGCTTACCTAGCAGGCAACACAAGGGTGCAGATATGTGAAGTGTAGCTTACCTAGCAGGCAACACAAGGGTACAGATATGTGAAGTGTAGCTTACCTAGCAGGCAACACAAGGGTACAGATATGTGAAGTGTAGCTTATCTAGCAGGCAACACAAAGGTACAGATATGTGAAGTGTAGCTTACCTAGCAGGCAACACAAGGATATAGATATATGTAATGAACTGACTGGTGCAAGATTTCTATCAGCTAGTTAAATTTGAAAATTATGCTTCACAAAATGCTTTTAAAATTTCAAGTATATCCTTGAATGTAACCTAAAATAGCACCAATTCATTACCTTACAAGTTTTTTGCCAGTGGCTTTGTAAAAATCGGCAGTAGGTTAAAACACAACTGTAACTATTCAATATTTCTCCCCTGTTACGGAAAAGAAGCATTAAAGCTTTCAGAAAAACACTTATCAATGAATAAACAACTATATCAATGAATATAGCTTAAGAAAAACATGAGAATACTGAATAAAAGAAATAGCTTTATTAACAACACCATGAAAACTTCAAATTTAAACAGGCCTATAAACTTTATTACAATTTCTTATCACAAGTTTAAGAAAATACAAAGAATTGAAAAGAGATTTAATTTAAGATTTAAATCATCATATCTATTATCCTATTCGATCTTTCAATGACACTAAACTTGATTCAAACAAACATTTAAACCAGCCATCCATCCAATGCTATTACTTTCCATGAATATATTTTACACACAGCTGTGACCTGTTAACCGAGAAGACATTGTAAGTTTTCACAATGAAGATGACTGCATGTGTAACAAGAATGGGGACCAACTTAAGCAACCAGACCACCATTGTAATGTCAAGTCAAATAGTCAACAGAAAATATAGTTGGTTGAAATGAATTTGAAAACTGAAATTCAACTTGAAATTTACACTTTTAAGCTGAGATAACACAGGTACTTACTTTTCAATCAGAGTTAAATTCAAACAAAATTCAGATCCGTCTTTCAAGGTACTACTATAAACAACAGCAGAATTCCAATGTACAGCTGACTAAAGTATGCCGAGGTGTAGTCAGTCAGTGCAGGCATGTCTCACACAACATCAAGCCACGATTGTTGCTGTCACTATCAGCCCTGTCCCCAGGTAAGGCTCGTTGACAAGCACCCCAGGTATCGGGGATCACCTTCACACAATTATCTGTAGGACAACTATTTTACACTGATCTTTAGATCTTTAAAATGTCCTACTTCTTCATCTTCATTGGTCAAAGCATCAGTTATGCAATGAAAACACAGTCTGATAAATTAATGTTTTTCCTTAGAGACATCCCGAGTGGCCTTCCATTTTTGGATGATGTTACACACTATGGGCTGTGAAAGCCATGTGCTTACTCACGCTTTCACCGTTTTTTTTTATCAGTGGGGTCTGGTTATTTTTGGCAGAGGGTGCCCCACTCCATTCCACTAGACAACATACTACTACACATTAGGGCTACTATATACTATATCCACAGCCTTACATATACACAGCATGAATCATCCTACAGTAGACCTGTATGTGTACTGCATGCCTTCCCCTGTGCCAAGCTGCACTGTTCCCTTGGCACACTTTGGGTACACATCTCTAACATGATTCATACTGTATAGTAACATCACATGGAATTCATTCCAAATTCCATTTTGCTTCATCAATACTGGAGCATGGAATTCCTTCCTACTCAGCATCATCACAACAAGTGGCTGCTATTTATGGGACATCAGAAATTCAAATGATGTGACAACCAAATGAACACTACCAGTAATATAAATGTCAACAAACTGGTAGCACATGGTGCTATTTAATGGTCACAATGGTGTTATATCATTATGATTGATAAATAATGTGTAACTTTGGCTGCATCAGAAATACAGATGTGATTAAGGCTGTACAAGGTCAGAACTAGATGGTGTAATTATGGCTGCATATCATCAGAATTACAGATGGTGTAATTATGGCTGCATATGGTCAGAACTACAAATGGTGTAATCATGGCTGTTAAGGTCAGAAATTCTGATGGTGTAATCATGGCTGCATAAGGTCAGAAACACTGATGGTGTAATCATGGCTGCATATGGTCAGAAATTCTGATGGTGTAATCATGGCTGCATAAGGTCAGAAACACTGATGGTGTAATCATGGCTGCATATGGTCAGAATTGCAGATGGTGTAATCATGGCTGCTAAGGTCAGAAATACTAATGGTGTAATCATGGCTGCATATGGTCAGAAACACTGATGGTGTAATCATGGCTGCATATGGTCAGAAATACTGATGGTGTAATCATGGCTGCATATGGTCAGAAATTCTGATGGTGTAATCATGGCTGCTAAGGTCAGAAATACTAATGGTGTAATCATGGCTGCATAAGGTCAGAAATTCTGATGGTGTAATCATGGCTTCTAAGGTCAGAAATACTGATGGTGTAATTATGGCTGCATATGGTCAGAAATACTGATGGTGTAATCATGGCTGCATAAGGTCAGAAATTCTGATGGTGTAATCATGGCTTCTAAGGTCAGAAATACCGATGGTGTAATTATGGCTGCATATGGTCAGAAATACTGATGGTGTAATCATGGCTGCATAAGGTTAGAAATACTGATGGTGTAATCATGGCTGCATATGGAACATACAGATGATGTGATTATGGCTGCATATAGTCAGAAATATAGATGCTTAATACTGACTGCATATAGAATTGCAGTCCCTGAATTAGTTAGCCTGCTCATCATCTTAGTACTATCATTCCAAACACCAAGTTTTATTATCCTCGTTTAAATGCAACCAAAGTTATGCACCAGACATGAAATCTTAATGAAGGGCAATAACTCTGTAAATAAAGGGTTGTGGGCATTGAATCCAGTACATTGCACATTGTGTTAGTGTAACTGATATGTACACCAAGTTTCTTGGTCTTTGCTTGACTATGGGCAAAGTTATGCTCTGGACACAAAAAAGGACAGATAGAAAGACAGACAAGACAAGTCAGCAACTATATACTTCTTCTATTTTCAGGGAGCACATCAACCTTTGAGTAACTATTACCAATGTCAAGTTCAAGTTGTTTATGCTGATACCACAGGGAGATAACAGTACATGTGATAATTATAATGTTTTGTTAATATCATATGGCGCTAATATGGATGTGATAATTAAAGTTGTTAACATGTGTGGCAGCAATAAAAAACCCAGAAGCTTTTATTTACTTTCACTAATGAAACTTAAATTGCATTTGACTTTTAGTTAGGAAACAAGATATCCTAGTCTTACTTTAACATACACTATCATAAGACAAATTTTTGTTCTACAATATATGGTAATTTTCTGTTTAGGAGATCTTGAAAATCTTTTCTGTTTAGTAGATCTTGGAAATAGCAGTAACAACAACTTCACATCATTAAACTTTCACTGCCTGCTGACACTGCCATCCAATCAAACTCAAAATATGGCCAGTACAATAAGCATCAATATGAATTTGTAATTTCAAAATGTGGCATGTACAACATGTCCATAAAATTTCAAGAAGATCTTTCTCTTTGACACTTTTGCAATGGAGGTGTCAAGCTCTAAATTAAGTAAATTCCAAAATGGCAACCAGCAGCCACCTTGAGCAACTTGTCTATCTGCCATGTACAACAATGACCCATAGTGAACTTGTTTGCAAAGTTTTCAGAGGATGTATGCTTTCAAAAATAGCAGTAACCAGTTTTACATGTCAAAATCGTAGATGCAGCAAGCACAATTAGGATTCATGCTGGACCTGTTTAGAGTACTTCAAGGAGATCCCTTCTGTGGTTCTGTAAAACCAGCTGTTACAAACTTTAAATATATTTAGGATGAGGTGTAAAAACTGGGTTACATTACCAAAATTGAAGTTGACTGATGTGACATGTGATGGTTGCTAGAGGTAAACTACCAGTGTTTATGTTGACATGAAACTAGTGATCGCTATGAATAATGCTACAAGAATTTATGTCAATCTGTTGGTTGCTATGGTAACACTACAAGTATTTGTACTGATGTGACAACTGTTGGTTGCTATAGTAACACTACCAGTATTGATGTTGAATTTTTGATTGATGTGACAACTGATAGTTGCTATGGGTAACACTTTCTGCATTAAGCTGCTTGTTTATATGACAAATTGTCAAGAGAAGGAAACGAGGAGGTAGTGTAGCTATGTTTCTTTGAGCTGTGCCTTGTGCTGTGTCAGTCACATTGGATGAGGCAGCTTCACCCCTGCATGTAATCACTATAACACCAAGAGCTAAAATAAAATGTCAATACTAAATTGACAGTCAACAGCCACAGATTTTCCACATGTCATTAAACATATTGAGTAACTGCCGGTCAAGTTTCCAAGGCCAACACCCACGACATGATAGAACCCGTTTAATCAGCCTCACGCAGCATATCACAGGATAGAGTACTCCACCCCCATTGTCATCAATATTTATACACACATCTGACCCAAGCATTGTCTTCCTCATACTTTCCTACATTTACACAATTAACTAGGTTGTCTATCGATAAAGGTACAGGCTGACAATTCTAAACTTCATCATTTCTTATTAAAATATTTCAACTTTCAATACCATGCAAACTAGAGAGGGAGGAATACTGCATTATCAACACCATTATGATGTTTAAACAGCACATTATGGAATCATTATTTCTATCTTTTCATTAAACAAAAGGCCTAGCAGCCTTGCAGTCACCTGAGACTCCCAATGGGAGATTTAAGATGCCTCTGTCCATGAAGAGCATTTGATTCTACCATTTTGGAGTGTTGAAAAGAAGATTTTTGAAATCTAAGTCAATATGATCCCTTTTGGCCCTTCCCATCAGCCCTTGGGGTCAACCAGGATCAATATGGACATACTATCAAGCATTCATCCTTCATTCATAATTCTAACCAAGTTTGAAATATTTCCAATGGAAATTAAAAAAATTGTGATCAAAAATCTATTTTTCCTATATAAACTATAGTAAATTTACCTCCTCCCTACTGAGAAATGTGAGACCCTGGGGCCATGAAATTCATAATTTTGGTAAAGCTCCTTAAGATGCTTCCATCCATGAAGACCATTTGATTCTATCCTAACAAGGTCTTGAGAAGAAGATTTTTGAAATATGAGCCAATTTGATCCTTTTGGCCCTATCCCTCAGGCCTCTGTGGGGTGGGGGCCATATAATTAAAGATTTTTGTTCATCTTTAGCCAGGGAAGCTTTCTGTAAAATTCCTTTGAAATCGGTCAAGGGGTTTTGGAGAAGAAGTTGAAAATGTTAAATTGTTCATGAAAAAGTAACCTATAAAAGCTATATTTATCCATCAAATTTACTAATAAAATAAAAGTACCATGTCCACATTAAATAAAGGTACCATGACAAAGTGTTTAGGGTACATGTGACTTGTCCACATTGAATAAAGGTACCATGACAAAGTGTTTAGTGTACTTGTGACATGTCCACATTGAATAAAGGTACCATGACAAAGCGTTTAGGGTACATGTGACTTGTCCACATTGAATAAAGGTACCATGACAAAGTGTTTAGGGTACATTTGACTTGTCCACATTGAATAAAGGTACCATGACAAAGTGTTTAGTGTACTTGTGACTTGTCCACATTGAATAAAGGTACCATGACAAAGCGTTTAGGGTACATTTGACTTGTCCACATTGAATAAAGGTACCATGACAAAGTGTTTAGTGTACTTGTGACATGTCCACATTGAATAAAGGTACCATGACAAAGCGTTTAGGGTACATGTGACTTGTCCACATTGAATAAAGGTACCATGACAAAGTGTTTAGGGTACATGTGACTTGTCCACATTGAATAAATGTATCATGATGAAGTGTTATTAGGACACATGTGACTTGTCCAGTTACACTATCACCTTGTCTTTTAATCTTTCTCCTTTTTATATTTTGACTCCATTCATCAACAGGCATGGTAGGACTGTATCTGTAAAGACACTGAAATTGATACTGTTCTAGTATTGATGAGTCTTGTTCCTGGTGGTCTTTTCACGATCCTGTATCAGAATTAACAAGGTCAAAATGTACTGCAAGGCTGTGATGGGGGTGTTGATGGTATTCCATTCATTTTCTACATCTTTTCCAGTTTCTCAGAATTTACATACTGCATGTATATCATAAAAGGAAACAAAAAGGAAATAATAGGTAATAAGGAAATAATGTCAGTTACAAACGAACATTCAGGTAGTGTTGTTAATCATTACCAGTGTGGTGTGTCAGTGAACGTCAGTAAACTTGTTAAGATATTGTTGTAATTAATCCATTGTTACTAACTACATATTTTCAACAATATAATGTGTTTTTTTTTGTAATGTTATCACAGCATGAAAGCATTGGTTTTTCTGACATGAAGTACACTCTTAATAACTGTAATAGAGTTTTACTCTTGGTAGGTAAAAACACACTGAAGGCAAGACATAAAGTTAGGGCTATATCTGCAATGCACTGGATAAACTAAATAAATTAATATCATACAATGAAATATGCTTGAATATTTGGGTTATTTTTTTTCATTATCACTAGCAAATGAATTCACATGTATAATTTGTGACGGGTGAAGATTAATTTTAATATCGTGATAGGTCATTCCTACATCAAGGGAAGTCTTTTCTTACTTTTAATAATGTCTTATTGTTATACAAATTAAATAGAGCTATCTACATAACTATATATAAGTGCAATTCCATTGTAAAGTCCAAATCCAGATTAATGAATGAAATATCTTAATCTTAAAGGAAAGTTTATTAAGTAATTAGTAATAAATAAAACCTTGTGAAGTGGACCACCTCGTTTTAAAGCTTAAAATAATTCAATTATGAATGAAATATTTAACTTTGTTGAAAGTTTACAACATTCATGTTTTACTCATGCAGATCCTGGTGGCAGTTTTGTAACTGAGCAATAACAGTCTAAGACAATAGATCAAAGAACAATAAGATTAAGGGTACAGGTTGTAGTGACTATTCTGTCCAAGACCAGGTTATACAGAGGTGTGAATATCATCAGTTCCATATCCCATGAATGTAATAACATCTTGTAAAATAAAATCTGAAGTAAATCACAACTCCTCTCAACTATAAGTTTTCATTCTTATATGTAATTACATGTGTTAGCAAGGATTCCCAACTATTTCTATCTATACATTGTTTTTTACAAAAGTTTCAAGATAATACTAAATTGCCAGTATGGGGAGCAAAAAGAACATACTAAATGATAAAACAACCTCATTATTGTAATTTCAATATAAAACAGTCTTGATTCAGCCTGTTTTATAGCTACTCCCCTTGGTTCAGTTACATATTTTTCACTCACAAAGATTGGTCAAAGATTTCCACTCTATATTCCTCTATTGAAATTGAATTGAAAAAGTGCACAAAATTCATTATCTACTTAACAATTCAGACAAATAACATTAGTTCTTAAAAGACAGAATGACAGATTTTAGCAAATAAACTTAGCATTCATAAATAATTTAGAATAGTTGGTTTTATTCTGGAATGACCAGGTGGCTCATCTTCTAATAACACAAGATCTAAGAATACTTTTATGTAAATATGACCATTTTATTCCATAATACCAAAATTACTTATGGAAATCATTGTCACATTATGAATGGTATCATATACAGAAATAGGAAAGTTAGGAATGCTTGATGAAAGCTTGTATTTCCGATGATTTTGTAAGTGCACAGTGTACTTATGAGGCTGAATCTGAAATTTACTAACAGAGGTGTGGGTGAATTTAATCATTCCAACACAAGGAGGGACTTATAATGCACATTTGCAGGTTATTTGCTCATTATATTGTACATTATGTAGAACTAATATGGTGTCTTGGGATGATTGATATCAATCATATAAACAAGGTACCCCCTCTCTTTATTTGTGATTTATTTCTTGTCTACATCATCCTAGTGTGAGAAAGTTTAAAATACTCCATTGTAAACATGCAGATTCAATGATTTGCCCCAGATTAAAGTGCCTGATATGTACAAACTTTGTGTGGGCGATATGTCTACAACACCAGCATAGTGACAGCGACGAAGATGACAGTGCAGAAAGTGAGGTCAAGGAATGTAGGAGAACTGAAGTTCCTATAAACCTGTCAGTCAATTCAGACAATATGGAGATGTACTCCAAACTCTGTTGGAGCTATCAGACACCAAGTACAAACAAAGATACCTTATAATTTAAATGTACATCATTACCTCAAAATTCTTGTGAACAAATAGTCATAACTATATCAAATGTAAGGTTAAGAATTTTAAAACATATCCTGAAAGCTGTAAAGAAGGAGGATTTATCTTCAAACAAATCAAATTTAAATAGCTGTTTGTGTGCCAACTCAACTAACAATTGTTGTAAGTTAATAGGGTTGAGAGGACCACCAGGAAAGAGCAACAGATTGTTACATTTACCCCATGAGGTACCTCATCAGTGTACAAGGCTGCAACAGGTACAGGGGCATCTTCACACAAAAGGTTGCTGTACAGATAACACCCAGATGTCACCCTGCTATTGTGACGTATGAATGGAATGATGTCAAACGTTTTATCATTGTATCAGTTTTAGGTATCTAGAGTAACTACTGTGTTACACACACATTCCACTATGATAAAGACAACTGATAGTCTAGCCATAGTTTTACACCCCTTTTGAAATTTGTACAAGCATGTTTATATTATAATTCAAAGCACATGACAAGCCAAAATTTGAAAAAAAATGCAAGTTCCAAAGAATCTTGACATTTTAAATAAATATGTTACTCTATATCAATAATAATTCAAAACATGGCTGTGGTGGTTGAGTGGTTCAGACGTCTGACTGCCTTATCACTAACCCCCCACCTTTAGGTCCTGGATTGAAAATCTACATGGGGCAGTCCCCAGGTACAGGACACAGGTCTGTGGTCCACCATCCACCCTGGCACATCCTTAAATGACCCTGGCAGTTAATTGGATATGAAGCATTAATATAACATTTGTTTTCATCAAATGCATGCATCAATCAAAACACCTATTTAATCATATTCAAATATATTCTAGCAGTGATCATGAAGAAGGACAGACTGAGCTGATGATTCGGTACGACCAGGAAGGATTTGATGAGGTGTGTGGGCAATTTGAAGTGTTATGGTGGTGGGTGGCTGTTCTGATGGGCGTGGCATTAATCTACAAATGCAGGTCAAAAGTTCACAATTGGATCAACACAAAATCTTATCAATTTTAAATGTGATTATAAAAATGCTTGCTTTTTACACCTACTTTTTATCAGTCATTGAATTACAAGTGGGATTTGCTAGTTGGTGGGTGTGGCTGGTAAAAGGGTGTGTAGACCTGAATACATGTGGTATGGTCGTTAGCTTGGTCTGCAGGATCTGTTGTTTTTTGATAGCGATGATCCAAACATTAAATAGTGATCAAGTACAAAATGTACACACGTTCAAGGTTTCATACAATCAGACTTTATCACTCATAAATAAGGAATCTATCACTGCATGGGTGCCAGGTACTGACAAGGTTGTAAGAGGCTTTGGGGAACAGGACATGCAGGGAGTGGATATATAGAGGGTTGAGATTATGGGTACAGGGCAATGGGTTGGGACTTCACATTAAGGGTGGGTTGGTGCACACAGTGCAGTGTTAAATGTCCGCTATGAAGGTCATTTAGCCAGTCAGAAATGCACCGAATCTCACCCCAACATTAGCTACCTTTATCTTGTCTTTGGAATGAAGAAGTCCCATAACAATACAGTAGTGTATATTTCCCTTCCAGAATTTCAGAACAAAGAAGATAATGAGTGTGGGACAGATATGGCTATTATAAGACAGAGAGCTTCGTCTGAGCATGGCCTTTGTTATCCAATCACAGATGTATTACTTCTGTAATCTTCAGGATTTCTACACAGTTGTAATTAAGAAGAATAACTTCAATGACAAGCATTCATAACATTACAAATTAGGCTGTACAAAATTTTAATTCTGCCAGTAAATGACTTTGAGCTGTGAATGAATGGTATTTAGTAGGTAGAAATCGGTGATCAAAGAAGTCTGGGACCATTACTTATCGACATATGACACTATAGTACCTTAAATCTTGTATTTTATGTGGCTTGGTATGGACACAGTACTATTCTGACTGTTGTACCAGGTATTCTAGTCTCCGAACCCACTGTAGTAACATGTATATTGTAGTAAAACGTGACATTCTAACAATACAAGTTCAACAGGTCTCTCAAGTTATATTTGCACCCTATAATTAACCTATCATACCAGGTAACAATAGCTATTTTCCCATCAATAACAACACATAATCCCAAACAGCACAGGTATCAAGATCCAATTTATACTAGAAAGTAGGATAAATATAAAAAATTATCTTGACAAAGGAAAATTCTGTAGTAAAATTTGTCTAGACAGTGTACACACATTTTGAAAAGTCGTCACAGTAAAAAAACAGTATACAAGAATTTTTTTTTCAATTTAGTGTACTCAAATTCAATTTAAAGGTCAGTATTTGGTGATGATCCTGGGTATTGTGATGCGTGTACATCGCCATGAGGCAGTCAAAAGACTTCTGGTGTTCTTAATAGAATGAAATTGTCACCTGAATTTCTCAGTTTCATATACCCAGTAGACTAAAGATATACTTGAGCAAAATAATTATATATATATAGTTTTATGCACTGTGTAAATTCCTAATTGCTTATTGTGTCTAGTATAATGCTAATGTTTACATTTAGTTGGTTGACATCAAAGGCATGATACCAACTCAAGGGGAGAAATCCAGAGTAAGATATGTATAAGGCATGATGATGGAAATGTTGATTAAATTGTCTGAATGGTTTCTTTGACAAGAGTGACTATCCTAAATAAAATCATCTGTTCTGACATGTGTCACGTTCATTAGACGCTTGACAATATACATACAGCACAGAAACAATAAAAATGCACTAGGTTACAGTCTTTGAAACTTTACCCAAATAACTTAATCAAATAAAAACATCAAGCATGAAACCAGTGTTCAAGTTCTGTAAATAAAACATTCTGATGATGCAGTCCATCCTCAAGGTTCCAGAAAGTTTTGGTCCACAGACAAAAGAATACATCAAAAGAACGGCAACAACTGTTTCAAATCAAAATGCAAGTCTTTGGTCTTGAAGTGTCACGCTTTCTGACAAAATTGTCGACAAATTTTCCCTTAGCCCTCCTATGGTATAAAAAGACTGACATTTACATAATAAACATCAGAGAGGTTGGTTGAGAGATACACAAATCTCCAAGCTGTAGTTGATTTATCTGCATCTAATGTCCTACACAAACTGGGACATCACATCATTATTTGATCTAAAAACATTTTGAGTGGCAGAAAAAAAATTAAAATTAGAAAAAGGACAACCGCATACGAAATTTATGAATATTTTGAAATCTATTTTCTTTGCTTTAACCTCCCCAGTTTTAGTTTCTTCACAAAAACATATATCAATAATACACATGTGTAGTTTGCTTTTACCATAAAATCTACAATTTTCTTCCTGAGTTAAGCAATGAAGATTTGAACAATGTAAGTCTGTTTGACAACATTTTTTCCTTGTCTACATCAACAGAATAAAACACCCTGAAGAAATGTAAGACAAGTTTTATTTTTCACCAGTTTATTCCAACAGGATATGCTGAATTGTACAGAAACAGGGCCAGCTGAAATCTATAAATAGATAGTGCTGAACAATTATTGACAGATTTCAATGAACTGTAGTACCTTCATGGAAGGAGCTGCAGTGACACAGAGGAACCTATTCTGTACAGTAATGATCAAATTACTTTCAGAATCTGTCCAATTAAATGTCTTCTAGTCAGAATATTATGACAATGATGAAGTTTACGTGATTGTCTACAGTACATGATAAATCAGCTTTTAAATACATTTACAGAATATGATTAAATTCACAATTCAAAACTTTAGCAGTTATAGTCAGAATCTATGCAATATCTCAACAACTTTCATTTCATAACCAATAAACAGCATTATAACAGCTAAATATTTGTTAAAAGTTGTGCACTTTAAGTTAAATTTAATATTTCAAAGTTTGCACAACCATTTTACCAAAAAACATCAAAAAAATTAAATAAAATAGGAGCGACCCAACACTCATTCATATCATTATCGTTCCGTGAGTTTAAACAATGTCTTCGTTTGTGCGCAATGCCGGAAAATTTAGAAATCATCATGAAGTGTCTGGTTAAATCGAGGTTCAGAGAGATCATGTGATGAACTGGGCTATCTCCAATTAAAACAGCAAATGGCAGTAGATAAAACAGCATCAACCAGCATTGGTTTGTAGTTGATAATCTTTATCAATTTTCTCAGAAAGTTCTAAATTTTGTGAATAGTTTAATTTCAAGCATAATAAAGTTAGTCCAAAATCAAACACATGGAAAAAAATAACACAATCTAAGCATTTAGTACCTTTCATATCTTGAATAAACATTTATTGAAATATTTTTCTTGAAATACATTTATCAGCCCATTGCCCTGGAATTCCCAAATTTCAAAAGAGGAAACATAAATACTTTTTAAGTGTTGCTTTTACTAGAAAATATACAGAACAACTTGATCAAAGTTACAAAGGACAACAGCTCTTGGAAAAATAACGACAACTGTGTGACTTGTGAAACTGGTTGTGGACTAATAACAATGTAAACTATTCAGAACAAAACTACCAAGTAAACTCAATTATATTTTGTGCATGATGTAACAAGGAATTTTACAGATTAATCAAACAGAACAAAAAAACTATGATAGTAAGAACTCAGTGGCTTTTAATCACGAACATACATCAACAAAGAAGAAACCACAGATGTTTGTCCCCTAAATAAACTGCCAACAACATCAATTTGGTTTAGAATTTAAACAATGGTACTTCATCATTCAATAACACTCTATTATTTTGGTCTGCGTCATTCATCATATGATTATTAGACTGAGGGAATTTCACAGTTAATTGGTTTTAATGGTGCAGGCATTGGAGGATATTCTAATATCTCCATCACGCAACTGAAAAATGCTGCCACCCAATTGCAGTGTACTTTTGCTATTAATACATCATTGTTACAATGTTTAAAAATTTATGATTGTTTGCCATCCAGAATACGGTAGTCCTCCATGCTGGGATCAGATCTATTATCTTAGCACTGAGTGGTAACCACTTGGAGTTCCCATTTTTTCATCAATTTTGGCTTGTGATTCTTATAACCAGCCCTTACAAACAGGTCACATCATCTCTGTGGCTCTGAAAATGCTGTTCATCATTCACCTTAGTATTAACTGAATAACATAGGGTTGTAACAGTAAGAAACACAGGTCTCCATGTGATATCTGACAGGATGAGTTTCTCAACACAAATATGTCACCAGAGGTTTTTTTGTCTGTGAATTACTGTCTTAACACACACAGGTCATCAGAGGTTTGTGTTAGCAAGTTATTGTCTCAATACAAACAGGTCACCAGAGGTTTGTGTCTGTGAATTACTGTCTCAACACACACAGGTCACCAGAGGTTTGTGTCAGCGAATTGCTGTCTCATCACACACAGGTCACCAGAGGTTTTTTGTCAGTGAATTACTGTCTCATCACACTCAGGTCACCAGAGGTTTGTGTCGGTGAATTACTGTCTAAACACAAACAGGTCACCAGAGGTTTGTGTTAGTGAGTTACTGTCTCAAAACAAACAAGTCACCAGGGGTTTGTGTTAGCGAGTTATTGTCTCAACACACACAGGTCACCAGAGGTTTGTGTTAGCAAGTTACTGTCTAAACACAAACAGGTCACCAGAGGTTTATATCAGTAAATGACAGTCTCAACACAAACATATTAACAGAGGTTTGTGTCAGCAAATTACTGTCTTAACACACATATGTCACCAGTGGCATTGCTGTTTCAATTGAGTGAGTTATTGTTTCAACACACACAGGTCACCAGAGGTTTGTGTCTGTGAATTACTGTCTCAACACACACAGGTCACCAGAGTTTTGTGTCTGTGAATTGCTGTCTCATCACACACAGGTCACCAGAGTTTTGTGTCTGTGAATTACTGTCTCAACACACATAGGTCACCAGAGTTTTGTGTCTGTGAATTACTGTCTCAACACACATAGGTCACCAGAGTTTTGTGTCTGTGAATCACTGTCTCAACAAAATCAGATCAACAGAGGTTTGTGTCAGCGAATTACTGTCTAAACACAAATATGTCACCAGTGGCATTGCTGTTTCAATTCATCACATTCAGGTCACAAGATTTGTGACTAAAATTTATTTCTGTCTCTGTAAGCAGTTATACTGGTTTTAGTAGTTCAACCCTCTGCACTCTACTGAACTTAGACTACCTTGCTACATTTACTGACTGCCAATCAAATCATGCCTGGTTTTGTGTACCATTATCAGTTATTTTTGAAAATGTAAATAGCCATTGTCTCATAAAAATGTGTATATGGGTTTGATTTGCCTGTGAATTGCACATATGAACAAATACTGTCTGTGTCTGTATGAGGGGATGAATTGACTAGTGGCTTTTCTTTATGTTTGAACAAGCTATATATAATTCATTATACTTCATGGAAGATCAACTTTGTTAATTGACAAGAAAATATAGAGTCTGAAGTGACTTAAGGTAGTAAACCTTCCAGGAAGTAAATTCATTAATAAACTTATAATATTCATGAGATAATTTGATAATATCTTGTTATTTGAAATGGTAAATCAGGTTATATAGACTGTTTACTGTAATTCACTGGATACGAAGTTGTTTTCTGTTGCCAGGAAATGGCTACTGTATCACACTGGTTATGCATTAATAAATTTTGACTTCCCTGATTTGGAGATAAACAATTTAACTGATTACAAACAAATTCTTGTGAAGAAAAAAAATATGGGCAAATTGACCAAAGATTAACCATGCAAAGTGATTGTAGTTCAACACATTTATTTGTCTGAGAATTAACCTGTGTACCTGTTTAAACCTGGGTTAATGATTGCAGATATATACAGTAAATTAATTTATAAACATATTTACCTGACTTGAGATTAATCAGGTTAAGTGATTGTAGATCTACACAGTAAATCAGATAATTGATTCTTGATTAACCAGTTTACCTGACTTGAGATTAACCCGGTTATTGATTGTAGATCAACACAGTCAGAAACTCTTGATTAACGTGGTTTCCTGACTACAGATTAACTCTTTTATCTGGCTTAAGCTTAACGTCAAGTAATAATAAAACAACACAGCAAATTAACTGATGATTAATCTGGTTACCTGACTTAACCTGAACCTGGTTGAGTGAAAATAGAACAACACAGCAAATTAACTGATCATTAACCTGGTTATCCTATTGCAAGTTAACGAGGATCTTCATTCAATCTTTCAGATCCATTAGTAGTACTTGCAGACCTGAGATTGACCTTCAGTTTGTGTTGCTTTGATGTTAAGAGGATATATCAATTGGAGGTGATGCAAAAAAGAAATCAGGAAGAATTTGAAGTGTTTCACAGTTCTATTTGACAGTTGTGTTTGACAACTTGTTATTGTGAAACAATCTAAAAGCCATTTTGTTAAGTTTTTCATGAATCAAACAATGTTTGAGTTGTACCTATCAAAAGAACAATATGCAGCACTGTTCTTAGTAACCTCTGTAATGATGCAGGTGTTTGAATTCACATAATAACCATCTTCTTTACTTATGCTGATTGCAGTTTGCTAGCAGTCAGACAGGATTAAATCAAACTGGTAATTGAGGATGAAGGAGGACCTAATAGACCAACTCGTCATGAGTTTACACTTCACTTCTATCTGGCTTTCTACGTTAATTTTTAGTAAGATGGAAATTTCAGATCTTTATCATAGAGATACACATGCAATATGTAAATGCATGAAAGACAAACATTTTCAGACATAAAAAGTTGACGACTTTTCACACAGACTTGAACAGGTGAGAATGCACCTGGAAAGGTAGGCTGAGAAAATCTGCAGAGTTTTACATTAGTGCAGGCACCTGCACTGCAGCGCTACAAGCCTCTGGTCTGAATACAAACTGAATGCATTCAAAAGATTGTGTTGAAAACATCACCTCTCATTTTACACAAATTTAACGCACATCACACAAGTAAAAGCCATCCCTATACCACAGTATCAATTTACAGATATCATAATACTGTAAAATAGCATAATTATATGGCATTTCTAAACACCAGCCATTTCTGAAGAGCTGTCAGTATTATATCACAGAGAAGATATTTATACTACCTCCTAAAAATTCAAATAAAATTCCATCTAAGAACTCCTTCAATCCCTTAATGTTTTATCATACATACAATCCCAATCCTGATTTTAAATGCATTTTTATTGTACAGTATTGATTATAAAGTAGGATATCAGTAATGCTGTAATTGCTATTTCTCTGTATGACCTGCAGGCTGTAACTGAGAAATTAACCATCTGTTGGTGAAAAGTATTGACAGCCTTATTTGTTCTATTTATGATGGGTATTATTCAACAGCATATCAGACAATCTCACACATATACCAGTCATTATTTACTTCAGTATGACAGACTTCATAAGTTGAACTATTTTTTTTTTTTATATATTTCCTCGTCTGCATCGGTTAAACAGTTTTCTATATATTCTAGTCTCCCTGAATTATACTTTTTTTTTTTACTTCAATATTTTGCTATTCTCTGTCAGTTTTGTTATATCTTCTAGTCTCCGTCAGGAAAACAGTTTTTCTATATCTTTTAGTCTGCGTCACTTGAACAGTTTTCTTATATTTTGCTTCTCTCCATCAGTTTAACATGTCTTTCTTGATTTACTAGTCTGTGTCAGTTTAACAGTTTTCTTGTTCATTTTGCTAGTCTCCTGCTATTGAATGGTATGTTTTAAATATTTTTATTTGGAAGATTGAGGAGAGCTTTTCGTTGCTTTGAAACTCCTTGAAACTAACTCCATAATTAAGTATTAGTTTTTTAATCTGTTGCATATGGATACAATGGTTTGTTTTTCCTACTGCTATGGTAAATAACACAATTTCCTTCTATCATCTGCCGTAAATGAGGTATTAATAGGACAGATCATAAATACATAAAGATCTAATTAATCAGTTACGAAAACTTCTGTACAACTGAAACATCTAAAGACCCATTACATTCAAATTTATTTTTCAGTGAGCAACATGACTTTATCAGTAAGAGAGTTTTTCCTATTTTCTATTACATACAGGATATTTGAACAACATAAATATTGCGTTCTGTAGCAGCTGGAAAGGATTGAGGCTACATTACATGGGAATCCCTATTCATCTGTGGTGAATAGGTGCTATCTGAGATGTATCCCTGAAAAGATGAGATGTAAGGTGAGAGCCACTGAATAGTCTTTCTTGGTATGATGAAGCCTTACCTTGTGTGATGTGTCAGTTTCCAGGAAAGGGTCTACCACCTGATGCTTAGGGTACTCCTCTGAGGATCAATGATATGTCAACAGCACCGTAATAAAGATTTTATATTGTGGCACACAGGAAAGTTGAGAAATAATGAATACGAGGATACAGCAGCAGAGTATAATGTCCAGTGGGTCTGTAATCAATAGATATGGCCAGTAGGTATACACATGAGGCATTAAGACACCTGACAGTGGTTCTGTGAAAAAGACAGTCCAGGTCACCCCTTTGTAGTAGTGTCTTCTTGTACAGTTCTCCAGTACTGGAAGAGCAACAGTGGGAAAAGCTACCCCACAAACTGGGCCAGGCTAACAGCACCAATCAGCTGGGCGCTCTCAGTAGTAATGCCAGCCCTGGATTGTACTGTATCCTGGCTAGCTGGCAGACTGACTGACTGACTGAGTCAGGTTAGGTATGTAGTGTGTGTAGTAGTAACAGATTGTTGATGTGTACAGCGGCAGGTTAGAGTTCACACAGAAAGGGAAGGTCAGAGTTCACCACAGAAACGTGAGGTTAAAGGTTGTTCACACAACTTGCTTACTCATGCTGCAAACTATAATGTGCTTACTATTACCTATAGCTGAGAAAAATGAGGCCATCAGAGGGGATAAAACAGACTGGTTTCCTATAGCAGACAACAAACATGTGTATATAAATATCAGGAAAATATACCTAGTATATAGACAGATATCATCATGTAATGTTGTAATGTGCATATAGAAAGAGTATTGGGTTTTAAAATGGGAATATGTAAATAATGTATTCAATAATATTGATATGTAAATAACACTGTTTCATGACTCAAAATCAAAGGTAATGAAGAAAAGAAACAGAAAAGGGACTAAGTGATTCTGATTGGCTCCATCTACAAACATAGGTCATGTCAGTTCTACATCCATGTATATAGGTATTGAAAAAAAAACAACTTGTAGTTGAATATATTCCTCTATGTAAGCAAGCTATTCAATCATAATGCAACTTGCTTTTCTTAAGGCATCCGGGGCTGGATTACCATAACGGATGTAAAAAGGTATGGGGGTCACTTGTCCGACCATGTGGGTTTTCCCTAGGTACTCTGGTTTCATCCCACAGTAAGATAAGGCCTCTTTGCTCTTCCAACAAGAATGATTAATATAAGTTTGTTTTGCAATTACTATATAAAAGAAATGTTTATATTTTATTTTAACATCTAACTTAACAACATTTTATATGCACAGAATTATTTTCACTAAAAAAATTCTTCCATATCACACACTGATACTGCAAATGACCCAAACTGGTATTGATATGTGACATTCTCCTTGATTATCCTTGATAATATTTACTTACATTCTTCATTTGAACATTAATTATTTTTCACATGATAACTGTAACATAATCATTGCTACAACAACAGTAATGTAGTCATGGCAACAGCACCATAGTCATGGCAACAGTATCATAGTCATGGCAACATTATCATAGTCATGACAACGAATTATAGTCATGGCAACAGCTTCATAGTCAAGGCAACCGCATCATAGTCAAAGTACCAATATCATAGTCATGGCAACAGCGTCATAGTCATGGCAACAGCATCATAGTCATGGCAACAGCATCATAGTCATGGTAACAGCAAACCTGCTAAATTGCTGATCAATCCAAAAGATCACATCAGCTACAGTGACAAAAAACTTCAATTCAAATTTAACTAGAATTGTAACCCTTGTAAATACTAGCCACAATATGCTACATGGCTTGAGAGAATGTGACTCTGGTTAATACTAGTCACAATATACTGCTTGGCTTAAAAAAAGAATGTGACCCTGGTTAATACTAGTCACAATATACTGCTTGGCTTGAGAGAATGTGACTCTGGTTAACACTAGTCACAATATACTGCTTGGCTTAAAAAAGAATGTGACCCTGGTTAATACTAGTCACAATATACTGCTTGGCTTGAGAGAATGTGACTCTGGTTAACACTAGTCACAATATACTGCTTGGCTTGAGAGAATGTGACTCTGGTTAACACTAGTCACAATATACTGCTTGGCTTAAAAAAGAATGTGACCCTGGTTAATACTAGTCACAATATACTGCTTGGCTTGAGAGAATGTGACTCTGGTTAACACTAGTCACAATATACTACTTGGCTTGAGAGAATGTGACTCTGGTTAACACTAGTTACAATATACTACTTGGCTTAAAAAAGAATGTGACTCTGGTTAACACTAGTTACAATATACTACTTGGCTTAAAAAAGAATGTGACTCTGGTTAACACTAGTTACAATATACTGCTTGGCTTGAGAGAATGTGACTCTGGTTAACACTAGTTACAATATACTGCTTGGCTTGAGAGAATGTGACCCTGGTTAATACTAGTCACAATATACTACTTGGCTTAAAAAAGAATGTGACTCTGGTTAACACTAGTTATAATATACTGCTTGGCTTAAAAAAGAATGTGACTCTGGTTAACACTAGTTACAATATACTACTTGGCTTGAGAGAATGTGACTCTGGTTAACACTAGCCACAATATACTGCTTGGCTTAAAAAAGAATGTGACTCTGGTTAACACTAGTTACAATATACTGCTTGGCTTGAGAGAATGTGACCCTGGTTAATACTAGTCACAATATACTACTTGGCTTAAAAAAGAATGTGACTCTGGTTAACACTAGTTACAATATACTGCTTGGCTTGAGAGAATGTGACTCTGGTTAACACTAGTTACAATATACTGCTTGGCTTGAGAGAATGTGACCCTGGTTAATACTAGTCACAATATACTACTTGGCTTAAAAAAGAATGTGACTCTGGTTAACACTAGTTACAATATACTGCTTGGCTTAAAAAAGAATGTGACTCTGGTTAACACTAGGCTTGGCTTAAAAAAGAATGTGACTCTGGTTAATACTAGTTACTCTGGTTAACACTAGTTACAATATACTACTTGGCTTAAAAAAGAATGTGACCCTGGTTAATACTAGTCACAATATACTACTTGGCTTGAGAGAATGTGACTCTGGTTAACACTAGTTACAATATACTACTTGGCTTGAGAGAATGTGACTCTGGTTAACACTAGTTACAATATACTACTTGGCTTGAGAGAATGTGACTCTGGTTAACACTAGCCACAATATACTGCTTGGCTTGAGAGAATGTGACTCTGGTTAACACTAGCCACAATATACTGCTTGGCTTAAAAAAGAATGTGACTCTGGTTAACACTAGTTATAATATACTGCTTGGCTTAAAAAAGAATGTGACCCTGGTTAACACTAGCCACAATATACTGCTTGGCTTAAAAAAGAATGTGACTCTGGTTAACACTAGTTACAATATACTACTTGGCTTGAGAGAATAGCCACAATATACTGTTGACTCTGGTTAACACTAGTATACAATATACTATACTACTTGGCTTGAGAGAATGTGACTGGTTAACACTAGGCTTAAAAAAGAATGTGACTCTGGTTAACACTAGTTACAATATACTACTTGGCTTAAGAAAGAATGTGACTCTGGTTAACACTAGTTAACAACACTAGTTACAATATACTGCTTGGCTTAAAAAAGAATGTGACTCTGGTTAAATATACTACTAGTTACAATATACTATACTTGGCTTGAGAGAATGTGACTCTGGTTAACACTAGTTACAATATACTACTTGGCTTGAGAGAATGTGACTCTGGTTAACACTAGTTACAATATACTACTTGGCTTGAGAGAATGTGACTCTGGTTAACACTAGTTACAATATACTGCTTGGCTTGAGAGAATGTGACTCTGGTTAACTACTTGGCTTGAGAGAATGTGACAACACTATTACAATATACTACTTGGCTTGAGAGAATGTGACTCTGGTTAACACTAGCCACAATATACTGCTTGGCTTGAGAGAATGTGACTCTGGTTATATACTGCTTGGCTTAAAAATATACTAATGTGACTCTGGTTAACACTAGTTACAATATACTAAAAAGAATGTGACTCTGGTTAACACTAGTCACAATATACTGCTTGGCTTGAGAGAATGTGACTCTGGTTAACACTAGTCACAATATACTGCTTGGCTTAAAAAAGAATGTGACTCTGGTTAACACTAGTCACAATATACTGCTTGGCTTAAAAAAGAATGTGACTCTGGTTAACACTAGTTATAATATACTGCTTGGCTTAAAAAAGAATGTGACTCTGGTTAACACTAGTTACAATATACTGCTTGGCTTGAGAGAATGTGACTCTGGTTAATACTAGTCACAATATACTGCTTGGCTTGAGAGAATGTGACCACATTAACTGCAATATGTGCTTGCATGCAGTATGGTTAATTGCTTGCAACTCATTGTCACATATATTTTAACAATTATAAATGCTAACTTAATAAAGGATGGAGCATCAACACCAAGGATTCCTTGATCGGTAGTTTTATTTGGTTGACATGTTTCGACTAGCTAGGCTAGCCGTCATTAGAACGGTACAAGTATTGGCATAGCTAAGGTTAAAATGACGGTTCAGTCGTGATGTAATAACGCATTGTCTTGATCATGTGTTGATAACAATGCAGATCGTTACACTATACAAAGTAAAACGAACAAAGATAACTAGATATTATATACATACAAAAATGGTACAGAGATGCTGTTAATAAATTGAAGTGTTCAGTAACAATGTTCATATGTTGGTTGTAAATTTTTGAATGTATATAATCTATAGTTATCTTTGTTCCTTTTACTTTGTACTTTGTAAGTCACCTGATCAATGTTTGTTTGAATTTGGTGATAGAATAGAGCCCTTTTAAAAAGTTCCTTCGGAATTTATCAAAAATTAAACAACTAAAGCGGTTGGGAGTGATACTGTAGCATTGTTTTCATCAACATGTAACACAATTGTGTCTTCATACCTGACAAGTATAAAGGATCAAATTCTGTTCAGAAGGCACAAGAGTAAAACAATAAAAAGGAATGATCAACTTCAAAGCGAACCAATTAAAAAGTACTGCAAACCACAGGGACAGGAAATTAGGTTATATTTGAATATCCACCTTTATGGCACACATAGGATACAAAGAAACCATCACTAGGTATAAATTATACAAAAATAGAAGTAGCATACCAACAGGCCTTAACTACAGTATGATGACTAATTAGCATATCCAATCTTAATTTTTTTTAAATTCATAGAGTCAAGGGTTTACATACCAAAGCTAAGATTTCCATGATAATAAATTCTACAAATTAGAATTTCACGAATCTTCAGTAATCTCCATCTCCCTGTCATGTGGCACCTTGCTTCCATACAGAACTTACTTCCACAGATTATTGTAAAAACCACATAAAAGAAGTATTCAGTTAAGGAAAAAGGTAATACAGTTCCCTTTAAAATTGGGTAATCTTCCATTTCACAAGATATCTTAATCAGCATGTTAAATCATGACTGTAAAATCACATATCCTGGGACTCAGTTTTCCTACTTTTTAAATAAATTACTAACTTTTGTGAATACTTGATTTTGTAGATAAATCAAGCTTGATAAATCTACTTACGGTTATTTTAACAAATAGCAAACACATGGATTCCTGCATTATGAGTATCCACAAAATGGAAACCAATCCCCCACAAAAATTAATTAATTTATAGTATGGCAGCTTTAACAACAGAACCTGCAACCTTGATAATCTAGACAATTCTGTACAGTGAAACAATCCAAAGACTGCCTGACATTTCGTGTTTATTTGTTCTCAGCTGATACCTACATTTGAATTTGGGACAAAAAGACATATCATATGTATATGGAGCAGGTGTTATCAGATGTTTACCACAAATGGCGTCATGTCTACATAGCAACTAACCAGCTGTAGTGCATGCACAAGGCTCTGAGATGTGCTTTATCTACTCTGTATAATATGTACTCTTACTTCTAAAATGTCAATGTGTTTTAAAGGATACTTTTACAGCTGTTTACTTTACTATGTGAAAGTTATGTTTCCTGGAACAACACTATCTTGTATTGACTAATCTCTAACATGTAACTTTACACAGGTTCAATTGAAAAAGCAACCTGACACTCATTTCTAAAAGGAGTGATCTCTTGACCCAAGAGGTCTCTCAACTGAGGTGGTTCCTCATCAGAGGTGGTCTCTTGTGAAGGTCTGAGAGAATGTAACAGAAAAACTTTTTTTTTTTTTTTTTGTAAAGGGAACAGTAGATGTAAGCTCTTTACTCACATAATACTACAGTCAGAAATCCAAATACTATGAAAAACATGCCTGATTTCTAACAGTTGTTACCATAAAGTTTACTGCAGTACTAGTTTTTTGCCTAACCACAAACTATCAAAGCCTAACAGTTTGTACAAACAATGGAGATTTAGCTAGTTATCAACATCAAGTATCTTTAATCTGTGATGATTACATATCAGCTAGAAATTTAGAAAATTTTTTACAACATGTAGCAAAGGTCAAGACAGTTAAATAAAATGACAAGACAGGACAACGCCAGCTTCTCTCAATGATATCATTTCAAATTAGCAAAGTAGTGGAAACTTTCCACCACACCAATGACTAAATAGCAAGTATTCACTCCAGGTATGATAGACTCTGACAACAGATTAAAGAGACAAAAATGAAGATGTTAGGATATGGAAACTTAACATTCCAAGGTGACATAAACAATCTTATAACATGTTTTCACATTCCATTTAAAATTGTCTTATCCTTCCACTTGTCACTTCGTTCTAAATATGGAGAAAAAAATTAACACAAATTGATAACAATCACCACGGATGCAGCAGAAGAACCAAGGATTGACCCCTTGAACAGGTTATATGAGGTAAGCAAGAAAATTCTCTAGGGAATTGTATGTAAGTAAAATGCATCACCTAGAAAGATTTTGTACAAGTAATGAAACAGATATTGACAGCAAGCAGATCCTATCTATGTAGGCAGACTGGCACTTTTCCAATATTAATGAACTGTTAAAGGCAAAATACAACCAATCCATCTTTAGACCAAATTCAGCTCATCAGAGAAATAGGTACACAACAACAGCTTATCAGAAATAGGTAATAATAATAAACTTTATTTATTTTACAACCATTGCGATGCAAGTTTTTCCAACTTATATTAATCACTCTTGTTGACTCATGTGGAAGTGTGCATGGGATCTTAGTGTGGGAGGAAACTGGAGTACACAGGGAAAACTTACGTGGTCGGGCAGGTGACCCCATACATTTTCACATCCATTCCGGGAATCAAACCCAGGAAAGCTAGGTGACTTGATTTGCCTTGACTGAGAAATAGGTACACAACAACAGCTCATCAGAGAAATAGGTACACAACAACAGCTTGACTGAGAAAATAGGTACACAACAACAGCTTGACTGGGAAATAGGTACACAACAACAGATTGACTGAGAAATAGGTACACAACAACAGCTTGACTGAGAAATAGGTACACAACAACAGCTTGACTGGGAAATAGGTACACAACAACAACTTGACTGGGAAATAGGTACACAACACTGAGAAATAGGTACACAACAACAGCTTGACTGAGAAATAGGTACACAACAACAGCTTCACTGAGAAAATAGGTACACAACAACAGCTTGACTGGGAAATAGGTACACAACAACAGATTGACTGAGAAATAGGTACACAACAACAGCTTGACTGAGAAATAGGTACACAACAACAGCTTGACTGAGAAATAGGTACACAACAACAGCTTGACTGAGAAATAGGTACACAACAACAGCTTGACTGGGAAATAGGTACACAACAACAGCTTGACTGGGAAATAGGTACACAACACTGAGAAATAGGTACACAACAACAGCTTGACTGAGAAATAGGTACACAACAACAGCTTGACTGAGAAAATAGGTACACAACAACAGCTTGACTGAGAAATAGGTACACAACAACAGATTGACTGAGAAATAGGTACACAACAACAGCTTGACTGGGAAATAGGTACACAACAACAGCTTGACTGAGAAATAGGTACACAACAACAGCTTGACTGAGAAATAGGTACACAACAACAGCTTGACTGGGAAATAGGTACACAACACTGAGAAATAGGTACACAACAACAGATTGACTGAGAAATAGGTACACAACAACAGATTGACTGAGAAATAGGTACACAACAACAGCTTGACTGAGATATAGGTACACAACAACAGATTGACTGAGAAATAGGTACACAACAACAGATTGACTGAGAAATAGGTACACAACAACAGATTGACTGAGAAATAGGTACACAACAACAGATTGACTGAGAAATAGGTACACAACAACAGCTTGACTGAGATATAGGTACACAACAACAGATTGACTGAGAAATAGGTACACAACAACAGCTTGACTGAGAAATAGGTACACAACAACAGCTTGACTGAGAAATAGGTACACAACAACAGCTTGACTGAGAAATAGGTACACAACAACAGATTGACTGAGAAATAGGTACACAACAACAGCTTGACTGAGATATAGGTACACAACAACAGATTGACTGAGAAATAGGTACACAACAACAGATTGACTGAGAAATAGGTACACAACAACAGCTTGACTGAGAAATAGGTACACAACAACAGATTGATTGAGAAATAGGTACACAACAACAGCTTGACTGAAAAATAAGTACACAACAACAGCTTGACTGAGAAATAGGTACACAACAACAGCTTGACTGAAAAATAGGTACACAACAACAGCTTGACTGAGAAATAGGTACACAACAACAGCTTGCCTGAGAAATAGGTACACAACAACAGATTGATTGAGAAATAGGTACACAACAACAGCTTAACTGAGAAATAGGTACACAACAACAGCTTGACTGAGAAATAGGTATACAACAACAGCTTGACTGAGAAATAGGTACACAACAACAGCTTGACTGAGAAATAGGTACACAACAACAGCTCATCGGAGAAATAGGTACAGAACAACAGCTTGACTGAGAAATAGGTATACAACAACAGCTTGACTGAGAAATAGGTACACAACAACAGCTTGACTGAGAAATAGGTACACAACAACAGCTCATCGGAGAAATAGGTACAGAACAACAGCTTGACTGAGAAATAGGTACACAACAACAGTTTGACTGAGAAATAGGTACACAACAACAGCTTGACTGAGAAATAGGTACACAACAACAGCTTGACTGAGAAATAGGTACACAACAACAGTTTGACTGAGAAATAGGTACACAACAACAGCTTGACTGAGAAATAGGTACACAACAACAGCTTGCCTGAGAAATAGGTACACAACAACAGCTCACCAGAGAAATAGGTACACAACAACAGCTTGACTGAGAAATAGGTACACAACAACAGCTTGACTGAGAAATAGGTACACAACAACAGCTTGACAGAGAAATAGGTACACAACAACAGCTCACCAGAGGAATAGGTACACAACAACAGCTTGACTGAGAAATAGGTACACAACAACAGCTTGCCTGAGAAATAGGTACACAACAACAGCTCACCAGAGAAATAGGTACACAACAACAGCTTGACTGAGAAATAGGTACACAACAACAGCTTGACTGAGAAATAGGTACACAACAACAGCTTGACAGAGAAATAGGTACACAATAACAGCTCATCAGAGAAATAGGTACACAACAACAGCTCACCTGAGAAATAGGTACACAACAACAGCTTATCAGAGAAATAGGTACACAACAACAGCTTGACGGAGAAATAGGTATACAACAACAGCTTGACTGAGAAATAGGTACACAACAACAGCTTGACTGAGAAATAGGTACACAACAACAGCTTGACAGAGAAATAGGTACACAACAACAGCTTGCCTGAGAAATAGGTACACAACAACAGCTTGACTGAGAAATAGGTACACAACAACAGCTTGCCTGAGAAATAGGTACACAACAACAGCTCACCAGAGAAATAGGTACACAACAACAGCTTGACTGAGAAATAGGTACACAACAACAGCTTGACTGAGAAATAGGTATGCAACAACAGCTTGACTGAGAAATAGGTACACAACAACAGCTCACCAGAGAAATAGGTACACAACAACAGCTCACCAGAGGAATAGGTACACAACAACAGCTTGACTGAGAAATAGGTACACAACAACAGCTTGCCTGAGAAATAGGTACACAACAACAGCTCACCAGAGAAATAGGTACACAACAACAGCTTGACTGAGAAATAGGTACACAACAACAGCTTGACAGAGAAATAGGTACACAACAACAGCTTGACTGAGAAATAGGTACACAACAACAGCTTGACTGAGAAATAGGTATGCAACAACAGATTGATTGAGAAATAGGTACACAACAACAGCTTAACTGAGAAATAGGTACACAACAACAGCTTGACTGAGAAATAGGTATACAACAACAGCTTGACTGAGAAGAAATAGGTACACAACAACAGCTCATCGGAGAAATAGGTACAGAACAACAGCTTGACTGAGAAATAGGTATACAACAACAGCTTGACTGAGAAATAGGTACACAACAACAGCTTGACTGAGAAATAGGTACACAACAACAGCTCATCGGAGAAATAGGTACAGAACAACAGCTTGACTGAGAAATAGGTACACAACAACAGTTTGACTGAGAAATAGGTACACAACAACAGCTTGACTGAGAAATAGGTACACAACAACAGCTTGACTGAGAAATAGGTACACAACAACAGTTTGACTGAGAAATAGGTACACAACAACAGCTTGACTGAGAAATAGGTACACAACAACAGCTTGCCTGAGAAATAGGTACACAACAACAGCTCACCAGAGAAATAGGTACACAACAACAGCTTGACTGAGAAATAGGTACACAACAACAGCTTGACTGAGAAATAGGTACACAACAACAGCTTGACAGAGAAATAGGTACACAACAACAGCTCACCAGAGGAATAGGTACACAACAACAGCTTGACTGAGAAATAGGTACACAACAACAGCTTGCCTGAGAAATAGGTACACAACAACAGCTCACCAGAGAAATAGGTACACAACAACAGCTTGACTGAGAAATAGGTACACAACAACAGCTTGACTGAGAAATAGGTACACAACAACAGCTTGACAGAGAAATAGGTACACAATAACAGCTCATCAGAGAAATAGGTACACAACAACAGCTCACCTGAGAAATAGGTACACAACAACAGCTTATCAGAGAAATAGGTACACAACAACAGCTTGACGGAGAAATAGGTATACAACAACAGCTTGACTGAGAAATAGGTACACAACAACAGCTTGACTGAGAAATAGGTACACAACAACAGCTTGACAGAGAAATAGGTACACAACAACAGCTTGCCTGAGAAATAGGTACACAACAACAGCTTGACTGAGAAATAGGTACACAACAACAGCTTGCCTGAGAAATAGGTACACAACAACAGCTCACCAGAGAAATAGGTACACAACAACAGCTTGACTGAGAAATAGGTACACAACAACAGCTTGACTGAGAAATAGGTATGCAACAACAGCTTGACTGAGAAATAGGTACACAACAACAGCTCACCAGAGAAATAGGTACACAACAACAGCTCACCAGAGGAATAGGTACACAACAACAGCTTGACTGAGAAATAGGTACACAACAACAGCTTGCCTGAGAAATAGGTACACAACAACAGCTCACCAGAGAAATAGGTACACAACAACAGCTTGACTGAGAAATAGGTACACAACAACAGCTTGACAGAGAAATAGGTACACAACAACAGCTCATCAGAGAAATAGGTACACAACAACAGCTCACCTGAGAAATAGGTACACAACAACAGCTTATCAGAGAAATAGGTACACAACAACAGCTTGACGGAGAAATAGGTATACAACAACAGCTTGACTGAGAAATAGGTACACAACAACAGCTTGACTGAGAAATAGGTACACAACAACAGCTCATCAGAGAAATAGGTACACAACAACAGCTCACCTGAGAAATAGGTATACAACAACAGCTCACCAGAGGAATAGGAACTTAACAGCAGCAAAAAACACATATATTTAAGCCTTTAAAGATTGCAGATAAACTTCCACTAAAGCTGCCACCTTCCACTTATGTAGAAGCAACATTGTACATCTTGTCACCAACAAATCCTTATCAACTGTGAATGTTTAAACAGCTACAAGCTAGCTAGGTGTCAATGAAACACTGATTACTGACTCTGAATATGTATTAATTTTTGATGACGGTAAATAGATAATATTATAGTATCCTCAATTCCTGTGCATTATCAGATTTGTAATTTAGTGCTGAATCAGACTTAAAGGTCCATTGTATAAGTTGTGTTCTGAGTATCAGTAAATCACTGGTAGATAGTCTAGACACAGTTAGATCATCGTGTCAATATGTTTCATGTTATATAACTACTGTAATTGTTTATGTTGTTTAAAGATCAAACTGATGGCCTATAAATCTAAAATACTGTTGATTGTTTTCAGTCAGCTCTTGTGATGTTACCTAGCAAGGAACAAGTTGTGCTCAAACAATAAAATAACTTGTGCTACTTATCAGATTTTATGGTGGTTAATGATATGAATGTAAAACATCTAAGAAATCTCACAAGTCTATAAAGTGTATGAGTCACAGCAGCCTGATCAATATGAAGCGACAGAATCATCTGAAGTACTGCTCAAGGGAGGTAACTCAATGATATCCCCTTACTATCCTTACCACTTCTCATGATGTGAAGTGATGCTTCAAGTTCAAACAAAGCACAAGACACACCATGCTCATAGTTATTTTAGGATGCATAATCACTGCACTTTTTTTTCACAATAAAGTACAGCAAAAGAAGAGCTTCATGAATGTAGCTGATGATCTTCTTACCGTGTAACTATACTGAATGAAAGA
The DNA here is from genome assembly GCF_031769215.1 of Ylistrum balloti. Lineage (NCBI taxonomy): Eukaryota > Metazoa > Mollusca > Bivalvia > Pectinida > Pectinidae > Ylistrum > Ylistrum balloti. The sequence continues at coordinate 747,232 of NW_026782534.1, read as the reverse complement.
TGATGAAAAGAACAATCATATTCATACAAAGTGTAGCTTCAAAGAATCTTAAAGATAAGGAATGGATATTGGCAGGTCACAAAACCTGGGTCTGATAAGTTCTTTATCATAAGCATGCACAAGCGGAATGGACAGTAATACTATTACAAAAGACTGGCTTTGTTGGAAAAGAATTTACATCTATATCAACAGCAAAATCTTGTAAATATTGATATTTACCACATTTTCAACAGTGAAATGTACAGAAATATCATACTGATAAATGTTTGCACCAAAATGAAAAAATAACACTTTTTTTTTTTAATAATTCTTTTGAATAATCCCACCAAGGAAAACTGGGAACATAATTCATCTTGTAATGGCATATCAAAAATCCTGATACAAATTTACAAAAATAGATAAACAGAACAAAGTTATCTGTATTGCTTATTTTTTGGCATCTTCACTCATAAAAGGTACCAAATTATTAGCCACACTTGTGAAACATATTTGTCAATACACAAATAATGTTAAAAATCCTCCATACATAAATACGGTATACAGTAACAACTTGATTTTATAAGCTCATCCATCAGCACCTGATAACTTCAAAAAACAAAATTGAACAAAAAAAATATACATCTTCATCAGGTTCATGCCCTGAAGACTATAAACCTGAGTGCTAAGATAATTCAGATAAAAAAATAATGATTGATTTTTAACTGTCAATCTAATGTTGGATAATCTCCAAGATACAAGAAAAAACTTTTTTGTTATACAGAAAATATTTCTTTATTGGTAATGCTAAAAGCTACCTTGGAATTGATGCTATGTTGACAATAACAATTTCTTTTTGATGAAGCATGTTATATATGGTAAATGGATTTATTTATTTTTCTTGGACAAAAGCTATCGAACCCTATAGCTGTCAAAATTCAAGATATCCCACTACAGTTTTCTAATTTCAAAATCAAACATGGGCAATCACGTGCAGAAGGAACTTACAGAGCAAGATATTATAAGTACTTTCCAAGAAGAAGTGACAATGGTATTAACAGTTGAAATCAAATCATCAGCTTCAAAAAATAACTTGCATATTTTCAGTGACAAGATTTTAAGATGGACACTATGTTTACCATCTTTAATGTAACACAGTGGCAGTACTCATTCAGATAATAAGCAAAAAGTTTCTAGTATTCATTTACAAACCTTCCTCGTCATATTATATATATTTAAATATATACATATATAAAAATGACACATTATCATTGAAGTAAACAATCAAAAGAGAAATTAACATTGTTGTTATCAATTAAGAATTTCCTTCCATTTATCTTTTCCTCTTTCCTTTATTAGGAAAAATATCTGCGAAATTCCTGAAGCCGACTATCAGACCTTCTAATGTTCTTTAAGTAAATATCAAATGGTGCTTGTCTTGCTTGTGATGTTTACCAGACGAGACTTGTTGCAGACCATTAGGGGCCTGACAAGTACACACTTTTTACCTCCATTTTATTACAGAAGCTGTTGTGACACTGCTGCCACAAAGTACATGTATTAAATCAATGTAGGCCTGACACAAATTGTGACAGCCTGTACATCACGGCCACCCTCCTTGGTGGTGCTATGTCAGACACTGGTGGCAGGTCCTGTGTCAACCTCTCCACTAACACTTTTTTAACCAGCGCTGCCGCCAGGGTGGTATGCACTCACTGTCCTCTGAGCTGCCCCAATAATCTACAAGTATTGATCCTAAACCTAAGGCCTACTTCCCGATATAATTTTCTTTCATATATCTAAGTAACGTTTCTTCTGGCAATTACCAAAATAATGATGCATCTGACAGGAGCTGCCAAGTCCACAGATAATAATGTCTTCACAAATTCTCTCGTAAATGCATCAGCCAATTCCTTGGGTGTGCAATCGATCTCCATTCATTAAGGATTTGGATCCGTAATTATGGATTGAGGCAACATCAACATATAACCATTATTGGCAGGATAGCATTTTATTTAACTTTGTGTACAAGTAAAATTGGCTCAATATATTTAAGTGCCAAAGCAATAATTTTTAAAGTCTGCAACAGAATCAGGTCAATAAACGTTTTTAATAGCTTCTTTTGTCTGGAACTAAAATGAGGTCATGTTAAGGATTATTTGTGCACAACAACACATCCCCTTTTCAACATTTCTTGTCAGAACAAATGCACCACATACAACTTTGAAAAGACCAGACTTTCTTTTGATGACAACAGTGATTGAATAATTAATGTCTATTTTAAAACTAGAGCACTCAGTTAATAAATGTCCCTACACAGAATACCTGACATTAGATATCCCTGTATCTGACAGTGTATCTGGGTTTCCCCTGTTCTATTTTGAGAAAGTGATGCTGACCTTGAAGTGATGCTAACCTTGACCTTAGGATAGTATTTGGGTATTCCAATACGTTTTTTTCCAAGGAGGATGGGGCCACTTCAAGACACTTGAGAAAAACCCATTGCAAACTTCACATATAACAGCCACATAACAGTGCTTAATCATGTGATTATTCAAATTATTTCTGAATTGAGACATCTACCCTTATACTTTGAGATCTTAGACAGATCCTGGCACCCACCATTTTATAACCTTTATTTGTTCTATTGAGGTCTAAAGTAACATGATTAAATACATTTCAGGCTTTTCATTGTCATTGTCAGTGAAAGTCATTAGATATACATGTATTTACTAAACTGCCAATGACAAATAAATACACATTTTCAAATTCTCTAGATTGTCTGAAAGCCTTGATATGTATGCAAAAATAATAAACAAGAGAAACTACAAATAAAGTCTGAGAGAGGTTCCTTCAGTAATGCCGGAGAAATTGTGATAAAAATTTGCAAATGTCTGAGTGCAACTGACTACAAGATGATTCCCTGGTCATCTATGCACAACAACGGACAAGAAGAAGTGAACATATAATGTATATTTGTGTAAGACACATCCACTTCTAACAAAATAACAACAATAAATTTTAATAGGAAAAACAAAGATGGCCATCAGTCATCCACATTCTTCTGATCAAGCAGCCTCACAATCCCCTTTTCTGTCATCTATCTTCTTGTTCCTATATTGTCTCAAAACTATCTCAGACATGCTCAAGAAGGGAACTTTAGGACTTTGGCTGTGAAATTTGAATAAGTTCCATTCATTGCTTTTCAAGAAATAGCAATAACAATATTTAAGCTATCAAATTCAAAATTGCAGCTTATTACCTGTTGTGCTGTACTTTGAAATGGAAACACTGTATAAAGTCAAGTGTAGCATATTAACAATGAACATCAAAAACTGAAGGTATTATATCATAAATACAATTTTTGTATACTGGTAAATCCAATACATGTTGAAATTTAACAGAAGACAAATAATGAAATACATACTAACTATATGGACCAGAAGGCAAAGTTTTCTGTTGTTTTTTACATCCTATTAACAGCCAGGGTCATTTAAGGATGCGCCAGGTTTGGTTGCTGGAGGAAAGCCAGACTTAGGTCAGAGGCCTTAACCAATTTGCCACTGTGGCCAAAAGGAAAACAGAAGTGTAAAATATACAGTAATATAGTCAAGACTTTGTCTTTGTCATTGAAATTCAAGCGGAATCTGGTTATTGTTGAAAAAATTTACATCTTTAATGGGAATTTTTATAAATAAAAGGAAACTTTGATTGTCATCCTCTACATATCTAATCTACTTAAGATACCTTTTGATCTTAATCTTAAAAAGATTTAAGATATACATGGATTATTTTCAATTCAATGTATTTTTCAATCCCAGAATCTGAAACATTTTGGCTCTGGAATTTGCTCTGAAAGCTATTACAGCACCATATACATTTTTTTCATAGCTGAATCTGAATATTATAGTTCTACCAAAGGCAAATGAATATTCACAGCATCAAACTGTCAGTGGTCCTGTTTTTGTATGTAAAATATATACAATAATATTCTTCTTGATTATTGACATTTGTGAAACTCCAAGAACTTCTCAGTCTTGTTTTGAAAAAGATGTCACTGGTGTTTATAAAAACTTGTCATAAGTGAATGTTTGGTATGGAAATTTGCATCTATAAAATGTAACTTACCATTACTTTGAGTATAATAAGATTTTTTTTTTGCCCAAGAAATGTCAAAAACTGAAAATTGAGTGAATCTGATGATGTGACAGTCTTCTGCACCAGCACTTGTAAATAAATAGCATGTATCTAAACAGAGGTGGTGTGTACGGAGACAGCCAGCCAATCTCACAAAGTGCTGATCTGGTATTGATCCTGTGAGTAGCACCTTACCTTCTCTGGCAGGCAGTATTAAATACCAGGGTTCACAAATATGTCAAGTTTTTAAACCAGAAAGTAACTACAGCCCACAGTAAAGTTGACCTGATCTTATCAGGGACAGTCTGGGAGATGTGGAGACAAAGACCATCAAATCCAGTAAGACCTACACATTTCCTTAACAGTATTTAACAACAGATATAATACATTTAGTGTTAGGAATAGATAGTGCCGGAGTCCACATACCAAAATCTTAATGCAAAAAATACAACCAAGACACTTATCACTAAGTTGTTGATAAGCATGATTTGAACATATTAGTATGGTAAAGATGATTTGAAATTTTAGTATGATAAAGATGATTTGAAATTTTAGTATGATAAAGATGATTTGAACATATTAGTATGATAAATATGATTTGAACATATTAGTATGATAAAGATGATTTGATCATATTAGTATTAGTATGATAAAGATGATTTGATCATATTAGTATGATAAAGATGATTTGAACATTTTAGTATGATAAAGATGATTTGAACATTTTAGTATGATAAAGATGATTTGATCATATTAGTATGATAAGCATGATTTGATCATATTAGTATGATAAGCATGAGTTGAAATTTTAGTATGATAAAGATGATTTGATCATATTAGTATGATAAAGATGATTTGATCATAGTATGATAAAGACGATTTGATCATATTAGTATGAAAGCATGATTTGATCATATTAGTATGATAAAGATGATTTGATCATATTAGTATGATAAAGATGATTTGATCATATTAGTATGATAAAGATGATTTGATCATATTAGTATGATAAGCATGATTTGATCATATTAGTATGATAAAGATGATTTGATCATATTAGTATGATAAAGATGATTTGATCATATTAGTATGATAAAGATGATTTGATCATTTTAGTATGATAAAGATGATTTGAACATTTTAGTATGATAAAGTATGATAAAGATGATTTGATCATATTAGTATGATAAGCATGATTTGATCATATTAGTATGATAAGCATGATTTGAACATTTTAGTATGATAAAGATGATTTGATCATATTAGTATGATAAAGATGATTTGATCATATTAGTATGATAAAGATGATTTGATCATATTAGTATGATAAGCATGATTTGATCATATTAGTATGATAAGCATGATTTGATCATATTAGTATGATCATATTAGTATGATAAAGATGATTTGATCATATTAGTATGATAAGCATGATTTGAACATATTAGTATAAGTGTATTTGAAAATTTTAGTAGAACTATTTAAATTCTTACTACTGCTGATACTGTTACCCATTAAATTTGAAGCAAAACTGCATATTTTACAATATGAGTATAACATCTTACTTTCAACGTTTAACAAATCATAATGTTGACCTTGACCTTGGTGTCCTGAATCATGAACAAATTCTGGTACAAAATTAAATAAACAGATCTTAAGCATAATGTTAAATGAAGATTCAGACAGGATGGGATAGGTATCTAGCTTCCCTGTTTTCCCTAAATTGGCTGAAATAAGTCTGTGATTTGAACCTTATACCATATCCATCTGTGACAAGCAGATGATTGTAAATATTACTAAATAATGAATACGATCATATATCAAAATTTATCATGACTGAGTAATTGTTTAGTTACACAAATTATAAGGATCCTTTATATATATTTGTCAATTATGAGTATGAAATTGAATACCATTCACTTATCCCAATAACCATTTTAGATCAAACACACATCTTGCCTTACAAACATCACATAATCATTATGGCCCATCGTCTCAAATTAAAGAAACCCAAGCAAGTCTCAATTTTGAGACTTTTCTCTGTAGTAGTATTTCACTGATTTGCCTCTTAATACATACACAATGGAAAATCTACAGAACAGTTGTAGAATAAACCATAATTATTAATTAAATGTACAAGAGATATAAGTTGCATCTGTTTTGCCAAAAATGATGTGGTTCTTTCAGTTGTTGTCTCTTTTGGTAGAAAAGTTCAATCATAAGTAATCTTCTCAAGCAGCCTCAGTCCAGATGTTTCACATCTGGAGGCTGTCAGTGGAGTAAACTAACATCTTATAATAATGTAGGATTTTACTTTCACAAATTTTGTCATAGGAAAAATGAGGAAAAGGATGATATCTATAATGAATGTATTTATACACAAAGTTAATCGCAAAAAACTTGCTGTGAAGCAGACATCGCAAAAAAAGGGTTATACATCTGTATTTATCTGTTGGTTTAGGAAATATACGGTCTGTCTTTACTGATTTAATTTCCCTTTGAATTGCACTTGCCTTCTCAGACATAAGCTGCTACTCTTAATGGTGCAAAAGTAAATGCTTCAAAACAAACTGAATGAATGACAACATAATGGAGAGCTGTATACCGTACGGATTATTGACCACCATTACATCAAGACAGCATTGACAAGCAAAGAAATCTGCAAAACAGACTTAAATGAAAGACAGAAACTTTATTGCAGTCATAAGTAGTTCCATTACAAGGATTGTATAGAAGAAACAAAAGGAAAAAGTACCTTTCAATATAGGTCTAGAATAAGACGCAGCATAACCCAATAATCAACTGTATTTACACAGCTATTCAATCCTTCATACCCCTTAGATATAATATCCCACATCATGAAAAAATCAAACAAAACTATGTTGGCTTGCAAGAAAATACTAAAATGATGCAACTTAATCTAAAATTGAAAATGAACACAGGTGAATTTACTTATAAATGATGGTAGGCAGAGGAAGAATATAGATATTTAATTAGATATAGACTTCAAATTAATCACTTTCAATTCACTGATATTCCAACAAATCACTTTGTGTTTATTATGGTGTTGTATGTTTCAGAGATAATTGCTTTGGATTATTTTCAATCATTTTCATACAAGATCGTTCTTCATTTATAGAAGTTTCAGAATGAATGTGTCATCTATTTTCTGGTTCTGGCAGGCTTGTACATCAAACTGACAGCTTAATATTTGTTGCTGAAGATTTTAATCAAAAGTATGCTTCATGTCATATACAACCAATTTGAAAAGTTTGCATGATTGATCATGATACCAATAAAACAGATGGGTTTTATTTTGTATCTATTTATCTAATGTACCTGTACTCTTCTCATCAGTTTAGTCAACATTTAAGTCAGTAACATAAATAAAAAAAAACTGCTCTGTGGTATTGATGATGCATGGTAGCTGTTAGCAATTGAGGACAAGACCAGAGGTGGCTGATCGTTCAAACTATGATCATATTCTTTTAACTTTTCGTCAGTTCAAAAGTCACCTAAACTGATACAAGTACCAGGTAAATGTTTCAGTTGATTTTAAATATAAGTAAATGTTTCTGTTCGTTTTAAATATAAGTAAATGTTTCAGTTGATTTTAAATATAAGTAAATGTTTCTGTTGATTTTAAATATAAGTACTGGTAATTGTTTCTTTTGATTTTAAATATAAGTAAATGTTTCAGTTGATTTTAAATATAAGTAAATGTTTCTGTTGATTTTAAATATAAGTAAACATTTCTGTTGATTTTAAATATTAGTAAATGTTTCTGTTAATTTTTGGAGAGCAATTCAGTCATTTTCAGATAGAAACTACCACAATGTTAACAAAAAACTGATATTCACATTCAAAATGAGCAAGATGAGGGTATAAACATGGGAAAGATTTAATTGGAGACACTCAAAAAAGCACAAGAATAATAAGAACAGGGGTTCAAGAATGATAAGCACCTTCAGGATGCTTAACCTTTCACAATCAATACTAGATTGTCTTGAAATGTTTACATAATGATCATGTTACCATGTGAATATTATATTTTGAAAATCTAAGCATTCAAATGAACTGTTCATTTTATGGTGAAAAATGCCAAAAAAAAATAAAAAAAGAAATTGAAAAAGCAACTGATATTTCTCCAAATTCCATTTCTCTTTATTTTTTTCTCTTGTAATGATTTAGAAAATCAGAAAGAACAATAAGATGAAAAACGAGGCCCATGGGCCTTAACGGTCATCTAGCTCAACTGCTCTACAGCTTACATTGTTGGTTCATCAACGACATTTTCTGTAAACTTGCAATTATATTCTTTATACATGCACTGCACAATTGCTATTACTCCTAACATATTGCTTGTTGAAAAAGCAAGCTACAGACCCAACATCAAGACCTTTGTCCTAGAAGTTATTGAAAGGAAGTTGCATAAGCATTTCAACGCATTTGACCCCTGTGACCTTGAAAGTTGGTCCAATATCAGCATCTTGGGCCTTTTGGTTATTGAGAAGAAGTCATTTAATATTTGAACACATTTGATACCAGTGACCTTGAAAGTGGGTCAATATCATTCATATTAACAAACTTGGTAGCCCTTCAACCCATCATGTTACAGGCCCATCAGTACTCTGAGCCTTCTGATTATTGCGAAGAAGGTTGTTTAAAAATTTTAACATATTTGACCTCTGTGACCTTAAAAGTAAGACAAAGTCATTCAAATTAATAACCTTGGTAGCTCTTTATCCCATCATGCTACAGGCCAAATATCAGTATCCTGAGCCTTCTGGTTGTTGAGAAGAGGTCTTTTGAATAGAAAGTTTACCCAAAACGGACAGCGCATGACAATGGATGAAAAACAATGACTATAACTCATCCTGATCCTTCGGGTCAGACGGCTTAAAAAGAAATCAATATCTAATTAACAAATATATTCTGTACGGCAAAATATACAAACAATATTTACAAAGTGAGTTATCTTTCTTTTTAGTGAACAGAATTCAATTTTACAGTTAAAAAGAACAAGTAAAAACACAATATCAGAGAAATCCTTTATATCCTATATCTGTATATTTACATATATAATTGTTCCTTGGTGTAGGTTGTCTCCCTTGCAATGACCAAGACCTTTATCAAGTGGGTAGTGCTTACACTATAAATCTTGTGTGAGGATTGTCCACTCTCGCACGTTTAAGATCCCCTCCGAGACTTTTCGTAAAAAGAGTAGGCGTGATAACGTCGGTCCAGGGGTCTAGGGATAGTGTCAGACAATACAATAATTTTCAAGATATAAGACGGACTTAAAAAATTACCCTAACACAAACCAAATCTAGATAGGTCCTCAACTCTTTCTTTCAGTTTCTGGGCATGTTTCAATTGCTAGAGTTAGGTTAAGGCAATAATAGACCCTGGAACTGTCTTCTAAGACTAGTATAATCATAGCTACAGACGGTTCCATCCCACTGAAGGGGATGCAGTTTGCCCCCTCACGTAGCCAGAACACTTATACTAGTATTCATTGGTGATATAATACCTGAATATGGGAGGAGTCCCAAAGACGAAAAACCTGTCAACCAACCAACCAACTACACTATACATACATACAGTCATAGTAAATATACTTTTTGACACTTTCATAACAGTACATGTACATGTACAATTATATATATATCTATTTATTGGGAATTCATAAATTCTTTATATTAAAAAAGAGGTCCAATCTGTATACAACCAAGGAATAACTTGTGTTGTCCTGTCTAATTATATAAACGGTTATAAGATTCTCGCTAATATTGCTTCACTGAGTGTTATGAATTAAATACGAAATGTGCCTTTGGCGATGAAAGAAATAAGAAAATCCAAAAGGGACCTTGCCACCCTCCACTGTTTGGAAGTTTATTTGTTCTTTAAAAGCTGGATCTTTCCCCTTATTTTCTATTCTTTCTTCAGTTACTATTTTAAGTAATATCTTGTTTCTGCCAACACAGACAATTCCACAACTCGATGTCCACTTTCCAGTCCAAGATCCAGTGCTGTGTCCAATCCTGTCTTACTCTTGTCACTACAGTCACTACTGGAATATGACTATGGGTCCATATCTTTTATGTTAACTGACATCACAACATACTTTTCATCCTCTATTGACAGAAGGGTTCTCTTTCACGCAACATGAAATATACACCACATTGCAAACTGCCTGGTACACAAATATGAAGTTGCTCCACCACAATACAAGAAACATTACTTATGTATCACGTAGGTAGAGTTTCCTTAATCTGCTTCATCAACTGTTATTTAATGTAAGTTAGTCAAAGTGACATCACGTCCTTAAAATTTAAACCAGCTATATGCAACGGTGAAACCACCAAGAATCAGACACATCTAACAGAATATTTCCCTTTGAAATTATGTTAGCAAGCATAAAACTTTCTCATAATCTGGTGTAACATTGTCCTTTGTGTTATTTAACTATGCAAAAAATTCAATGTAATTCAGACATCCTGATTTTCTATAGTCCTGCCAACATTAGAGAAGAAAAACAAATGACTTAAATAACACTTATCAACCAACATAAGCAAATCCCTGCATCATCTAGTATTTTGTTTTTAAGTGTTCATTTTTCTGTCTGCACAACTATATTTACTGATTTAGAAATGTTCATTTTTCTAACTGGACAACTCTACCTACAGAGTTTTTACGCCACCTAAATTAACTCTAGTAAAGCTCATCATGCTCACCAATGCAAAAAACTATGTATTTTCCTAAAGGCCGATATAGAAAGCCTTTATCTAAGAAATGAGGGCAAACATAGTTTCATGTAGTTGTAGATGTCTAAAAGATGACATTTTTAGACATATCACATTGTGACAAGAAAATGTTCTGATCAGTGGGGACTAACTGCTATACTGTGGCAAGATGGACACGACACACTGGTGTGGAATACATACTTGTTTTGATATACAGTATTTAGTCTAGAACATTCAGCCCAGAGAGAAAACACATAAATTTGTTCTGGGAGTAGAATCATTACAGGATAATGATACAACATTTGTTGGTATTCTACTCAACAGCAATAGATATGGGTGGGCTTTTTACAAGGCGATGAAATAGTTTCCGCTGGTATCTTACTAGATAGCAATAGATATGGGTGGGCTTATCACAAGACAATGATACAGCCTTTGTTCCTACGGTGGATCCAACTTAATATTGGATATTATGATATTATCTGGAAAATTGAATATCATAATAAGTGGTTTGACTGGATAGCAACAGAATGGGTGGGCTTATTACAGGACAATAAAGTAGGGCTTGCTTTTCTACTGGACCGGACAACTTATTACCAAACATGGGCTTATCATTAGATTAATACAGTATACCCTAGAGCTGTTTGCAAACAATGTAATGAAGGACAGAAATTCAGTGAAACTGATTCACTGCACAAATTAAAATGTACGCTGAAGTACTTAAACAAAACAAATAAAACTTAAAACAAGTAAAAAATAAAATGATTTAGCGATAAAGATATTTTATTGCTTTTTCTGCTGAATGTATTGTGATAAAATATGATTGCACAAATTTAATTTCTGTATGTTGATTATATAGCAACTTTTCTGGACATGCTAATTCATCATTGTGCTAATTAGCAAACAAAACGATAATGCACTAAAATGCACTAAAAGTTCACTAAGTAGGTTTACAGTATAATTTATGTGTTGCATTTAGTGTAAATTGAAACTAATCATTATGGCAAGGAATCAATATATATAGCCAAAAAGGAATCACACAATATAATGAAAATAACGTCAACTAAATCAAATGACAAGTACAAAAAGTTATGCTTTATATAACATCCTTTATCAAGTTGCCTTAACATACCTTTTATCCCTTAGACAAGATTTGATTTAATACAGCTTCACATCATGAAAACATCATTATATCAAAAAAGTAGTTTGATAATCGCTAGAGTATAATCAGGTACACATGACCTATATCTGTAACGTGTAGGGAGGAAAGTAATTACTTCCTCATCGTTTGTATGATAATAGGCCATAGCCAATTCATTTTCCCTTTCAATCAGGAGATATCTCTGACCCTAATTCAAGTCCTAATCTTACACTGCCTGATGTTACACCCACACACACCACAGCAAGCCTGTCCAAGTAAAATAATCAATTTAACCTTACTGTTGATCAGTAATGAATTTTGATTTGTCATATTAAAACCAATTACAAAGATATGATAACATCCTGTTGCCTCCATGGACACAGAGAGTTTAACCTGTAGTCATGTGTCAATACCTGCCCAACTTTTATGAGGATTTTGTTACATTTATACAAGAAAAAATGATTGAGATATTGAATTTTTCTCTAAAGCTGACCAGGATAAAACTGGAGGCGATACATCTATTGTACAAATAATGTGAGTAATTGACCGAAAATGGTATAATTACAATCAGTAAGCACAGATCATTCCATATCTCAAATGTTTATTGATCTAACGTACAGTTTAACTCCTCTGCACTTAATATTTATGAATTTATTTTTCAAAGTAACAGACATGATATTGTCAATTTTTATCTCTTAAGAGTAATAGCAATGTATCATGTTTCAAAGGGAATTCTGTTTGTGAAAGAATTTTATATCATGAAAATAAAAATACCCCAAATGCGAAAATTTGTAAATTTCCAAATTAATGAATGTTACTGACTTAACATGAAATACAGCACTTTCAGTCCAAAGATAATCCAAAATTCTTAAAAGAAATTTGAAATATTCAAGATTCTGAACAAGTGATCACCTGAAATGGACAACAAAACTTCCATATGTTTCTGCCAGATATATTTATAGAGAAGCTAAGCTTGAAGTTACACTCACTACTATCCAGAAAAACAACATTCAAGTTCACACTTCAAACCATCTCAAATGATAGTGTTTTTATAATGTATCTTTGAAACTAAATTTATGATTATATTTCAACTTCTGTTTACATGGAACCCGTGACTGTCATAAGGGAATCCCTGTGATGTAATGTCACGAGTGACACTGCATAAATTATCTGAAGAGTACATTACATTTTTGCTTTTCTTGGAAACTGTTATTATTTCAACTTCTGTTTACATGGCACACGTGACTGTCATACGGGAATCCCTGCGATGTAATGTCACATGAGTGACACTGCATGAATTATCTTAAGAGTACATTACATTTCTGCTTTTCTTGGAATTTATGATTATTTCAACTTCTGTCTACATTGCACATATTATTGTCTGAAGGAGAATCCCTATGCTGTTCAATAACTACAGATATCTGTGGTGTAACTGGACATCTAAATGAAGCCAATGAAGGAGTGGCCAGATATCAAAGTGACAATACTTTTAGAGAATGCGTTTAGATGTAAAACATGAATATTCTGAATAATGCCCATGCATATTTCATCATCATATGGTACACTTCAGATCATAAGCCTTGTTCAGGTATCAATTTAGAATAAAATGTCATAGTTTATTTCTGTAATTTGCTTTTATTTATAGTTTTACTGAATTCATTAACTACCCATTGTAATATGAAATTACCTGGTAATACATGCATGTGTACAAAACATCATTTTTGTTTTTAAGCTACATGACAGTTAGACTACTTTGAACTTGAATGAGTGTTGCAATAAGTTCCACAGGTATTATAAGCTAAAATTCAATACATGTATTAGAACTTGTAAGAAGGATTTACTGCAATAAATTCATTCAAGCTGGTTTAGATGCCTTCATTCAATTGCATCTCTGAAAATTGACTAAAGGGAGGCAACTCTTTGTAGAAGCACATAAACAGGATTACATTTGTACATCTTCTATACATGGTTCACCAAAATATGGTCAATTTTCAACTTTTAAGTGGCACAAAATATCAAATAGTTTTTTTCTAAAAAATAATAATAAAAAAAAAACAACTTTTCTATCTAATCCACATGGAGGCAACAAAGCAATCAACTTCAAGTGACTTATTCTAAACTGACTTTTCCGTCAGATTCAATGGAGAAAAGAAGACCTGAAAAGTTATTCAGTAAAATTCTGAAATGTCGTTTTTCTAATCGATACTGAACAATTTATCAGAAGTCAATAAATTAATAAAACAACAACTTACTTATTTCCATGATTGTTGAATACCGGCAAGCGGGTGTGTGCTTGTCAATAGCAGCAGCTTAGCTGTACAGCATCTGGTGAGAAGGATAGTGTCTGGTCATCACTATAGAAAAAAAACATTAATTCAAAATAATGGTTCAAATCTAAAAGAGATGATGTTCAGACATTAAAAATGTTGAAAAGGGCAAGAATACTTCCAAAACAAATATTGTCAAAATGCAACAAGGAAAAACAGTAAGTACTATATATTTGTTTTGCTTACAAAGCATACTAATATTTATAAAGATAGAATGAGAAATGAGATGTCTACACAAGATTAAAATATGGATAAATGTTATAACAGTCAAGTTATAATGGGCAATGTTGATGATAATGATGAAAACAACTGGGGCATTATCTCTTCAAAAACAGCCAAAATCAAACTACCGTTCAGGAAATAATACTTCATGTCATGGTGATATAAGTTTAACAAGTATTTTACACCCTACACAAACATACATAAGTAATTGTCTGTTGTAAATCAGGCCATATGCATTGGAATAACACCTTCAATTCGACTCTCTGTAAATACCTGCTCTACAGCAAATTTCTCAAAATCAGCCAAAGTTCACTGCTGAACATAGTATGCTAGAGTACAGGACTCTCAGACCCAAGTAAATATTGTCACAGTACTGCGGTGAAATGGATCTTCCTTGCAGTACACCCTGCATTATGTTAAAGTTCCATTTAAGCAACTTGTCTTGTAAATATCGAGAAACCCAACAGCAGGTCAACCACAGCTTGATGCAAGCACAAGATCAATTGTTTGTCAGCCTATAGCTTAATGCATCTGTGAGCACATGGGTTTTTACAGTTTCTCTTACTGCTGTTCTTGTAGACCAATATAGTCTGTATTGGGTTATCTATAGCATAATTAACAGTACCAAGAATGTCTCACTGACAGATATGTTGATGCTGTTCCTACTTTGGCAGGAACATGCTCATTGACAATATGTTTGATAAAGTTGATATAGTTAAAACCCACTGATAACAATCTGACTACCATTCAGACATCCCAGGCATAGTTGTCAAGATTTTTCTCCAATTATCAGAACAGAAAAGACATTCTTCTTTCTCTTGAACAATTTAAGTCAACACCAAATATTGGTTTTGCCCCTAAAACCATTCAAACCATAGGTACTTAGCTTGCTGGGAAATAAAATGTTATGAACATACTATTTTTCCCCCATCAGTGAGCTATAAGTGCCTTTGTTCAAACCAGTTGCTATCATCACTAAACAATCTGATTAAAATACATATCTTAATTTACCACTCCAATACTTAATGAACTGAAAGTACTGAAGTGGTAAATTAAGATCTGTATTTTAATCAGATTGTATCACTACATTAACACAATAAAATTTTGTCCATTGAAATAAAAACCTATTCCACACCTCCTTTGAGGCTTATCTAAGATCTGACGAAAGACAGTTCTCCCTTGATTCAAAACATGTAAACATAACTGTCATTTAATTCGGTTAAAAAGAAGAACCTTCTCTATTGGACTTACTCCTATCAGTGATGTTATCTAAGAATGTTGAAGATGGCAAGAACCTTTACAAGCTACATGTATACAGAGGCTTAATAAAACACTCAGTTATTTAGATATGAAGTGTATAATTTAATTCATTTCAATACGATTTTTACAGAGAAAACTATTGATTCCTTATCTTAAGACAATTATCATTCTTTGTAAGATTTCGTTTAGAGGCCTTTCTACAATTTAAGCAGAAAAAAATGTATATCACAAACTGTCATATGAAAATTTGAAGAGGTCAAGACAATTTAAAATTCCAAAGGCCTTTGTCTATATTGGACTTTAAAATACTTCGTCTAACAATGTAAATATTAGTATATTGCATTGCCTACTACAAAGAAAAACCCCGTTTATACTTATATCACGTTAGAAATAGTTTGGAAATTAAAAAATATCTGTTCAACAATTCAATTTTACTTTCTCAATTGTTAAATGCTGTCAAGAGCAATACGTATTTACCGAATTAGTCTTGAGGACGAAACTGAGGGGAAAAATCGTCTGCTAGAGTAGTTATCCTCTATAGTAGTGTCATTAGCAGCTTTAAACTTCCAATGCAACCTGTCAGTTACAAAATCTATATATCATCAGGATATTGTAGTAAGGTTTAAATCCATGCCATTGTTAAACAGTGAAAATTATCATTATACTATCTAAATCGCCAACTGATCGTCATAGTACCTTCGTCTTCCCTCTCCGAACACCGGCTTTGTTCCGGTTAAAGGTATATGTAAAGAGCTGTTTGATTGGACAAGATGTTTATACAGAGGGAATATTGTCCAATCGAAAATAAGGTTATTTGGTAGCTACGTTCTGACTGAACAATCTGCTTCCGGAACTGCACAAGAACTGTTTACGCCGACAATAATTGGAATCAGTCGACATCTGTGTAAATTACTAACTTTTAAAATTCATTGAAGATGAAATCGTTTCTTGGGAACTTCATTTTATTCTTGTTACTCGTATTACCATCAACATTGCTTTTGTTAGGAAATGGTAAGTACTATATTGTTGATGACACTAACCGGCTAATGGTCTCTTACCTACGTGGCACCTGTTGATGCTTCTGAAATTGGGGAAATTGCTGTTACTGATAGATCTAAACTTTGAAATGACTGTATACTTTGTGAAATTAAGCAAAATGTTTCATATAATGACTTGACACTCATGGAATTTCGTTTAGAATGCTTCATTGACCGCCTTAAATAGTCACAGAAGTTGACATGTCAAGCTGATAATCCATATTGTGAAAATGCTGCAGTAGGCGTATGGACTCAATAGTTATGACATTTTCATTTCCTATCGATTTAAATTATTTCGATTATAATTCAACGACAATTAATTAAATGGTTTTAAAATCATTGATAATAACTGTATTAAATAACCCTTTTCCACCACACCCCTGCACACATTATTGATAGAGCTATGAAACCCCCAAGAAGAAATAATTGAATGATGGTCTAATGCTACTTTGAGAATGTCAAAACTTCAGTGAATGCATCTTCTCAAATCAGCTTAAACAATTCATGGGACCACCAAAGACAGATAAAAACAAGGGTTTTATTGAAAGAACACTAATATGACTTCAAAGTGGCTGAAATTCCAGGCAAACATTTAAAATTAACTCAAGAGACAGCTGCTTTGGTAAGGATATCTACTAGACTGAAGCTTTAGGGAATGATTTGTTAATTGTAAGAAAGAATTTGAATGGAGAGCTAGTGCAACTGCCTGCTGCATGTATATTCTCTTGCAAGTTTGAAACCATCTTGTGCTGATTTGTCACAAAACGAATGGTTTGACATTTGGCTATCTCTCCCTATGTATCTTATGTCTTTTTAGCAGTGTAAATACCATACTGTACAAGTAGACTCCAACTTGTGATTAACTAAAGCTTTGTTGACCTTTTTTTTCTAATCTGAGTAATAGACTTTTTTTTTCCAAGTTCTGTCAAATAAATCCAAGAGAATTGACTGTTAGTAATAGTAATAACATACCAAATTTCAAATCAGGTGATCATGATACATAGGTACTTGCATTGTTCTGGGCATTATAAAAGAGTTAACATCAACAGTTACAATTGAAAGAACTTGACAAAGTCTGCTCTATATCATGGGAATTGTAACTTGGTTTTACATGTCTTTCAAAATTACAGTTTTGTATATTTCCTGAAACAAAATCA
Source organism: Ylistrum balloti (assembly GCF_031769215.1). Taxonomy (NCBI): domain Eukaryota; kingdom Metazoa; phylum Mollusca; class Bivalvia; order Pectinida; family Pectinidae; genus Ylistrum; species Ylistrum balloti. Next base: position 729,232 of record NW_026782534.1, on the reverse strand, counting down.
GTTGAAAGTACAATTGTAGACAACGTTTTAAGAAGAAATATGGGCTAACTGTGCAAAGTTTTTGATAGGATTGAATTTTCTCTTTGCATATTGATTTCATTGTTTTGTAGCTATACATATATTTATTTATATACCATGTAATAGTGCCTTGATGATGAAGTTCTTTGTAATAATGTGTATTTAATCCATTTACTGCAGGAAATGCTGGAGGTCTAGTTGCATATGCTGACAACGATGATCATGGAGATGCAATGGAAGGAGAAGAAGATGATGACGCTAATGTGGAAACTGAGGATGCTGGAGAAGATGAAGGTGCAGCAGTTACAGAGACAGAAAAGACTGATGAAGAGGAGGAAGAAGAAGTAGAACAGCTGAAGCCTTCAGAGGATGCTGATGCTGTCATCTTGTTCACCAAACCAGTTGATTCCACAGGTAATGAGGCATCCTGTGTGATGTTACTCGTGGAAAAAACTTCACTAGTTTTTACAAGAAATGTGAAACTTGATATGATGATTTTTTTTCTCTCTTTACAGAGACAATGTCTTGAAAATCATTTTATACACTTAATGAAATTTTTTGATGACAAGTTAATATTTTAATGGTTCTATGCCAAGTGTCAAGGTAATGGGGTGACAAAAGAATGCCAATGATATAAACACTTTAAAACATTGAATTGATAAATTTGACATTATCACATGTAAAACCTTGTTCAGATATGTTTTCTTTGTATACAGTGTCAAGGTGAAACATATTATAAACTGCTCTTTTAATTCAGATCTTCCTGCTGGTCAGTTGGTGAGGTTTCTGGTTGGATTTACAAACACTGGAGAAAAAACCTTCACTGTGGAAACATTGGAAGCATCCTTCCGTTACCCACAAGATTACAGTTTTTACATCCAGAATGTGAGTGTTTTTATATTCATATTGTTCTATTTCTGCTAATCAAAGAGGTCCCAATTATTTTGGGCGTTTTTTAACCAATTGTATGAATTTGACCAGACCTTTGTTATTATGAAGTTAAGCATTGTTTTGAGGAAAATTGGGAAATGGTTGTATAAATGTTGCTAAGTAAAGAAACACTGTCCCATTTATCTGGTAAGTGAAAAACTGAATGACTAGGTTTCCAGGTAACTGTTTGGTTTAACTAGCAATTGGGCTTATAACCTCTAAATTTTACTTGACTGATTATCTCCTAAAATTATTCTTAAAATATTTTCAAAAGCTTTTTTTCAAGAAAATGAATTGTTTGGTATGAAATGAAAACAATTATCGTAACAAAAGACGGACAGGTTAATTACATCACTCAAATTAAACAAAAAGTACAAACAGCTTCTGACCACAGATGTTGTTTTTTAACATCATCAGCCTGTTATCCTGTGAATTTGCTGATGTATTATTTTTTAATAGTCAATAGTGTAATATACTTTTTTCATTGCCTGCTTCATTCTGAAACTGATTGTCTTAATTATATGAATATGATTTTACGTCATCAAAGAAGATTTTACAACAAAATGGCTACCTTATTTACTTACCTTCAGACAGTCTTCTATATCAATATTTTATATTACCTTATTCAGCCTTGAAATTAGAAACGGGAGTGATGATGCTGTACCTGTTAGAAGTTGAAATTATTTACTGTTTTGACTGTTGTTTTCTATGTTGAATAGTTCACTACTGCTACATACAATGCTGAGGTTGAAGGCAACAAGCAAGCTACCTTTGAGTATGGATTTACACCAAGTGAAACATTTGCATCTCGGCCATTTGGACTCACTATTCTCTTAAACTACAAAGATGATGTAAGTTATGTCTCTTGAACTACAAAGTTGATTTTATTTATTATGATATACAAAAAGAATTTTAAAAAGTTCATATTTTCTGGAACTATAAAGACAGTGAAAGATATAATTCTCTGGAAAAATCGCTTCATTCTTTGAGTGGTTTTCATCGAATTTCACTCCCTTAAAAGTAGCAAAATATATTTGGACAAGTGAAAATTTCAGACTTGTTGAACCAAATCATGTCACTTAATGATATTTTTGGAAAATAGCATTGTAGCAGTCTCATTCCCTGACAGATTTTCATAAATCTCCATGCATTTTAAAGCATTTAAACATCTTGAACAAAGGAGAGTTCCAGGGTTGTTGAGTCAAGGTTACTATTTAGAAAAATCATTGTTAGCAATCTAGCGGCTTCATTCCTTGCATGATTTTGACTAAACCTATCACACTTGAAATAGATCATAACATAATTATCACATATTGATGATGAAACTCTATTCTCAAATCATCATATATTTTATTTTCTTGTGTTCTTACATTAAACTTGATCATGAACTACATGCATACTTTTCTCAGTATTCAAATTAACACACAAACAGCACATTCTTTATAATTCATTAAGGGACCTACATTGTTTTGTAAATACCCAGTATGCTCTTACTTGTTTTGTTGGTATTGTACTTGGTCAAGGTCACTGCACTTATCATAGATGTCATGTGTTTGCCTGCACTCCAGCTTGTTTTCTTTATAAATTTGGATAAAACATGAGATGATAATGAAATTTGACCTTTGTTCATGTTTCATTTACAGGCTGGAACCCAATACCAACATGCAGTTTATAATGACACTGTAAACATTGTAGAACCTGATGAGGGTTTGGATGGAGAAACGTAAGTAGTTCTGCTTCTATACCTGCACTATTTATTAAAATACAGCTATCTTAACCATTTTTGTCTCGCCCATAACAAAAGTGAGACTTTGGTGAAATTTTTCCATCGGTTTGGGTGGCAGTGTCGATATTTCACTTTAGTTTTGCATTTAATCTGTTGCTCACAGCTGTCAACCACGCTTGGTCTATAACAGGAATATAAAGCAAACACCTCAACACATTCATCATTTACAAAATATCTTCCAGGTTTTTAAGATACAGCAACTGTGAAAAATTGGACATTTTATAAGTCTTACATTTTGCTCCATTTCTCATGAAGTACACTAATGATTCTATCATAGAATTGACATCTGAACCCAGCAGATTGATTAGATGAGTTTTATTTAATTGGTGTAGATTTGAGACAAAAAATTTAGATTTTAAGAAATGATTAACAAAGTTGTTTTAGCTCACCTGTTCCAAAGGACTTAGTGATCTATTAAGGTTCTCTTGACCCCACTACTTTCATCCTAAGCCAACATGATTAATTATAGAAAAATGTATCGACCTATAATGTGGTTGATTACCTTAAGGGTAGTGGCCTTACCTCTAATAGATGTGATACATTTACTTGAATGATTACCTTAAGTGCAGTGATTTTACCTATTAAAAAGTGTGAAAATTTTCCTAGTCTGAATGTTTTTGTTTGATCAGATTCTTCATGTACCTGTTTTTGGTTGCCATTGCCATCCTCCTCGTCGTTGTAGCCCAGCAGTTTTTAGGGTCAATTACAGTAAGTGGTATCCAAGGTCATATTTAAAGTGTTAATGCTATGTGTAAGTTAAATTTGGTAAATTCTGAATATAAGAAATGTAGTGTATGTTGCTGATGTAAAACTTTAAAATCTGTTTACAAAATTCAAATAGTTGTCAAGTCTTTGGAAAAAATGATGTAATGGAGAAAAAAAATATTGAATACCATGGTGTCCCACATTTGAGCTCAGATATTGATAAAATGATTGATGTAGACATAAAATATAGCAGAATTGTTTACTATATCAGTTAACTTGTTTGTCATGTTGCTTTTGATGCACGCTTAATTGTAATATTCTTGTGATTTACAGAAAAAGCGTCTGATAAAACCTCGACAACCAGTGGAGATGGGCACTCAGAACTCCGATATCGACTTCGATTGGATCCCAAAGGAAGCGCTTCAGATGAGTAAGTTTCTGTAAATTATTTAATGAAAAGAATTATCACTTTCATTCATGTCATGATTCCCTTTTGTTAAATTATATTGTGTTCATTTCAAGTTGTAACTGAAATTTGTTTTGTATTGTAAGGTTATTATGTGCCATATGTAATTCTGATAACTTATTAAGCTTTAGAAGTTGTATTATGGTAAGTTTTTTTTAAATATTGCAAGAAACATTAAATAATTTTCAAAACAGTATGTCAATGAATTGAAACTTTTCAAACATTGATCTTAATTATCATCTGGATTTCATGAGCCCACAAAATAAGTTTTTTTAAAATCTATGAAAATTGAACCCCATGAAGACCGGTAATTTTACATTATCATGTATTCTATGAATTATTAAGATGTTAATTTCTTTTCTAATGTTTCAGACACCTCTCCAAAGCGGTCCCCAAAGCAATCACCGAGACAGAGGAGGAGCAAGAGGACCGCAGGGTCCGGAGAAGAGTAATGGTAGAACTCCTCTGTCTCATAGAAGTCGCACTCCAACTTAGGTCGCTCATACCTGTTCAGCGAGAATACAACAGCTTCGTGGACTGTAAAGCAGTTATAAAATTATTCACAAGAAACCATGTCTATCTTTAGTTTGCCATCATGATCTAGGTCCTTAGTATTTTGTTTCAGTGATGAAAGGATGAATGTATAAGGAATGTGGTAATGATTTGGATACCTCATATATTTTCAAATTCACTTTGAGTTTGTGTGATAATATAAAGTATTGTGATGAAAAATTCCAAGTCCTCATTCCAAAATACTTGCATTTTTTTGTAATTGCTCAATGCAATGTAATGCTTAATTTTTTGTAGATCCATTGATTTCAACTTTAAAAGAAACTAGCTTTGAAATTGAAATGTTTTTGGAATAAATTCTAATTTCATTTATGATCTTTTATAATCAGTTTCAGTTAATGTGCATGAATTGGCTATTTGTTGGTATAGTTGTGAATCAGGAATACATACATTACACCAACATGGAATGAAATTAGATGCATGTTGCACATACTGTAGTTCTGGTAACACCTGCACATATTAAACTATGCAATGTGAACAGTACCAGTGTTGCAATTATTAAAGAAAAGATGTACTGAAGTGTGGTACAAGCTAGTTATTCTGATTATTGTTAAATCACGAAATCAATGGTTATGAATCAGCAGCATATTGAGAGAGAGTCAGTGAGAGTTTGTTGGTGGTAATGGGTTTATGCATGTGTATAAAAGCTGTAAAAATTGTGGTATCTGGGATAGAATATAAAAACTCTTGGGTTTGTGAAATTGTGTCTTGTCAATAATCATTACTTGTGATATATTTAAAAATGTGTGATGTACAGTATAGATTTATACTAAAAATTATTCATACACAGCTGCAATATTTTTGTCATGTATTTGGTGTGAAAAAGATTTAAAATTAATTAAACAATTTGTAGTGATTTTCCTCATTTCTTTCTTTAGATTATCAATATCAAGGCAATTAGAAGAGAAAAAAATGTATGATGTTACTATCAGCATGGACTTTAATTGATTTTAAATTTCATAAGTGCAAGAGTTAGGTTTCTTTAATAATTTTATTGACTTCTAGTCGATACTAAATATCAGGAATGAGCGGTCAGCTGTAGATGCCAAGTAGACTTAAAATATTAACTTGTAAGTCTTCAAGTATTTTGTATTTATTCCACAATTCTGGAAATAAAACATTTTTTTGTAAATTTCTCTTGTTGTGGTAATTAGTGCCAGCGTTTTCAATTGCATGTCAAGAGGTTGTTGAAATGCCAATTTTCCACTCAAGGTCCATGATTTTTAAGGGAGATTTTAACTTTGATTTAGTGATAATTTCCATTTCCCAAGTGAGGCATGGAAAATTGTGGTCACATTGAGTCTTGTAACAAAGATTTAGAAGATGCGAAATAAAAGAATCTGAAACAAGCATTCAAAATTTGTAATATGTTCTACCCTGTGATGTAAGTTTGCTTGTGTCAATTATAATATTTTAAGAGTCATTTCTCTTTAAGCTAGGAGAAAGAACCGAAGTCCTATTAATCTAATAACTTTCTTCAAGGAAGTTTGTTGAAATTGCTTTTTGTCCAAGGTCAGTCCTTTAACAGTCCTTGTTATTGCAATTTCCTATACTGGATTGATCATTCTTAAATTGCATGATTTTTCAGTATAGGAACTGACCAAAAAAGACTGACCGACAGGTGGTTATCTCAGATTTTGACAAAGATTGTTATTGCTATTTCTGAAGAAGTCTCATGTTGTTAATATTTGATTTGGGGATCTTAAATTTGAAAAAAATATAATCTAACTAATGGTCCCTCGGGGTATCTTTTAACAGTGACCTATTTGAATGATACTTTGTCTGTTTTAATGAAGTTGTCATGGCCCACGTTGAAGATCATGTAAGAAGGTGTGTTACCAACTTTGTGTAGGTAACATTTGTGCACTCATTTTTATTATTGTTCTCCTTTGAAGCAACATGACTTGGAAATTTCTGAAGGGTTAATATCCTTTCTTAATTTACATTTTGTTGCAGCTTTCTTAAAGCTTGATAGGTGGTTTTGTATTGCTTTACGTTATATCAACAGCTGTGCCTTATTGCCTTAAAGACCAAGCATTTTGTTTCAACAACTGTGTTAAAAAAAATGCCAAATGCCAGTCTTCTTCAACATTTAATCTAGTCAAATTTTCTATCATTCTCCTATGGTTTGCTCTTCCCAGTAAATTTTCTTGTAGACTAATCTGTACTGTCATGATTGTGTTTTCTGACACGAGACTTGCCCTGATTGCTTTAACAGGCCATCTGTTCAATGTTCATTCAATTAACCAACAGTTGGTACAAAAAACCAAATCTCAAATGACCTTACAATATTACCCTCTTGACATTTGGAAATATTCAGGCATTTGACTTTGATGACCTTGTGACAAGTTATTGCTCTCAGTGCTTTTCAGCATTCTTGTCTATTATCCTATTAAAGTTTTAAGATGAAAAAAACTTGTTTTACAAAGTATTAACACATTTTTATACAAGAATATGTACCACTTTGAAAAAGCTTCCATGATTATGCAGATTGTCACTTGGCACATTTATATTGTACAATGAATAGCAGGCTGAACATTCTCATCCCATACAAGTCTCATTTCAAGTCACATTTTTAACTTCTGATATAAAACAGACACTACTACAATCAGCTGGATATGTTTATTGATTATTTATATGTACTACAACAGAGGTGTTGTACAACTCCGTAAATTCTGTCTCTTTATCACTGGGTAGACATTTTCAATGGAATAGCTTGAAAACTTCATTAGAACTACTGTAGAACCTCAAGCATTTCATAAGAGACAACATGTAAACCTGATACAGCCGAGAATTACTTTAACAATTATAAACCTTCCTGATTCAGCTGTGAAAAGTTATGATCATTTCTATGTAAACCTTCCTGATACAGCTGAGAATTAATTACAATCATTTGAGTGCTGAGAATCTGATACAAGTATCCCTATACATTGTCAATCATTTCCATTTCTGCAAAACAATAGACGTGGAAATTTTGTACACCTTTCATATATTTGAAAGCAGATTGAATCTCATCCTTGGAACAATTGGACAACCAACAGGGGTAAATAACAACAAATAACTACAATCTACAGTAAATACTGTGTCAGACTATTTACAATATATATCAAATTTTGAGTCCCTTATTTTCAATGTCTGGGATTAATCTTACTGTAAGAGAAAATTCTTAAACTCAAATATTTGAACATGATTTTCATTTCCTACCAACCACCTCAATACCTTAGATTGATAAGTGATTTTGATTCCAATTGTAGGATGTCTAAAACCACTTTAAAACTGCTGTATGTTTTGGTCTAATGGCCATGAAGATTGTGGTAGAGCTAACACGGTGGGTAACTACAAATATATCTCCCAAATAATTTTAGGAGATGTGCTAGTTCAGGAATTCAACACTACTGTCAGGTACTTCAGACTACAGAGCACAATGTCACTAATAGCTATCTATCTCAATCTTATTTACAAGTTATATAATGTTTACCTGTAGTGTATGTTAACAGTGAAAACTAGAAAAGTAAAATATTGGCAGTAGAATCCACACTTGTGTAATACACTGGTGGACCAGGCAGATTCTAAATAAGATAAAACTGATTAAAAGTTTAAATGCTACTATAATATGTAGTGATAACAAACAATACTTCAATAATAACAAGTAAATATGATAATTAATATGATAATTATTAAATAAAACAAGGAACAAACCCACCACACTTCATTTTCCAGAATAAATAACGCCTGCTGTATTTATCACAAAAATTACAAATGGATGAAATAGAACCCAGCTTACTTGAGGTACAAGTCTGTATTGGATACATGTTCAGTGTAGGAAAGACCTACACTACACATGTATACAAACTAACAAATATTCATCTGTACATGAAAAACCAAAATCATGTTGTTTTTTTGTATTTTTGTTTTTTTTTTTTTTTTTTATTTCTTGTTTTGTTTTGTTTTTTGTTTTTTTACCAAATTTTACACAATATTGTTATTTGTAAAGTTCTTTATATAATTTAGCCAAGTTTGACTATAGATATCAGAACTGAACAAACAAATCATAAAATAAAGTTAATTCTAAAATACAAATAAACTAGTTACACATGCTTTGAAAGACCGGTAATATGGCAATATCTCTGGTAAAACACTATACATACGTCTACAAAAGTGAAGCCTTGTTAGTACTTGCATTTTTTAAAACATGAATTAAGAATCTTGAAGTTATGTTTTCTGGACATGCATATTGATGATCTCGGCAAATTCCAAGTAAATTTTCTAAACTAATGAAGTGCTAAATTTCCCATTTCATTTTTTGAGACTTGCAAAATATTAACAAGGTTACACATAAAAACAAATAACTAAAAATTAACATAATACAACATTTTTAAACACATACTTTGTCAATGGATTCGTTTTATGATTTTCATGATTTTTTCTTTTTCTTTAAATCTACTTTAATAAAATGCAACAAAGCGAACAATGCCACTTTCACTTGGAAGGTAAAAATAAACACAAGTTATGTACTGGATAATTACCACTTGTGTAAAACCAAATCTGACCTCATCAACACATCAAAACTGTTTCTGATGACCCCACAATACATCTTAAACTATCTTTCATGTTGATACAATACATTTAAATTATACTTTCTCCTTATAAAAAATTTGTGTTCACTGTTGACCCCATCACAATACATGTAGAACTATGCTTTCTGCAAGCCCCCACACGTACACCTAAAACCAAATTTCCCACAATGCATCTAATATTATGAGCTTCCTGTTGACACCCTCAAAACATGCATATCTTAAAAACAAAGCTTCCTTTTATGTTTCCTTTTGTCCCCACAAATATTTCCAAGAACATGACATTTTTGAACTGATAACTGATTTTTCATAGAATAACAGAAAAGTTACAAATAATGAAGGACATAGAGTTTATTTTAATATGTAGATTGAGATCAAATTAAGTTTTACTGCAGTGAATCTTATGGAAATAGCAAATGAATCGGAATAAATGCAGATACAGTAAAATATGGAGACTGGTAGGGCATCATGAGGAGCCACTGAGCACCATAATGAGTCGCATGTTAATAGTTTTGGAAGCCAGCAGCTTGTTACACTCGAGTGAGTTGTGTATTGGTAGACTGTTATATTCTGTTTCTGGATTGTCATTAGAAAACTCCTGACTGTATACAACTGGGTTTATCAGCATCTCGCCATATGGTCCCTTGAGAGCAATGAAGCTGACGTTGATTGGCTGGCTGGCCTTGCCCTTGAGGACCAGCTGATAAGACATGCTCCGTTCTGAGGTCAATGCTGGGTTCTTCTGGTCATTGTTGATGCGTGCCTTTATTACCCATTGGTGATTGAATGCTGAGAACCGACTGGTCTCATAGAACAACTTTGTTATGAAGTCATCTGTTCTGTATGGCTTCAATTGAAGATCTGTAAAGTAACAAACTACACCTTAAAATAAGTTTGCAATCAAGATAAATTTATCTGTAGCATCTGCTGTCAAAAATATAAGTACACTGCATTATTACATTTTGACTTTATCAAATGTAGAAAAGAAATTTTATTTATCATTTCCATCTGTTTAAGCTCACATGTTTTGTGTGGAATTCTAAATTTTTTCCTCAACCAACTAACCATAGTTTACTTGTGTATGATTTAAAAATTGATTCAACATATCTATTCTGTATGTTTTTGTGGCTTGTCCCCTTCTTTATTTTTAGTGTTATCTCCCAGCTGAGCTGGTAGGTACCTACCGTTGAAGGTGATTTTTTCACAAGAGAGGAGAGAGAAGATCCTGCTATACAACTGTGTTTCGTCCTTCAACTGCTGGTCCAGGCAGGCAACTGCCTCCATGATGTCGTCTCCTGATTTGTTGGGGTGCAGACAGCCCTTCTCATGCTCCTTCAGCTCATGGTAGGGGCCTTTCCAGGGACAACCGATGCGAGAGTATTTACATGTTGACAGCCTAGAAAATATGCAAATGAAAAATGTACCATCTTGTTACGTTTGTCACAACAGCTGGACCTGCAACGAAATGGGTTGTTTTTATTAGTGTACTTACCTTTGTATAATCCGTGAAGCTAAAAAAAGGAATACAGAATGATAATATCCGAACAGCTGCATGACCTTGGCACGGTGATTGGCACACACAGGCTGGTTTTAATAATCCTCTTCTTAGAAGTATGTTTTGTGTTTAGACACAGAGGTTATTCAGGTGGTGATATTGAACACCACATATTTCCCAGTACATGTATATCCTGTTCAAGGGAACCACGGGTGTTATAATTATTACTGACACAAAACAGTACTCCAGTAGTTGACAGTGCTATATGAAGGTACATCAGAAGCACTGCCTATCATTACACGTATCCATCTTAAAAGGCACCATATGTGGTGCCAGGATCAGATCCCCACTAGGACACACCAACACAAGGTTATCTCCACTAGTAGGGGTAACACAAGGTCACCTAGGTAAGTTATGTTGACAGTAACACGCCTAAAGATGATAGGCTAAACCTCAACTCCAGTTCCAAATTCTTGTACACACCAAATATGGTAACGAGTTAGTGTAATACATTTCACAATTGGTTTAGTTTTTGTGTATCCATTTGTTCATTCTCTCAGTAAAAAGAGCACACCATATAATCTATCATATCAAATCCACTTAATTTTGACCGAAAACCTTTAAAATTCAACATCGGAAAAAACACAACAACACAGACAATCAAATATAACTTTATTTGTATTTTTTTTCAAATCTCCAAGTATGTGAAACTTGTAGAACAAAGATGAAATTAAACACCAGGACCAGCATTATTAATGTATCTCCAAGTTAAACTAAAGGATGCTGTGCAGTCAAAATGTCAATATTTGATAAGGCCAAAACTTTTGACTGGTCTGAATACAAGTATGTACAATATATTATTCACCATTTTGGTTTGTGAGCTTAAACTCACCAATGTTATATCATTTATGTTACATACAATTATCAGAATTTCCAGTCCTTTTTTTAGATTTAGACACAAATGGCCAAACCAAATGGTTGAATTTGATAATCATCCATAAGCCCTCTCATTAACTTTGAACTCAACGATATAGGAAATATAGGAGAATCAAACTTGAACAGAAAACTGACACAAAAATATTGCATGCTACTTTTACTGCACCTTGAAAGATATGAACATACTTGCCGCCTTCTGAAACATGTTTGTTGATTCAAGTCACTGTGGTCAACTTCTGAAAAAGGCACTGACCCGCTGGTTGTAAAAGTGACCGTGATGACACAACTCCATCGGTCCTGATCAGGAACAAAAGACAAAAGTGTGTTTCTAATTATTAAAACATGTTAATCAACAACAAAGAAGAAAGCAGCTGGACAGCTGGGTTGCCCCGTCCCCTCCATACAGATGCTTTCTCCTTTGTGTCGGTCAATAGGTGAGTTAGAGAATAACGGTGTGTGTAGGTGTGTGTGGTAGAGATCTAACTAAGCCTTAATTACGAAGGGCTTACCCAGACCACCCGATGCCTACCTCTCCTGACACTGCTCCCGCTCATGGTAGTGAAGTAGATTACGAGGAAGCAAGCAGGCACAGAACTGACAGGTACTGGGCAGCTCTGACACTGCTTTCTCAACAGCCAGGTTCCGGGTACAAGAAGACTTGCTGATCTCACAGCGGCAGTTGGGACAAGTTGAAGTCTCGTCTTTCAGCCGTCCATCAGCAAGGAGATGGTTGAAACAACCAGCACACATTAGGTGCCCGTTAGTGCACTACAAAACAAATAATGCATCCTGGATACATTCATGGCTGAACAACATATTGTTACAAAATCATACCACCTTGTTTCCACCACTAATAGAGTGACTAAGATGGACAGTGCATATGGCCATCAGAAGGTCTCTGCAAGCTGTATATTGTTCTTTGCAAGTGGACCCTCAAAAATTTGATGCCTTTTTTAATAACTCATTGTTATCTAGTTACACAGTGTAAAAACTAAGGTAAAAATTAAACAATTTGTTGTACTAGCACCTATTTAAACAACTTTTTAAGTTTTCATAGTCAGGGCTTCACGATTGTCAAATACAGGAATGAGCAAGTCCCATGAATCCATCACTCCTTGACTAAATGTTGGTCCTTGTGTCATTCAAATCCTAATTTGTTTTTTGTAGAGATTTTGTTGGTGTCTCTAGCTGGTATGAGATGTCAATGAATTTACATGTCCGGCTGTACTTTTCAGGTGGATGAACTAACTTTTTAATCTAGTATGGTAGGGTAGGTCAAGTCGGACTTAGTTTTGTGAGTCAGTAACTCTGAAAATTGTGGACGAACTTGAAATTCTGTATCAAACTCATAGTCATATGGTAATATTTATACACGAGTAACCATCATGTAAATTCAATTCTACTTCTACCACAAATATACTGCACCTTGACACAGCTGGTGCAAAATTACCCAGCATAAGTTTTTTTTTTTTTTTTTAAATTGTACTGTATGTAGCCTGTCTGTTCTGTAACTTATTAAAAATAGGATAAAGGGTCTAAATACTAACGGCGATACTTATTGGCAGAGACGTTAGCGTGTTATACGTCGTTGTTACATGTACTGTTGTAATATGATCTTTTATTATCAAATGCCAAAAATAGACAGGATGCAATACCTTCTAAAGCCAATCAACTATTATTCATACCAAGTTTTGTGCGTATCGACTCTGGCAAGCCGCCAAGTATGTTAGCGGGTCTGTGTTATTGAATAGGTCAGCTGATCGTGTTCACGTGACACTGACATACGAATCTGTCAGCATATGTTATGATCTGTCAGTTTATGTAGGTCATGAATGCATACCAAAGGTCATCGACTAATTCAGTGCTGCTAAATAACACGATTTAACCACAGAAACATTGAAATTCAACAACTACACAACGCTGCATGTTCATTAAACTGAAGTCACATAAATTATAATCGTCTACCTATTATTGATGATGAATTCCCCAAATACGGCGAGATGCTTTTTCTAGTTTCAGCACTGAAAGGATAAACTACCTCAGCATTATATAGAAATACAGATAAGTAAGCAGGCAAGGTATCTTAGTGATTATTACCGTTGCAAAAGTCATTCATGCCCCATCCCATCACTTATTTGCAAATAACGCAATATCAGGAAAACGGGAGAAAAAATGATGGATAACTGTCAGTATCGCTACCTGGAAACATATTCGTGGCAAGTCCAGACAAACTGCGCAGCACAGGATTCCGCTCAGACGGTCTTCTAATCTTTGTTCTTTTTCAGTAGATGGAGTATCTAATTTTGCTTTCTTTTTCTCGGGCTCGAATTCCAGGTCCATATTTTCCTTATTTTCTACATTTTCTTGCAAGACAAGGTTCGATGGGCCAGGAATGTCAGCCATCTCGTTTGTTTACGTTCTGCATTTGTTGACGTTTTCGGCCTCACTCCACTTCGCCTTGACGTCACAATCATCCAATCAGAAGACAGTTGGTAAAAATAGACACCAATGATAGAACTAAACTCAAGTAAACGAAGGGACGTAACTCATATAGTTTACTTTGCCACGTCAATCTATATACTGATATAGCTATATGTCTTGTAGACGTTTTTAATTCCTCTTCCAAACGAAAAACATGGTTTAAAAACCAAAACCGAAAAGTAATGCCATTCAGTGCTTAACGGTCATATTATGTGGAATGATTGTTGGCTAACCATGAATTTTATAATAAAATTGAAGTGGAGATTGTAGTGCATTAATAGCCTGGTTAGCTTCACAGCAGAAAAAAAGTCTAATATACTGAGTTATATACTATGTGAATTGATCTGGGTCAGTCTATTAGAGACCCCTGACTTTGCAAAATGTGTTGGTATAATGCCATTCTGAATGGTTGCTTTAATTAAAATTGTCTTGCAAGATGTCCTGGTTTGCCCAGAGACGTGATATATACGTCTCTGGTTTGCCCAATATCTATCCAGTCTAAATAAACGTGATTAATGTTTTGAGATACAAATGCTATATATATATATATAGTCATACGGTATACATTATCAAAACGTGACATGACAACAAAATAAAAAGAGGTCCACATAATTAATTTGCCAATGACATGGACTTGCCTTTTTTCTGTACTGTTTATATTGTCATCTATCTATTTTGAGCGTTGGGCATTCAGGACACACAGGGTTATCAGTTCTGATATCGACAGTTATTTAAAGATTTAAAAGCAAGTTTTCAGAGTGATAGTTACATTATTAGCTATTTGTTTTAATAATTCTTTATAAAAAACTTTTGTTAAATTTGTATATAGACTTAAAGTAGAAACGATTGATTTTATACACCTGTAGCTTGAGACTGGAACCCTATCAAAACGATAGGGTAAGTATGCTATGGAAATGTTAAGAATTATTATTTGTAAATTGATTAATGATAAATCCTACTATTCATATTGTAAAATATGTGGTATTTCTGCTAAATTTTAAAAGTAAATTACGAGAATATCTATTTCATGGTCTGATTTCATGTCAATTGTGGGCATGTTCTATATGTACTTGTATGTTGTTAATCTGTTATTACAGGGTTTCTATTTTATTGACTTTACCTACAAATCTAATATATCTTGAAATGGATAAAGATTCTTGCTTGTTCTTGAAGTGTAGACCTGACCCAGCATTTTAATACTGCATGAAGATATCCTCATGCAATTTTAAAGTCATTTCTCTGAATCTTGGTGAGCTTTATGTCAAATACATGGAGTTGTCTTTTCCTTGATGACATTGTGATTTTTTAAACTTTAAAATCATAACACAAAATTGTGTTGTCATGAACAGCATTTTGATTCAACAATATTAAAGAGTTATTGCCCTTTGTTTTTTCAAGTATTTTAATTTCCTATCTCTTTAAAACAGATGCTTTATCATCAAAACAATCACCTCTGATTTCTCTCTGGGCATTTTGACTCAATATAACCATTGCTTTTCTTATTTGTATTAATTTCAACACATTAAGTCATAACTTTCTGTTACATGGGACAAGTGCATTTTGTTCCACTCTGTAGTACTTTTGTTTACAACAGGTTAAAGCAATAGTTTATTTAAATATTTCTCAAGCTTTCTATGTTACCCGAAAATTTTCAGCAAAGCATACAGTCTCCGCTTTGTCCATATGTTTGTCCTTTCGTGTCTAGAGCATAACTTTGCCAACCACTAAGAATCATTAAACTACGTGTGTACATTGGTCATAGTAAGGCGATGTGCAGTGTACCAAATTCAGGGCCAGTTGTCCCTCATTTACTATCTTTTAACTGTGCCCTTAGCCAAAATTTTGTGTCCACAGCATAACTTTGCAAGCATTTAAACTATGATAATGAAACTTGGTGTATATATTGGTCATATTAAAATGATATGCAGTGTACAAAATTAACGAGGTTTGAGAGTGTTAGAGGATTGGATTTACAGTGTACCAAATTTGGTACCTGAAACCCCTTAATTAACTTTGTGATCAGTAAAATTGTTTGCAGGGAGCATTTATAAGTTTCACTGATACTCTTGTCATTTAAATGATAGTAGTAACTTCAGTATTCAATCCAGATTAAGCTGAATAGCCATGGATATAGACAATATCTTAGTCTGTGGTTTTACATCGTTTGATAAGTTTGAGATCTCCATTTCTTAGTTCCAGGTGTAGATGGCCTGATGAGATAGTTTGGAGTCCAGCTAGTTATATAATGGACATCTGGCCTCACTTTAACGTCATCGGAAGATGATGATTGGGTTGGATATTTGATAGTATTAATATTGTATCTAGCAATCGTTTGTGTTGTGTCCCTGGGCATATACTTTACCCCTAATGCTCTGGATACAATGGGTTTCTTGTATATAGACTGTGACTCAAAATGACCCTGGCTGCATTCACAGGGTGATAAAAAAGTTCTTATTATATATTGTGTTTTATATAAGTTATCAGACTTGCACAAGCACCTGTGCTGTGACATGTTGTGTTTAATATGACATATGTTATCAGATTTCAAGTATTTAGGATAGTTATCTTTTATCTTAACTTTCAGACTTCCACAAGCCCCTGTGATATTTCTGACATTCACAAGCCCCTGTGATATTTCTGACATTCACAAGCCCCTGTGATATTTCTGACATTCACAAGCCCCTGTGATATTTCTGACATTCACAAGCCCCTGTGATATTTCTGACATTCACAAGCCCCTGTGATATTTCTGACATTCACAAGCCCCTGTGATATTTCTGACATTCACAAGCCCCTGTGATATTTCTGACATTCACAAGCCCCTGAGATATTCAGGCTTTTGAGTGGGCCAAAGTGGAAAAAGCTGAAAAGATTTACTTGCAGTTAAAAAGCATGTCGAAGGTACTGATATCTTGGCCAAAACACTCTAATTTAACTCTATCTATGATAGAACGCCATGGATATTTTATACCGTCATCAATACATTTTGTTCCTCTGTTCGCAATATCATTCCTCCATGTAGCCATTTTGGATGTAAAATGAATTTCAAGCACAAATATTTCATGAATTCTCATTGGTTCTCTTCAGTCTAACCACCAATCATTATTCAGTTAACATCCTTGTTGTCTAATATTGAAAGACGGTTTCAAATCCGGATTTTCGTACACTATAAAAAGTAATGCGGAAATGACACAACATCGAAAATTCTGGTACCATGGAAACACTAGCAAAATGCAGAATCAGAGCCTTTGAAACTCGGAAAACTCACATGCCTGGATATTTCTGATATTCACAAGCCCATGTGATATATCTGACATTCACAAGCCCTCGTGATATAATGGTACTTTCTCTGATGCAAGCTTTCAGACATTTACAAGCCCCTGGGATATAATGTTACTTTCTCGGATGTAAGCTTTTACAAGCCCCGGCGATATAATGGTAATTTCTCTGATGTTAGCTTTCAGACATTTACAAGCCCCTGCGATATAATGGTACTTTCTGTGATGTAAGCTTTCAGACATTTACAAGCCCCTGCGATATAAAGGTATTTTCTCTGATGTAAGCTTTCAGACATTTTCAAGCCCCTGCGATATAATGGTACTTTCTCTGATGTAAGCTTTCAGACATTTACAAGCCCCTGCGATATAATGGTATTTTCTCTGATGTAAGCTTTCAGACATTTTCAAGCCCCTGCGATATAATGGTATTTTCTCTGATGTAAGCTTTCAGACATTTACAAGCCCCTGCGATATAATGGTACTCTCTCTGATGTAAGCTTTCAGACATTTTCAAGCCCCTGCGATATAATGGTACTTTCTCTGATGTAAGCTTTCAGACATTTACAAGCCCCTGCGATATAATGGTATTTTCTCTGATGTAAGCTTTCAGACATTTACAAGCCCCTGCGATATAATGGTACTTTCTCTGATGTAAGCTTTCAGACATTTACAAGCCCCTGCGATATAATGGTATTTTCTCTGATGTAAGCTTTAGACATTTACAAGCCCCTGCGATATAATGGTATTTTCTCTGATGTAAGCTTTCAGACATTTTCAAGCCTCTGTGATATAATGGTTCTCTCTCTGATGTAAGCTTTCAGACATTTACAAGCCCCTGCGATATAATGGTATTTTCTCTGATGTAAGCTTTAGACATTTACAAGCCCCTGCGATATAATGGTATTTTCTCTGATGTAAGCTTTCAGACATTTTCAAGCCTCTGTGATATAATGGTTCTCTCTCTGATGTAAGCTTTCAGACATTTTCAGGCCTCTGTGATATAATGGTTCTCTCTCTGATGTAAGCTTTCAGATATTTACAAGACTAGTCCTTGTAATATATTGTACGATCAAAGATAATTGTCACAGAGAATTTAGTCAACTGAAGGTATACAAATGTAATAACCTAGGGGTCTGTAACAATATTTCCAGGAGGCTGAGGGCTTGTATGGTATGCAATAACCATTGTTACAGGCCCCTGTGGTAATATACAATATAACACAGTCCCTCCTATACAGAATATCGTAATGTACTTGGTACAACACAAGAAAGTTGAAAACATTTTTACATATAACACACATATTATCTCTTAAAACATTCAATCAGGATTATGGTCTACCACACTGAAACATCCTTAATACTGACATCACATATGCTACCTTATAAAATAAGCAAAATCAGATTTGACACACTAACTATCCAGAAGTGTCAGAGCATAAGGCTTTGTTCAAATTCCTCAAGAAATGAAGACATTGATAAGGATTTTTTAAAATTAGTTATGGTAAAGTTGAAATCAAATTTGTCCTGAGATTGTTTGCAGTCTGATAAAAATCTCTTATGGAATAAAGGTTCTAAGACCAAGTGAGCTAATGAAATGGAGGGGTATAACAAAACACTCATCTGGTACATGCAGGGGTATAACCCGACCCACAGCCCTATAAAAAAAAAGAGGGGCATTACCCAACCCTCATTCAAATATATTAAAGGGATATAACCCAACCCTCACCCCTGTAACATGGAGGTGCAAAACCCAACTTTCAATCCCATAAAATCAAGTGATATGACATCATGATAATAATTCATAAGTCCTCTTCAGTATGTTAATAAGATTAACCTTGGAAATATATAGAGTGTGACCTAGGTGAAGATCATGTTTATTCAGTTTTTCCATTATCACAGATTACGTCACCATAACTCGCATATGCTGTGTGTTCGGTGCTGTTAAAGAACACTGCACATATATCTATGAAGAAAACATCTGTAATTGCTGATAACACATGACAATATCATAGCTGGTTTTCAAAATTGTATTTTTTCACTAAAGAGCCAATTTAAACATTGTATTACCTACAATTAGAAAATAGTGAAGGAAGTCTACTTTTGGAATGTCCAACAATGTCCCGTCAGAACCAAAGAGAATGCCAGCTGCTGCATACACAAAACATGCTCCAAACCCAAACCAGTTTTTGTTCAACGTACACAGGGTGGCCATGGTGAGGATAGAAAATCCAGAAACAGCTTGTGAGCAAAGTTCTCGGTTCTTGGGAGGAAGGAAACTGACCACTAGCAGGATACACACAACAAATATGGAAATCTTATTGGCGAGTGCTGATGATCCATATCGATTACAAAACATGAGTGCGATCATGGGGACGCCCACAGCACCAGCAGACCAGGACAATAATTTGTGAGCCTTATAAATTAGCGTTCCTTGTGGTTCTTCCATAGCAAAACGAAAAATCCCCATTGACGCTGCACAAGCTTGTATGAACATACCAAATGCTGCATAGTTGTAGTTACGTCCGTACCAGTAGTGTGATACATAGAAGGCTGATATAGCCAGCATCAAATCAGACAGTGAGGTACTTAACTGCCGAGGCATGTTCTATCTAAACCGTGATCTGAAAACCCAAACAGTATACAATTAAAACAAGTTTGTAGAAGAAAATAGATGCAATACCCTAATTTTTTTTTTTTTTTCATTACCAAAATCATTTTGTATATTTTATGTACCAGGTATTCATAAATAATTTATCAGTGAAATCTTTCTGTAAGAGCTAGTGCTATAGAAGATCTGATATTATCATATATCTTCATAAATAAAAAAAATAATAACAAATGACAAGTAGCACAATAACTTGTTGTGTACTTGATTGTTCACAAAAGCAACTATGTCCCAGTAAAAAATGTAAATATTATCAAGATGGCAACTACATGCTCCTTGCAATTTTTTGAGGAGCATAATAACAACATAAAGAATGTGAATATTAACATTAAAGTATCATTTAAAGATTTTCAGTCTAAAAGCACTAGCAAAGGACAATGGTTGATGCATGGATTTACCATACATTTCTTCTATGACTGTCATATATTAATAAAATGATAATGATAAATGCAGTGCAGAGGGCAGGTGAATGAGAAAGTCTAACAAGTTCTCTGAATACTGCTTAGTCCATAATGTTCTGACTATTTATCCGCGGTTTTATTTTTGCATTGGACAAAGGACCTGTCTGCATCTAAAATAAAAGTCCAGTGAGCAGGTGATTAGAATAACCCTAGCTACCTAGCAAGCCCTCAAAACACTGCTGTACAATTTTGACAAAAGGCAACATTTTAAGATAATATTTATAAATTAATGTACAGATCACAGACTGAGAGTTGCCTTGAGAGCTGGTAAGTGGGACAATTCCTTTCTAACAACCCCTCTCGTTACACTGCTATACTATAAAGCTGACGATAGACATGCAATCGAAAGACGTACAATAAATTCTATAACATTAAACAATGATAAAAGATGATACGATACATGTAAGCGTTGCTGGAGTCTGAGTAAAACGGAAGTAAATTTCCTACTTTCATTTTCCATGTCATCAACATTTCAGAAGTTTTATTTTACAATCGATGGAACTGATTATAACCATAGTGACAATACACTATCTTCTCATTAAAAATTCACACAGTTAGAAATCAATAACCACTAGTAAAACCCTACCGTGTTACTGTCATTTGGCGACATCCACACTGTCAGTTATTGTACATAATTCTGTTTTGTACAACATTACAGTTATAGGCTTTCCTATTCCCTTCAAAAACGAACTTTCTTTTCTAATGATACAGAGGGCAATAGTCGGTTGCCATACTTACCCCTGCTCAGCCTAGAGCGACACTTGCAACAGCCCTTGTCCTCTGCCCTCCTCAATGGACGACGCGTCTAACATCACACAAACTACAGTAGTACTACACGCTCGTAGTGATGTCAAAAAGGTCAAAGTGGAAACTTTTACTGGCAAGGGTTCTACGCGTAGCAGGGAGATAAATGAACGCTGTTTTTTTTGTTTTTTTGTTTTTTTTTCATTATCATTAATTATTATCATTATTTTCACAAATCAGTTTGATAATACACACTAGAAGTTAATTAAGATCCCTGACAAATCCTAAATTAGTATTGAATATTCACTTCTATTCAATTGGGAGTGTTTTTCAAGGTCTTTTGCTTATTGATTTTATTTTTACCTTATCATTTTTTTAATAAATAAGAGGGCAGAAAGTGATCTTTGATATTGTTTGCTTTGAAACGTTTTTAAAACAAGTTAATCCTAGCACAAGCATTAATTGAATAATGATGTCTGATATACATTACCAAGATAATGATAATTTTGTGAACCAATCACTTGTATTATTGTTGATGTCATCGAAAATAGAGTATATGATACTGGTAAAAAAAAGGTTAATCCAGTAAAATCACTCATTTGATTAATGACATCAATTAAACAGATTTTAAACCGCAGGCGATGTCATAAATTTGTATCAGTGATATACATGTAACTGAATATAGTCTGTGTCCATATCAGGGCCAAATGATCTATGGATGTTACTTATCAATATCATTGATTAATTTAGTGATATCATTAATTTGAATAAACAGTGTGAAAAAAGACAAACTCACAAATTAGAAGAAAATAAAAACAAAAACAAATAAAAAAAAACTTAAATAAAACAAACAAGGGATAAAAAACACTTTTAATAAACGATAAGATATTTTCGTTTGATTTTGCTGTAGATGTCCTTTTCCAATGATATAGATAGGCAGGTTTTACTTCAAAACCCCCCACTGATTTGTGTAATTAGCTTTTTATTAGTTGATTTGGTGAAGGGTGCAACACTGAGGTGAATTGCTTGTGTACCTGATGGTTATTTTAGACTTTCTCTGTTATAAACATGTTATAGGGCCAAAATGCTCCTTATGTGTTGGTATGGTCCAACTTTAAAAGATAATTGACTACACTGAATGGTCTAGAAGCATTTTTTTATTTTCTATAATTTGTATTATAGCCCTTGATATCACAATCCTGCTTGATTTCTTAATCATAACTGATAAAGGTAAATTGATTGATGTATGGTATAATCATCAAAGTTTAATGGCAAAAGAATAAATTTGGCTTGGGGGTTCACACGTATCTATAAATGGCTTAGCCACTGTCACAAGCTCCATCATAACTGCGAGGGCCACATTGTAGGGGATTCTGATCATGGCTTTCATGACCAAATTTTTTCCTCAGAATTATGACAATGGGTACTTTCATTATGCCTAGTGCATGTTAATTCATTTAAAGTTCGCAATGAGAAATGTACAGATGTTGAGAATGATTGATTCCATGACAAGACTAATTTTTCTATTTCGATGTCCATATTGGATGCCTTCCAAGTGTCATACCAAGTGTTTTCTGGCATTTCATATTTTTTGCATGGGGATGTGTTGACCAGTTTAAAGAAAACCTGATCCACAAATCCTTTATGACTCTTTCATGATGTTGCTGGCATAGGCATTGATATCTCAGAAGTAATGTTCGAACCTTTTGTGTTTGGAGTGTCCTTTCAGTAGAGGTGATGAAAGATAAACAAGATATAAAATTAGTTTAGTTGTAGTGTCAGTTATTCTTATGGTTTACACAATGTCATATTAGTATACACTTTATTCAGTGCTGCATATGATAACCTTTTATTCACTCCATTCTCTGTTCAAGTTTGTCAAGATTTATTCAATGTTGTGTACATTAGTATTCATTTTTATTCAATTATGTTTACATTAGCATGGAGATTTACTTAATGCTGTGTTCTTTAGTGCACTTCTATTCAACGCTATGTTTTATTTAATGCTGTCAAAGTTAGCCTATTTTAATTCCTTACATGTTTGTGAGCATAGTCATGGTTTTATTTAATGTTTTATTCAATGCTGTGGACAGAAGCTTTCAGTTTTATTCAATGCTGTGGACAGAAGCTTTCAGTTTTATTCAATGCTGTGGACAGAAGCTTTCAGTTTTATTCAATGCTATGAACATTGGCATGGTTGCATTAGGTACTTTGTACATTTGATTTTACAATTCTGTGAACACAATTTTATTCAAAGCCCTGTGTTAGTGTACAATTTTATTCAATGCTGTGATTGTTAAACATACATATTTATTCAATGCTGCGAATGATAGCGTAGTTATATTCAATGTTGTGTGTGTTAATGTTGTTTTATTCAATGCTGTGAACATTGAAGCAGTTGTATTCAATGTTGTGAACATTGAAGCAGTTATATTCAATGCATTCAATGCTGTGAACATTGAAGCAGTTATATTCAATGCTGTGAACATTGAAGCAGTTATATTCAATGCTGTGAATGTAAGCATATTTTATTTAATGCTGTGCTTGTTAGCGTAACAATAAATGGAGTTATTTAGAATACTGAACACATTTACAAGCATCAATTAAATTCTTTCTGACATTATCCACTCTACCGATCAGATATCAATTGTGATGTCATGATAAGTACTATGTTGTTATGTCATGAATTGATGTGATATTATAATTCCAACACAATGGTTACATCATGAATTGAAAATAGTGCAACAAAATGGCTGCCTCTGTTTGATTTTGTCCCCCTGTTTTGACTTTAACACCTGTCGAAATGTATTTTTTCACCAAAACTTGTAAGACTTGTTTAATGAATATCCATATCTCAAAGCTGGAATACAAACAGTGTGGAATCATCACAATTTAACAAAAACAATAAGATATCATTTTATCAATATTTTATTTCAACAATTTACACTCAACATAAACTTACATTCTCACAAATTTTCATTGATCACACAAAATTCAGCATTTCTATATAAAAAATTCCTTCAATGCTGTGTTTGTTGTCATAGCATATGCTACATAGTATAAATATATCTTAATATTTTAAGTTTTGAAGGTTTGTGAACATAGAAGATCTAAGTAACACTGAACTTGTCCATCACTATAAAGTTACAGCGAGTCATACACTACAACACCACTATAAAGTTACAGCGAGTCATACACTACAACACCACTATAAAGTTACAGCGAGTCATACACTACAACATCACTATAAAGTTACAGCGAGTCATACACTACAACACCACTATAAAGTTACAGCGAGTCATACACCACAACACCACTATAAAGTTACAGCGAGTCATACACCACAACACCACTATAAAGTTACAGCGAGTCATACACTACAACACCACTATAAAGTTACAGCGAGTCATACACTACAACATCACTATAAAGTTACAGCGAGTCATACACTACAACACCACTATAAAGTTACAGCGAGTCATACACTACAACACCACTATAAAGTTACAGCGAGTCATACACTACAACACCTGTTCTATTCTGTCAGCCTAACAACTGTCACGACTTTGAAGAAATTAACGAAAGAATCAGTGATTAAATGAAAACAGATAAAATTGAGAGCTAGAATTCAATACAAAGATGATTAAAATCCCATATTTAGAGAGACCAAAATAAAACAATCTGAAAGAACAACAAATTTTTGCTACATTAAAATATACCACTTTATAGCTGTATACTTAGTGTATGACACAATATCTGAGAGCAATTTATATACCCACTTACCATAATTACGGAAGGTTGCTCATAAACTATGATTTTGTGCTACAGTGTTTTAATTTCCTGACCTGAGAATTAAAGTTTTAGCACTATTGTAGGGTCATCATATGAAACTCCATCACCTTCCTGAAATTAATCTGTATTGTGATATTTGGGTCTTTATTTATTACAGAGAAGTAATTTAGAAATAGCTCTACAAAAAACACAGACTGATAAGCTTCGTTAAGGAACAGCAATGTTAAAGTTCTGTTACATAATCTGATCTGTTTGTGTTGTAAGTCACACAATTCTTTTTGTCATCAATCAATTTAAAATGCAGGTTGACAGTCACATTTCAGTAAGATATATTTCATTTCTTTGATATATACGCTATAATACACATGAAATATCATTTTCGTGATGAGAGATCCAATGATGTGTTGCATCATAACAGATATTTCACATTGACTGACTAATCATCAGTACAGACAGCAGTAGAGTTACTTTGCCTTCTCCCTTACACAGAATTCACGTCCATTATCCACAGATTAGCTGTTTGACTATCATAACAGATTTTATCTATTTATCTTTCTCAAATTTTATTGATGGAGATGAAAACTGGAAAATTTCATCATCAAAATACTCCTCCTCCACCTGCTCTGATGTATCCTCACTAAAGAATGTGGGCATAGGTGGTCCATCTACATTGTCTCTTCTCTTAAACATTAGGGCTGTGTCGTAGATCCTAGTGTAGCAGTGGACAGGGCCTGGAAGATGTCCCTTAAGGTACAGGACATTGTATTTAGTGTTGATCCTGAGTATCTGTAATATAGAGTGATGAGGATGACAGCTACAATAACAACAAAAATATAACTGATGTTGAAAAAGAGACAAAGGGCTCTATATAGTCACCTGAATGAACTCACAAACAGAAAAAATTGGAATGAATTTGTAGCATAGAGAAGAGAAAATAAGAATTCTATTTTTTCAGCTTTACTAAAGTTGTAACTCATTATTGCTTAGCATTCATGACATAATGGTGTCTTATTAAACTATTGTAAACTTTATACCCTCCCCAAGGGGAAATCTGAGACCATGGGGTCATGAAATTTACAATTTCAAAATTACAAAATTCCAGGAATGAAGATTTTTAATTCTACCATATTAAGATAGTGAAAAGAAGATGAACAAGGATCAACATGTACATATCATCAAAAAACATCAAAAGTGTAATTTTCCTACATCAACAATAGTAAAAGTTGTCCCCTCCCCATGGTAAATGTGAGACCTTAGAGTCCAGTGTAAATTATTCTGACATCTTATTGATTCTTTTATATTGTATGGAGTCAATCCCTGCTATATATCAGCGTCATTGGATACCCTGATATATACCTGTGTTTACTGTAAATGACATCCTGGATACCCTGATATATACCAGTGTTTACAGTTAATGACATCCTGGATACCCTGATATATACCAGTGTTTACTATTAATGACACCCTGGATACCCTAATATATACCAGTGTTTACTGTTAATGACACCCTGGATACCCTAATATATACCAGTGTTTACTGTAAATGACATCCTGGATATCCTGCTATATACCAGTGTTTACTGTAAATGACATCCTGGATACCCTGATATATACCAGTGTTTACTGTTAATGACACCCTGGATACCCTGATATATATGTACATCCTGGATACCCTGATATATACCAGTGTTTACTGTAAATGACATCCTGGATACCCTGATATATACCAGTGTTTACTGTAAATGACATCCTGGATACCCTGATATATACCAGTGTTTACTGTTAATGACACCCTGGATACCCTAATATATACCAGTGTTTACTGTTAATGACACCCTGGATACCCTAATATATACCAGTGTTTACTGTAAATGACATCCTGGATATCCTGATATATACCAGTGTTTACTGTAAATGACATCCTGGATATCCTGATATATACCAGTGTTTACTGTAAATGACATCCTGGATATCCTGATATATACCAGTGTTTACTGTAAATGACATCCTGGACATCCTGGATACCCTGATATATACCAGTGTTTACGGTAAATGACATCCTGGATACCCTGATATATACCAGTGTTTACTGTTAATGACACCCTGGATACCCTATATATACCAGTGTTTACTGTAAATAATGACACTGTAAATGACATCCTGGATACCCTGATATATACCAGTGTTTACTGTAAATGACATCCTGGATACCCTGATATATACCAGTGTTTACTGTAAATGACATCCTGGATACCCTGATATATACCAGTGTTTACTGTAAATGACATCCTGGATACCCTGCCATATACCAGTGTTTACTGTAAATGACTTACTTTTATCCCTTTCTGTATATTCCAGTCCATTCCCATGTGTCCCGGCATTTTCTTCCCTGGCATGACTCGTGAATGTCCCTTCATAAATAAATATGTAGTCAGCACTGCTATATAGTCCAAGATTCATTCACATAATGTGGATAACAATGCAGAAACATATACATCTTACATAGATGAAAAATTAAGAAATAAATTCCAGATATGAATGATTTTAAATAAGACAATATTCATTCCTTTATTTATAAACTGCCATTATGTAAAACAGGCACTGTCACTACAATACATCTGTTTTGAAGCTTGATCTTTGTTGCTCGACACTTATCCTTATTTGTGATCCTCGATTTGACTCACTTGTTGTCCAATAGCTCCTGTACGTCGCATAGCTTTTGTGTTGCCATGAGATTTCCTACCTCCTGTGAACTTCCATCTTTTAACAACACCTTGGAAACCATGACCAATTCTGAAAGTAAAATTTTAAGCATGTAAAGACTGATGTTGTGTTTTTTTGTTTTTGAATTTCAGATATCATTTACCTTATTATCTCCCCTTACCGCCCTCCCTATATCACATCCCTTCAAAGAAATATTGATAATAGAGATACTTACGTCTTAGCTTGTACATCCACAAAGTCTCCAACACGAAAGTGCATGACAGACAATGGAGTACCTGAAAAAACATGTGATTTTATTTTAGAATATAGACAATGGGGTATCTGGAAACACAAGTAATTTGTGTTTGAATATAAACAATTGGGTACCTGGAAACACAAGTAATTTGTGTTAGAATATAGACAATTGGGTACCTGGAAACACAAGTGCAAGTGCTTTATGTCAGGATATATGTGTTAGCGCCATCATCCACTCAATCAATATGGTGGAATTTGACTGACATTTGACTTAATACTTAATATCCTGTATATCCAATGATAATTCTTGGGCCACTTTAAGATTTAAGAAATAAGTGGACTTGCCTGGCTGTATGGCTGCATTTGGTGTGACTAAAAACCTTGTTAGTTTTCTCTTTGGTGGTACGCCTGCCTCCAGAAATAAGTTGTTGTATTCTTTTCTAAACTGTAATAGGATAGTATCACATCTGATGAAACATTTCCTGTTGACAGTCATACAATAAACACAGTAAATGCTTTAGGAGAGCTGACATGACAATATACATATAGTATTACAATAAATATGAAATACATAAGAAGTGTTTGTCAATAACAAAATACATGACAAATCTATGATGTCTTAAAAGAAGCAAGTTTTGAGGCAAAATTAAATATAATTCTTAAATCTTACTAAATATTAAAATTAAAATTCCTCTCGAGCATCCATGAAAATATAAAACCAAAACATTCAATATTTGTGGTGATTGTAAAATCCCAACAAAACACTGATACAATATCAACATTCAAGAAACATGACAAAGTAATGCCTTTCAACACTTGAAAATCATTTGACATTAAAAGCCTACCCAAAGTTTAAAATGCATGTATCCAACTAATGAGGTTTTGGTTTTGTTTTACCAGAAATAATTTCACCTGTAGACTATGGGAGGGACAGTTAAATCCCACAGGAACACTGATTCTAAATATCAGTACCACAGCATAGAATAATTCTAAAGTAATATACTGATTCTCTCAACACTTGTACAACAATTTTAACATCTGAAAGCTCTGTTTTTGTCCTTGTCTGATTTATATACTGTCAAATTTAGATGCGCAATTCCTGTGGTGACGGAGAAGTAACAACAGTTACTGTCCAGGATAAGGGGATTCATTACATCTTTCTAAACACTTACCTGCTGTGGGTATGAACTCAGAGCTCCGACAACAACAGAACCAAATTTTCTCCAGTATGGAGTACAACCTATAGATGTACTGAACTTTTCTGGTGGTATATATCGTATCACATGGTTGTCAATTATCTATAAAGGAAACATTGTAATCATCATTAAATCTGTGTCTTACTATAATATCTACTCCAAGAATGTATTGTTGAGAAGTTTAAAAATTTTAGACACATGAATGGTAACAGATAGTAACATGTCATTTTGTCTTTTGGATAAAAACATTTAGCTATTTCGAAAGTGCCTGATGATATATCAAACGGCTAACCTGGTACAGTGTTACATCAATTTTCTTTCCATTTTTCCCCCACTGTGGAATAACACCAAGCTTCACACCTAGAACACCAGTTCTTCGTGTGCTGAAAAAAAAACAACACAATTGAAATGAACTGGTTTTCTGTTGATGATTTTGATTGATTCTGCAATGATTCAGATTAAGTGTTTTAATGTAACTATTAAACTGACTGGCTTCCAAAGCAGGCCAATATAACATTAGCTATTTTCAGTTGGGATCAGTATTATCTTGTTTTGTTTTGGGTTTTTTCAGTAAGTGAATAAATAGATACTCCACCCACTTCCCATATATAATGAATAGAACTATATGTAACCTGGTGATGTTTAGTATTTAAATCAGATGGATTTACATCCTCGTCATCAACTTTCTCATTGCCTTTGTGAATTCCATTTAAGCATTCTTATTCTTTCTGCCTTTATCCTTCTCTTCTTCTGATCCTTTGTCATTTAGCTATTTGGTAATGTTACACAGTAAAGTCAGTTTTCATTTACAGTTATGTGTTTGTCCATTAATGTCCAATGTTATTAAAAAAGAAAAAAAATTACCTAATCTCTATGTTGTTTGATGTCAATTAAATGTATTTATTTAAAATAAACCTTTGATTACTTCTACAGTATTTAGTAGAAATTGTGACAAATGTCTTTGTTCTGTAAAAAGCCCATTAGAATGTTGAATTAGTCACACATTGAAAAACTTAAATACTTATGCATGAAAGAGAAGCTTTCCATTTTCTCTTTCCAAATTTTAATAACATATCCTACATTTTTTCTTTCTTCATGTATAACAGTCTTTAACTTTCTCTCTTGCCACTTTGCAAGAACTGGATGTTTATGATACAGACAAAGACAAAGGTGTTGGTTAAGGAGTTACGGGGAAAAAAATGTTTGAAATATTTACCGTTTGATCCAGTGACCTTGAAACTACAATATTCACATGACCTTGAAACTACAATATTCACATGCCCTTGAAACTACAATATTCACATGACCCTGAAACTGCAATATTCACATGACCTTGAAACTGCAATATTCACATGACCTTGAAACTACAATATTCACATCTTTCTCTAACACTGTTGTTTATGGCCTATAAAAAAGTTGAAGATTAACGAGAAAAGATTTGATGACCTTTTACCAAGTGATGTTACAACTTGGTGAACATCATTTCCTAAAACTTCCAAATGCATATATATGCCTCTATAGATTTCAAATCAAATGGAATTTTTTTACCAGTGAATCAACAATATTTCATCTTTATGATATAATGAATATTTTATGCCTATTCCAAATATTCAGTTATATGTACATAATTTCAAGTAATGTAATTTTATCCCTTTAACTCTCACAATTTTGTTTGGTTTTATTTATGTGTAAACACTTTATTTTGTGTATCATTTGCAACATATCCAGCATTCACATCTGCCATATCTTAAATCTTTTCTGATGTTTATGTCCTCAGTACTTACAGTACTTTGATTAAGTAAAAGTTCCCTTAAGTTGTCCTATCAAATGATCCTATTATAATGGTAAATAGTGAGTAAATATTCTCTTACAGTTTGTCCCATTCTCCTCTAGGCCAGAGGTCTTCCTTTAAAGGACTTGGGACTTCCTTGAATTTGTTTTCTGCTAGTTCCTTTAGGAATTGTTGGTTCTCCCATGTCAGCTGTTCTGTTGATACATTGGTTTTCTTCTTGACATGCCAACCTGGTGGGGCACATGTACGTCTTCTCTCTCGAACCTGTAGATGGCAGGTCAGTATCCTGTTCAAGACAAACCATATTGAATATTTATGGTTTATCTAGTGTTGTCTATGGTTATAATGTTGATCTTCTTTCGACAGTGAAGTGAACAGTATTTAATCTAATAGGATTACATATAAGCAATTAGTTAGAAAAACAATCCCATCAAATTAATTAATGACCATATAAAAAAATTAACCTCTACTGACTATTGCCTTCCCAAGAGAATTAGTCAGCTCCTAAAAAACAAAAGTTCCTTGTAGACAATATCAGACTTTTGTGTCATTACATCAAAATTTCCTTCTTTGTCTAAATGCACAAATTCTATGTACAAAAGTTCTAGAATTTACTGTCAGATGTCAGTAATGACAGGTGGCAATCAAATGACCATGAATGAAAATAAGGAGTTGCAATTACAAGAGATTTAATGACTACAGTTTGTGGTACGGATGGAAGAACTAAACATTCTAGACACTCTAACTTTATTGAAAAACAGAAAAAATTATCCACATTTTAAAATGTATATTAAGAAAACATACACAGACTGAATCTGTCAATGGAATATTAACACATAATATCTTAAAGTTAATGGTTTTTAATCACTTTTTTCATTCTTTCTGGAAGTGTGACATGTCACAGCAACCATGTTATCCTGGTGCAATTTCATGCATTTGATATGGATAGACAATATGGCCGTTCATAGCGGTGCGAAACCGATGTCCATATGATACATAATGTTTCCAAGTAGCCTATACTTTTTGAAAGTTTCAGTGAAAACTGTATTTACCTTGGTATAAATCAATGCAACTTTTATATATGGAAACCCCAAATTGGCGTGTAATAGGTTAGTTTGGTTTGATAAAAAAAACCCTAACATTCTAGTTTACAATTAGGCTCTATAATAGGTTTCTTATTTTGGGGGCTTATCATTATATAAATATAATATAAACTTACAACA
Organism: Ylistrum balloti; assembly: GCF_031769215.1. Taxonomy (NCBI): domain Eukaryota; kingdom Metazoa; phylum Mollusca; class Bivalvia; order Pectinida; family Pectinidae; genus Ylistrum; species Ylistrum balloti. The sequence continues at coordinate 697,163 of NW_026782534.1, read as the reverse complement.
ATTGCGAAACAAGTTATGTCAACTTATACTAATCACTCTTGTTGGCCCGGATGTATAAAACCCATACGCAAATTTACCTTATCACGTCCGTTCCGGGAATCGAACCCGGGTCGGCTAGGTGAAAGGCGAGTGTGTTACCACTGCGCTTATCATTGATAGAAGTTTATTAAATTACTGAATATTTCGTTAAACATTTTTCATAAAAGGCAAGTATTGTTTAAAAAAAATCCTTATTTTTATGAATTCGACAACATAACACGACAGTCAAGAACGCAACGAAATAGTGAAGGGTCCGAAACCAATGCCATGAGGATAACTCAAGGACATTTGTCAGTCCAAGATCACCCATTTACATTATCGTAATCCCCAAATATACAAACTGATAATGCGCACGGTTATATTGATACAGTACCTAGATGTTGTCAGTGCATCTTTAAACAAAATGCATTGAAAAATACAATTAGACGCAGTAGCGAGTACATGTCCACCTTTTACCATGGAGGCCGCCATTGCCATTTACCGCTTACATACAACAAAATCAACTTCAACTATCCTTAAACAATCAATTACATCTAGATTGTAGCTTTGTATTTTTGTCATCTTTTATTTATAAAATTGTTATTTTCGTGCTTGTATATGTCTATTTGGTTTTACAAAATGTCCATTTAAAGATATTTTTCTACTACTTAAGCGACGTACAGCATGGGCGAAAAGTTTACAGGGTGTAACGTTAAGAAATGAGCCAGAGACAATTCTCACGTTTGAAGGAAGAGCAAGAGAAAGCAATACAAGAAACAAACATCAAATTAGAAAAATGGTGATGTATTGCACATTGCTTCATTTTATATCGAATGACAAAGATTGCAAATGTCAAAGAACTTAAACCTTGGAATACCACCGCAGAGCATTCATATTTAGTCAATAACATTATACATTGTACTAGTAAACAGTTGGTACGGGACATAAAGCGAATGCAACCTTTTCAGACAAACACATAGGTACACAACCATACTACATACACATATCTAGTTTCTCTTAACTAAGCTACCCTATTTAATTTTCCATTGTTGAATATTGGAGTAACAACAAATCTGGCTAAATTATCAGATATTAGATACATTACCTAGTCAAATCTGACTATTGGTTATGTATGTTGTAAATAATCAAATCTGAACTCTTGGTTATGTATGTTGTAAATAGTCAAATCTGAACTCTTGGCACCATATATTGTATATAGTCAAATATGACTATTGGCTACATAAACGGAATCAAGTCATATCTAACAATATATAAATTGTCAACGTGTATAATTTGTTGTAGTGCACAGTATCCTGTCCGCCATGTGTGAATTTTCATACATAAAACTTCTCAAGTTATACATGTGGCATTCAGCTTAAACTTTTCTGAAATTTACTGAGTCAAAAATGGCAGAATTTAAAATGCGTACATTATTTTTCAGGGAGCAGTTCAAGTCAGATTATGTTGCTTTAAAAAGTAGACTTAAAACCCTTCCTGACAAGGTCTCTCATGATGTAATGGTAAGTACACTTAAAATTCCTCCTGAAAAAGTCCATCCTCTGTACTCCAGGAGTTACGATCACTTTCGCTCTAAGTATCTGTTGAACACTTCACTGAAACTGAAGCTTAATTGAAGTGATTTGATCGGTCCCTGGGGAAACAAACTGACCAATCACACATTGTATACTCCTATTGAAGATTACCAAATAGCAACACCCAACTTCAACGCCATTACAATAAAAAGTTATGCAACCTAAAGATTGGTTTGATGTACATCAAAGGATCAAATTAGTCTTTTTGTCTTGTGCACAAGGTGTCACACATTGCCATGACATGTTCTAGGGATACAGAGAGCAAAAGTGATGGTAACCCCTGGAGTAGTATGATGGAGAAATTCTCACATGAAGTATAGTAAGTAGACTTAAAAACCCTTCCTGACAAGGTTTTGCATAATGTAATAATCAGTAGACTTAAAACACTTCTTGACAAAGTCTCACATGAAGTATGGTAAGTTGATATAAAATTCTCACTGACAAGATCTCGCATGAAAAATGCTAAGGAGACAAGGAAAAAGGTTATAATACAAGATCTTGTTATTGAAACACTATTGCTTGCTTTCATGTTGAGTGCTGGAGATGAAAATTGAAAGTGATGCTGTCATAATATGTTACCAATGACTTTCTGACATGCAGTGCTATGAAGAAAATAGAAATGATGACTAAAGGTTACCCAGTATCATATTGATCTTTTGAAGAACTTAACTAAAGGGTAAATTTAAACCAAAAAAAAACAGACAAACAAACAAGAGAAACAGAAAAAGACAAAACATTGTTTTCTACAAGTAATCTTGTCTTATGTTCCAGGTCAGAGGAGTCAAATTTCATTTGTACTGATTTATCTTAAAAAATACTGCCTATAAAAGTGAAAATTATTGTACTGTTCAATGACCCTTTCAGGTTCCATTTGGTTCGTTGGCGTTCATGCCAGGAAAATTGGTACACACAAATGAAGTTTTGGTATTGCTGGGAGATAATTGGTTTGTGGAGCGTTCTGCTAAGCAGGCAGCTGCCATTGTAGACCGTCGTTTGAAAGGTAGTTATATGTATGTCTGAAAAAAAAACTGATATGACAATGTATTATACTAATAAATGTACTCAGTAATAACACGTACTTAATAACAACACGCTCAGTGTTTTCCACTGAAGTTTTAGCTCATCTGGCATGAAGGGCAAAGGGTAAGAAGCTAAAATTTGTTGTAGTAATTGGTTAAAATTGATTGTATGTCCCCATTGTTAATGCCACTGGTGCACCTGCTAATATATTTGTAATGAAAATTGAATATCAGCTGATCCATGTAGACCCATTTAGCTTCTTATTCAGATGTGTTGTGATAAACATTTTCCTCTGTTGGATCACAGTGTATTTAAGAATACCACATCACAATTTTATATTCTTTGCGTGTATGTAGGAAGTATCCTGGAAATAAAATTACAGTTAAATCTAGAAATTGTTAACAAACAATTTGATGAGCTTTTCACCTTTATTGAAATTAGTACCAAGAGGTCAGCCATTTCCATAAACTTGATGCACAATCATTTGGGCACTTTATCAATTACATATCAAGACTCTAGACCTTTGCGTGTGTTACCCAAAGAAACACTTTCTAAATTTGACCTCTGTCTGAATGATGACCTTTGACACTTCATTTATTATTTCAATCAACAATCACTGATTCTTATATGCTATAACACATATCATTGTCCTGTGCCTCTTTGTTTTTATTGAGAAGTCATTGAAATAAGACATTAAACCCATTTGACCTTAAAAGTGGGTCAAGGTCATTTCTTTTCACAACTTTGATAGCCAATCATTTAGACATCTTACATATCAATTATCAAGATGCTAGACCTCAAAGAATTTGAAAAAATGATTTTTAAAGATTTTTATACAAAAAAGCACTTTGAACTTTGACCTCTACTGCAAACTGAAAGTTGTCTCTTCACACAATATTTTTTGACTACTTTTGATAGCAACTGTAAGCAGAACAGTATACCATTGACCAAATAACATTGTCACAAGTCTCTTGGTTATTATGGAGAAGTCATTAAAAAATTTTAAGACATTTGATCCCTATGACCTTGAAGGTGTGACAAAGGTCATTCATTTTCATAACTTTGATAGCAATCACCTAGGCACCTTACATATGAAATTTAAAGACACTAGACTTAATAGAACTTTAAAAGAAGATTTTTAAAGATAATGCTTTTGAAATTTGATCCCTACCAAAAATTGAAAGTTGACATTTCATACAATAATTACATAAAAGAATTGATAGCACATTGTTCACAATATGCTACTGATCAAATATCACTGCTCGTGGTCTCTTGAACCACTTTTAAAGAACTTCATTTGACCTACTTTTGTAAAAACATATAAGTGACAAAATGTAAGCCACTTAGGTTACCAACAAATAAATGTAATTGCATAATACCTGTATAATCAATGGTTTTGGAGTTATAGCCTTGTTGTGATTTTGACCTTTGACATCATGGTGGCCATATTGGTTTTTTAACCTTCTTGAAAATATTTCAGGAACACATTCAATCCATATTTTTTTTTTATCATATTATACTTTGCAGGCTGTGAATAACAAATAACATTAGGTCACCATGAAAAGCCCTAATAATCTTGATGTGTTTAGTCAGATATATACAATGTTGTTTTGTTTGCTAGGTTTATTGCCCTATGAAATTTGTGTTACATTTAAACTTATTAGATTTATTTTATTGTATAGGGCTTTTACAACATGTTGATGTTTTATTTTACAGATGTTGAGTCTCAGTTAGATGGATTGAAGCAACAGAGAAAGATTTTGTCACCAAGACTGGAATTTACTACAGATCTTACAAAGTCTGTCGAGGTAACACTTTTATTGACAAAAAAAAAGTTACAAATATCTTAGAAAGTTTATTAGTGAAATTACAAATTGTTCAGACATAAATAAATTTGTTATTAGAGGTGTGAAGAAGAACACCCATTGTATCAAGATCACTCCTTTAAGACTGACTTATCTTACGGCCAACAATACCGCACTCAATACTTCAGGGCTCGGCTTACATGGTAAACAGTTAAATGTGGTTAGGAGTGACAGTGGAGGTCATGGTCACATGTAACTGTTTATCATGTAAACTTTGCCCTGATGTCAGCCTAGTTAAGGCTGAAACAGGGCGGCAACCAGCTCTAGAAGATAGAATAAACCTTGATATGGAATGGATTTGTCTTCACTCTTATACCATTACTTTAGTCCTAGATTGTTGGAGAAATCATCCACCAAGTGAGTAACCAAATATTCAGTCAAGTAGGTGGTATGTTAAATGATTGTGTAAAATGATATGTCTTACCATTGTGATTATAGAATTTCCATGTTGTCATGTCATCAGGAACAAGGCGTTGTAGATATTACAGAGGAGTATGACGAGGAGAAGGAGAGTCTCTGGAGAGGTGAGTCTTCCACATGCATCACACAGCTAGTAATTCATTTGTCTTATATTTCAAAAGAAAGTGATCAGGGATTCATATTTCAAAAGAAAGTGATCAGGTATTCAAAATAAATGGTATGTTCCATAGCATTAAACATTAACTTTGTGGAGCTATTATTGTCCTGTATGTGACTGTACTCTATACACAGTTTACTACTCTGTCTACTTGATAATACTTTGACTGCAATAAGTTTTCAGGAGTACATGGTATCTACCTCCTAGTAATGTTGATATTAAGTAGTGTTTAAAGTTCTTGATTTTGGTAAATTCCATTTATAGAACAACATAGGAAAAGGGTTCAGGACCTGAAGAAAAAGAAACAAGGACCCAGAAAGAGCAGTGGATTCCAAGACAGGTCAGAAGGTCAGGAAAAGCCAATGACTGATGAGCAGCTCTGGGAGAGGCTGGACGAACTTGAGCGGATAGAAGCAGAAGGAAATGAGTTACAAATGTAATGTTTATTTATCTAGTGTCAACTGATAAAACCCTAGTTTATGTGGTGACTGATATGATCCTGCTTGAAATCACCCTATATCTGTAAGTCTGTTATCCAGCTGTAAACAATTCCTGTTATCACTATTTCTTGAGATGTACTGGATGGATCTTCCTGAAATTTCATGTCGGTACCTCTTTGTCCCTAGTTGTGTCCATTTAATTTTGAAACTGATCAGAAAAAGATAATGACTGACAGATAGTCATTTTGAATTTTGATAATGAAAGTTACTATTACTATTTCTTAAAACTTTCTAGCTGGATACTTCTCAGATTTCAGTGTCCCTGGTTATGCTCATTTGATTTTGAGACTGATCATAAAAACAAAATTGTAGACAGACAGTCAGCTTGGATTTTGACAATGAAAATTTGTTATGGCTATTTTTTGAGAAATGCAAGATGGATCTTTCTCAAATTTCATATGTAAGTTTCCTTGGGTTCCGAGTTGTGCCCATCTGATTTTGAGATTTACCAGAAAAACAAAATGGCCTACAGACAGCCATCTTGTTTTTGACAATGAAAGTTTGTTATCACCATTTCTTGAGAAATACTTGATTGATCTTTTTTCAAATTTTGTATATAGGTCCCCATGGTCAGTAGTTGTGTCTTTCTGACTTTGGGACTGATCAGAAAACTAAAATGTGGGATTTGGCAGTTCAACATTCTCATCTGTATTTCTTAGAAGGAATATTCAAATTTCACAGAGGAGAGAAAAGAAGGGAAAAGTCTTAAAATAGATAAAGATCAGATGATGGTTAGGGCCAAGATCCCTCTTGGATCTCTTGACTAGTAACTGATTTAAGCCTACATAACCCCAGGTGAAGATCTGAGGTGTGTGGTTCAATGCTCCGTACCTATAGCTGTTTGTGTTTCATCGGAAACAAACCAGTTTGTGATGTCATGGTTGTTTCTTTGTGCCATCAGTTTCTGCACGGAGACATTACCTAAAGCGCCTTGGCTTTTCACAGAATGGTATAATAAACAAACTTTGTGAAAAAAGAGTACAGTGTATTTGATAATAAGAATAATCATGAAAAAGGGAACACAGAACATGTGATTAAAACATTGGACCTTCAAACATGTTTTACCAATGTTGTTCTACTGATATCTCAATTGAATGATAAATGACAGATTTTGGACTGTGTGTCTTAATCTTTGTCAATAAGTTTGTTTACTTGGTTTGTTGCCCAATGAATCAGGGTCACTTGGTGACAGGATCTCCTTATAGTAACTGGTAGCTACCTCACAAGATATTAGGCAGACTCGCTGCACGCTCTCCAGGGCAACTACGGTGAAGTATCTTGCCCATGGATACAAACAGGAGAACATATGACATTCTGTGATGTATCCTTAGAAATATGAAGTGCATGATTTAATCATGGAACCACACACCTGTGATCTTCACCTGCTTTACCTACTAAAATAGCTGGTGTGAATTAGAAGTGAGTTGTAGTTGTTAGAAGCACTGACTGATATGTTCAACAGTAGAAGATACATCTTATCAATCCAGGGTTTATCTATCTTAGGCTGGACATGGAGGATGAGATCAAACTCTCTCTACCCCCACAAAGTGATGATGATGAGGAGGAGGAGGATGAAGAAGAGGATGAGAGTTCCTTATCCACCTCAGATGACAGTGAACATGAGGGATCCTCACGGATAACTTTCACACACACCAAGGTCAATTCAATATTACTGAAGGAGCTGTTTAATCAGTTATTTTTTTGACTGAAACACTGAAATATTTCTTACAGTTGTTCTTTTTACATGGCCGTCAAAAAGTTTGATAGGACATATTATGGTATGGCATGCATCGATTTGTCGTAAAAATTCATTTGTCTGGAGATCCCCCAAAGTTTTCAACCAGTCTTTTTTCTAACTTTCATGACATAAAGTTTTATTTGCTTGAACAACAGTTTGATTTGACTGGAAAATATACTGCTTTTTTTTGTAATATTGATTTTTTATGTAGATCTCCTTTCTGTTTTCCACCAGTTTCAAACTTTAAAGGCTTAATCATCACGACATGAAATTGTATTTTCCTGAACAGCAGTATGATTTGACTGTATTTGGAAGAGTTACTGACCCTTGCTGTTTTCATAATCATGATCTTGTCCCGATCTCCTCTCTAAGATATTACCAATTTCTTTCAACTTTTGTAGGCTTAATTAGCATGATATGAATTGTGTTTTCCTAGTTATTTAATAAATGCATGTCTGAAATCAGATTCTGTGTTTAGACCCATCGCTAAAGAGTTTTGTCCCTGTTGTAATTTTAACTGTTATAAAATTTAAACCCTGTACTGAGAGATGTATCCCTGTTGTAATTTTAACAACCATATTGTGTACACTTGTTACTGAACAATTATGTCCTTCTTTTAAACATAAAGAGTTATGTCCCTTTTGTAATTTTAACCACTATATTAACCCCTTTTACTTAAGAGTTACCTCCCTGTTGTATCTTGACTGAGGTGTTCTAAAAGATTTTTAAGTGTCTTCATATTTGATGTAGTTATCTTATCTGCTAAAATCTATTTCCGTATGAAGTTGATGACAGTTACTGATATAAAACATCAAATATAATGTTTTAGCCATTATGAAAGGAAACTGCAGTAATGTATTTAGTCCTATTTCTGATTTCCTTACTAGTTTTATCAGATTATCTTGTCTTTGCAGGACTCATCTCAGTGCATCAGAATTAGTTCCTGAGATGTATTGATGTAGGTAATATTTGTGTTTGGCTGCAGTCACTTCACTGAATACTATTGATATTCTTTTGGCATTCAGGTGGATGAATCAGAAGAAAAGGAAAACTCTGATAAAATTGAAAGTCCAAGAGACATTTACAGACAGTTCTGTGAAACAAAACCAAAATCTATAATGAAACCCAATACAAAAGATGAGCAACAGAAAGTACGATTGAAGAAAAAGGTAAAAATGAAGGAAGATGTCACTCCAGAGGAGAGCAGACAAAAGCGAGGAATAGCTCAAGGTCCAGTGGTGAGTATATTAAGGCAAGGTCCTCTGGCGGGTATATAGAGGTCAAGGTCTTCTGGTGAGTATATATGTATAAAGAGAGAGAGCACAAAGTCCTTTGGTGCGTATATAGAGGTCAAGGTCTTATGGTGAGTATATATATATAAAGAGAGAGAGCACAAAGTCCTTCGGTGCGTATATAGAGGTCAAGGTTCTATGGTGGGTATACAGAGGTCAAGGTCCTTTGGTGAGTACATAGAGGTCAAGGTCCTATGGTGAGTATATATAAAGGGAGAGAGAGCACAAGGTCCTTTGGTGAATATATATAGAGGTCAAGGTCCTATGGTGTGTATATAGAGGTCAAGGTCCTATAGAGAGTATACATATATAAAGAGAGAGAGAACACATGGTCCTATGGTTAGTATATATATATATATAAAGAGAGAGAGAGAAGAGAGCACAAGGTCCTGTGGTTAGTATATATATATATATAAAGATAGAGAGAGCACAAGGTCCTATGGTGAGTTTATAGAGGTCAAGGTCCTATGGTGAGAATATATATATATAAAGAGAGAGAGAAAGGGAGCACAAGGTCCTATGGTGAGTATATATATATATAAAGAGAGGGAGAAAGAGAGCACAAGGTCCTATGGTGAGTATATATATATATATAATGAGACAGAGAAAGAGAGCACAAGGTCCTATGGTGAGTATATATATATATAATGAGAGAAAGAGAGCACAAGGTCCTATGGTGAGTATATATATATATAATGAGAGAGAGAAAGAGAGCACAAGGTCCTATGGTTAGTATATATATATATATATATATATATATATAAAGATAGATAGAGAGAGCACAAGGTCCTTTGGTGAATATATATAGAGGTCAAGGTCCTATGGTGTGTATATAGAGGTCAAGGTCCTATAGAGAGTATACATATATAAAGAGAGAGAGAACACATGGTCCTATGGTTAGTATATATATATATATAAAGAGAGAGAGAAAGAGAGCACAAGGTCCTATGGTTAGTATATATATATATATATATATAAAGATAGAGAGAGCACAAGGTCCTATGGTGAGTTTATAGAGGTCAAGGTCCTATGGTGAGAATATATATATATAAAGAGAGAGA